>NW_026526688.1:25025050-25492550 GCF_024362965.1 Panthera pardus | reverse complement strand
AACTAAGGTATATCAATATAGTGAAATATTAGTGCTACAAAGAAATGAGCTATCAAATTATGAAAAGACATGGAGGAACCTTAAATGCATATTACTAATTGAAAGAAGCCAATCTGAAAACCCTACACACTGTACCATTATTTTTTGTTTTATTTTATTTTATTTTATTTTATTTTATTTTATTTTATTTTATTTCGTTTCATTTCGTTTCGTTTCGTTTAATTTCATTTCATTTCTAGAGACAGAGAGAGAAAGAGTGGGGTAATGGGGCAGAGGGAGAGAGAGAGAGAATCTTAAGCAAGCTCCAGGCTCAGCATGGAGCCCTATGTGGGGTTCGATCCCAAGGACCCTGTGATCATGACCTGAGTGGAAGTCAGGAGTCAGACACTCAACGAACTGAGCCACCCAGGTGCTCCTACATGCTGTATCATTCCAGTATCACACAGAAAAGCTTCCCTATCCCCCATATCCTCTGTGCTTCATCAATTCATGCCTCTCTATCCCCAACCCCTGATCTTTTTACTAAATCCATAGTTTTGCCTTTAAACGAATGTCATATATTTGAGCTGTACTTGCCACTAAATTTTTCTGTGAATCTAAAACTGCTCTAAAAAATAAAGTTTATTTATTAAAAATACCCTTTTTAGGTGTACAGCGTTATGCTAAATGATTTAAATTTTTTTTTTATGTTTATTTATTTTTGAGAAACAGAGAGTGACAGAGCACGAGTGGGGAAGGGGCAGAGAGAGAGGGAGACACAGCCCCAGGCTCCAAGCTGTCAGCACAGAGCCCCGTGCAGGGCTTGAACTCATGAATGGTGAGATTATGACCCGAGTGGAAGTTGAACGCTTAACCAACTAAGCTACCCAGGCGTCCAGGGTAGTGACTTTTAAAAACATGCTTAAGACTATTGGAGGCAATGCTGAGACGAATCACTCGACAAAAAACGACAATCCATATATATCATTAAGTATGAAAATGGCCATATTTCAGAAAGCATAAAATTAATATGAGCAGGAGTCGTCATAGAAGACTTCATGGTGAAGGTGAGACCCAAATGAGACCTTAGGAGCTGAGGGAGTTAATTTATGGAAGGGAAATAGGAGGATCAAAGGTCAAGTTACGTAGAAGCAAATTTAGGGGAAAAGTGTTGTTGCTACCATGGCTACAGCGGAAGGTACATGTTAGAAGAGGATGGGAGATAAGGTTGGGAAGGAAGGTCAAGGTCAGGTTATGGAAAAATTTATTCATCAGCCTGAGGAGTCTTGGCATTTAACCACTACATACAGCATACAGCATAGTAGTTAAGAGCATGCATACTAGTCTGTGTTGTTTGCTTTGAATCCTGCCTCGGGCAAAGTGTGACTTTGGGTATTTTAGGCAACCTCTGAATCTCAGGTGCCTCCTCTCTATAATATGGAAAACAGTAACACTTACCTTATAGGGTTGCTAGAGGATTTATTGAGTTTGTATCTATAAAGTGCTTAGGAAAGTGCAGGCACAGAGTAAATGCTTGCTGTTATTATTCATTCAACCATTCATTCTACAAACATTAAGTCAAAGACCTTCTAAGAGGCTGGCATTATGCAGATGAAGAGAAAATGTCTGCCTTTCAGGAAATCATAGCACAGCAGGGAAAATATTTGGATAAATATATCCAAGAAGACCAGAGACTTAAAAAGGTAAATTAAAGAAGTGAAGAATTATACTATTATCCTCCATTTACTAGTTTCCTTAAATCCCTAGGAAAGAATTGATTGAACATTTATATTAAAAAGAAGCTTATAATGTTAGAATTTGGAAGTCACTGGAATGTGTTTTCTGGTTAGACAAAATTTTAAAACAAAAACCAAAAACCCCATTGTGGTGGGTAAGTGGGGGCTTTAGGGGATCATTTTGCTTAAACATCACTCCTAGAATTCTAGAAAATATTTATTTATTTATTTATTTATTTATTTATTTATTTACTTACTTACTTATTTATTTACTTACTTATGTTTCTTTATTTTTGAGAGGTGGAGAGAGACAGAGCACTAGTGGGGAAGGAGCAGAGAGAGAGGGAGACACAGAATCCAAACAGGCTCCAGGTTCTGAGCTGTCAGCACAGAGTCCAGTGTGGGGCTTGAACTCATGAACTATGAGATCATGACCTGAAATGAAGTTGGATGCTCAACTGACTGGGCCACTCAGGCGCCCTATAAAATCTTTTCTATCTGATTACAGTAATCAGGAGAAAATAGCTTTTTGAATTCATGATCCATTCTCCTGAAATAGCCAGACTGGTGTTCGGCACAACCTTCCCACAACAAAATGGGCACCAGCCTTGTCTTGGACATGAGTAAATTCGTTATGGTTGTTAATAACTGCCTTGGATTTCTCATTTAGATAAACCACATCTCAAAATGTGATTTTTAGTCTACAATAGAAATATTTATGCATCCATCTGGGAGAGATATTGATCTCAAAGTTTTGCCTCTAGAAAAACAAATCAGAGTCCTTCAAACCAAAGGAGGGTCAGTGAGAGAAGAAAAGCACAGTCATACCAGTAGAGTGGTAGGTCATTTCACACTCAGGTCAAAGTAATACTTGTTATGTGTACCTTTCCAAAGTACATGCACCTCCCTAAGAAAGTAGAATCAATGTACAACTATCTTGTGGGTACATATTTGTCTATGTATTCATATTATTAATAAAAGTAACTGAACTGCAAACTGTGCACTGTGAATTCTGTAAAAGTAAATATTTGAGGGCATCTAAAAATGATAATATTTTCAAACTATGTGGAAGTTCTTCTATTGCTCTGTAAAACAAAACTGATGGAAAGGGGCCTTTTAATAAATTGTTCTTCAGGGAAGATTGGAAGGACACGTTAATTTTTCTAGTGATAAAAGGTCAATGTCAATTAAAATACCGAAATGCAAAACTTCCTCATTAGTATGCACGGGTAGTTCCTCGCTCCCTCTTCCCAGTCCTGATAGCCATTCTTTCAAGGGATGAAGCAGGGAACAGAATGTGCACAAGGCTTTTTGGAGGAAGAAGTTTTAAGCTCGTCAAATGTGAAGAGTTATGGTGGTTGATAGACTTAAGATTAATGTAGTGCATGCATGATTCAAAACTATTGTTTGGGTATCTGCCTGTGCAAGGATCCTACACTGGGTGCAGGGTGACAAAGATAAAATGGAGGGCGTTTATACCTTCAAGAGCTCCGAGCCTGATAGGGAAGATAATTCATGAACAGGAATACATCACAGGGATCACTACATGTCATAGAAAGATCCAGCCACCTTTGGCTATGGAGACCTGAGAAGGCCACTCCAAGTACAGGGGGAATCATTCAAATTGCAACGCATTAAAGAGAAATTATCACGTACCTGTGCTGCTTGAAATATCATTGGGAAGGAAAGGAAATATGTTTGATTGGTTCTGGTGACATACTAGATTTACTTTTCCTACTTGGTAATAAATGAAATACCAACAGAACATTTAGAAACAGGTTTAGAAAATTACCTGTACTGAAAAATATCCTATGAATTCAAGATTTTTGGCATTTAAGAATAGCTTACTTATATTTTTCATGAACTCCTTGATACCTGAAAGCTAATGTGTTTCCTCTCAATAGCCCAGTCAACCACAGCCAACTTTTCATGGATTGGTTTACATTGGGTTTCAGAGAAACTGAGAGGTTATGTGTGGGCATACCCTAAATTCCTTCCTCATAAAAAAGCAAGCAAACAGAGACCATAATACTAAGAAAAGTGGAGCAAGTGAGTATTTATAAGCTACTAGTATAAAAATAATGAAATTCATTTTTGGAGAGCGAAAGGGAATAAAGAGTTTGGAACGTTGGCCAAAGCCCAGCCTGGCCAGATAAAGACAATTTTCAGATCCTGCCGAACCCTGTAAAACAGCTGGGGGTCTTTGCAGTCACAGAAAGCACTTCACTTAGAATAGAATGATAAGATTCTGCATTTGGCTCTGGGAGTATTACATGTATGGAGTAAAGCATTTGTTGATTTTTTTTTAAAAAAGATCTTGTTTATTCATTTATTTATCAAATATCAAGCAACTACTGTAATGTCATACATTGGGAGTATAAGTTGAATAAAACGAAATTCCATCTTTCAAGATGCTTACGGTCTAGTGAGACAGCACTAAAACCAGTCTGATCTGTACTAAAATGGAGACATGATATGGAGCAGAATGTTTCAAAGGAAAACTGAAATAGAGCGGTCATATTTTTGTTCTTTCATTAAATCCCAGTATCTGTAGATATTGAAACCCGATTTAGAGCAGAATACATCACATGGATAATTCCCTGAATCAAGCAATGATAATCAGATTGGAAAAGGGGGAATATCTTTGCATTTCAGTTTTGGGTTTTTGTGTTTTTGTTTTTGTCATCTGTATTTCTCTTCTCAGTGATCAAAGGCAGCCGAGAAAATTAATACCAAAAGGCACCAAGTCTGGGCTTTGTTATTAGGTGTGTTTACAAGGAACTTGGAATGAAATTATGAAAACCCTGATTTTTCTCCTCACACATTTGTCACAAAGAAGTATTTGATTTCTATGTTCTGCCTTACTAGCCACAACACAAAATGTGGAGAGACTGTGAATCTGTTATATGCTTCTGAAAGCTATCTTTCACAAGTGTTTCAGGCTATAATTATTCATTATCTTGATTTTAACATTTTCTGGCCAACAAACTAACCTAAAGGCAGGAGTACAAACATTCTAAGAAAAATGACCAAGGAATGCAAACAAAGTCAGATTCTAAGTCATCTTTCTCAATGGTGCGCTTTACATATTTGTATGAGATAGGTCCACAAATAACACCATTAATTAATTACCCAGCTGAAATATTTGGCAGTTATAGGGGTAGTAGGAGTAATGGGAGGGGGGGAGAGTGAGTTATATAAATTTTTAAACTGTATTAACATTAAATCATTAAGATTGAAGTCAAAGCATCTTTGTAGTTATAATTTATTGGTTAACATGTATTTACAGAACACTCACTTATGTGCTTATTAGCTGTTTTAATTATAGGGCACACAGACAATATTCCTTATCTAGAAAAGCTCATGGCCTAGACATGAGGGCATACCACAAAGCAAGACAATAAGATTGCAGTAACAAACACAGAGTTTTCTAGGGGCACGGAAAAATCAATGACTAACTCTGCTTAGGAAGTAATTCATTAAGGAGACAATATTGTTGGATCTAATAAAACAAGCAGAATTTTCAAGACACTCAGGGCAAAAACTTTGCCATTTTTGGTTAATATAATAATGGTCTATTTTTCAGAGCTGCCATGCATTCTGACAAAATTGGCGAGGTGTTCTGTGATTTAACTTTAGAATGAGAGATTTCATATTACTTTATACCGCTACTTTTCAAATATGCTCAGTCACACTTGGGTGACTAAAATGCAATGCTAATTTTATAGGCATCTATGCAATAGAGGACACATTCTAAATCACCAGTGTAGACATTTTTCTCTCCCACGCAATTAAATGAAATTATATTCATTTAGGATGAATGTCCATATCTTTTTCCCTCCGAATAAGCCATTTATCTCTTTTTCTATCTCTGCCTATCATCTATATTTTTGAAAGGTGGTTGCATGATGCAGGCAAAAGTAAGACACAGAGCTAGAAAGGGCTCTGCGGCTGTATGAGATGGCTGAAGTTGGATGAACAAACCAGCAAACCAACACAAAGGAAGAGAAAGGGGAGAAAATATTGGTAGGTATATTGGTGAGACCCCTCACAGGAAACCGATGCTACATTGGGTAACTGAGGAAAGTTTAGTAACAGAATTATATATAAATTTAGGGAAGCCACAAAGCCCAGAGGAGAGAATGGTTTTCAGTACCTGGGACTTGTGTGGAAAGAGTCACCTAAGAGAAGCTGGCAGGGACTCCTTGGGAAACAGATGGGGGCTAACTACCCAACTCCACAGCCCCAATGTCACACCCTGCCTTCCTCTCCTCCCAGTCTCCTCTTATTGGTGGAATAGGGAAGGAACAGGGAAGGGAATTGAAGGAATAGGGAAGACAAAAAGGTGGGCAGTCCCCTGGTTCTTTCTGTCCACACTGGTCAGCCTCCAGGGTACAGAGGTGACAAGAAGTAGTAGATCTGGGTGACAAAATGGACATTATCTAGCACAATACATTAGACTGCTTCCAGATTACAAATGGCCAGGTATGATGCAGGCAATTTGACCTTACCCTGTAGAGAGCCAGGAGGAGGAAAAAGTTAAAGCAGAAATTGATACGATCAGGTGGTGCTTTTCAAACATCACTCTGGTGACAGTGTAGAGAGTAGACTGGTGTAATGACAGGTTGAGTCAGGGAAACCAGTTCTGGTTGCTGTGGCAAAAGTCCATGGGAAGTGGAGGACTGCATTAATGCAATGGCAGGGAGAAGGGACGAGGGTTGATTAGAAGGCAGTGTTGACAGGACTGTGTGTAGGGGGTGAGGGAGGAAGGGTGGGAATTGGGAAGACACTATCCAATTACCCCAGGGACTAGGGATGTAGTGGATAATATAGTCCTAGGAAAATAGGATGCAGGGTATACATTTCTCATGGACAAACTGTGAAAGTTGAAGATTATCTGTTCACAAGAGAGAACTTCACCCTAATAGAGACAGGAATTTCTAACGACAGGTTAAAATATGACCAACTCTGTGTGTGCTGTGATAACTTCTGTCTGAAGTAACTCACTCAAAGGCTTACAGAGAAAGTGATCTCTTTTTTCCACATGGATGGCTGCTTAACTGTTAATTGGTGCCCTGAGGAAGCATTTAAGAGCTCTTGGATCAGACATGGGCAGTAGTAACACAGCTAGCTTCTATTTGGCTTGTACACATGGTAGTTATAAGCACAACTAATTATCATAAAAAACAGCTACCATTTTTTTCAGGGCCTATTTTGTGCCAAGCATTGTTGCCTTACAACAACAACACGGCAGCTTCTTTATTTATACTTTAGAAATGGGAAAATGAGGAGGTTAAGTAACTTGCTCAAGGCCACACAGATAGGAAGCAGATGTGCTAGAAAGTATACCAATGGCAATGCGCCCACTCTTTAGGGGCAATACAGATGCTGGTGGTATAAGGGAGTTATATGAAAATATTATGTGTTGGATACAATTACACATGAATACTTATGTGATTAATTATGATTTTTTAAAATAAATTAATTGCACCCCATTTCAGATCCTGAGAACATACATTTTGATACTTTGATTCTTTTCCTGGTAAGCTTTCTGAATAAGGTGGTTTAAGAAATTCTCAATTGAGAAGAGGAAAAGGAAGATGCTCGCCCAATAAAACATTGAGACTAAGTTCCTTCAGGGAAAGGAACATGCCTTATTCATAAAGTGCTTCCTTGATAGAACCTAAAAAGACACCTAGTATATGTTGCTGCTCTGGATATGTATTTCTGGAATGAATGAACCAACAGGAGGCTCTTTCAAAAGTGTCTCCCCTCGGAGATTTTTGTCATCACAAGGTGGAAGATGAGCAGCAAGATTAATTCCACCAGGCTGTATTTACATAGCAACATGGATCAGAATAGAAGATGTCTACTTAAAGCACACACAGAAACAACCACACAACTGTATCTCAAGAATTATTAATGGAATGTACCCAAAATGATTTTTTCTTTTTTTTAAGAGCTTCACAAGGCCTGGTGGGATTGGTTCCAGTTGGCTTGGATGAGAGGTCACACAGATTAAAAATAGACTTTCTTAATATGGAACAATAGGCTACATTCATTTAACAAGACAGAAAAAAAAAAAAATGACAGGCCTCAGGGTGGGAATGAAGCTTAATCCTATTTACGAGCTCAATTAACCCTCAGAAGATTGAGTAGGTCCTCTGCCTTCACTGCCATTCTTCTGTCTAGCAGAGCTTAAAAACAGAGATTCATAAAGAGGAATACATTTGTATATAACTGAAAATATTTTAAATGGGGCATAATAAAGTTTAGTAATACAAGAACCAGTTTGCTTAGGCCATTATGGTCCTTTAAAACTAGAAATAAGTCATTCTCTTTTAATTGTCGAATCTGTTACCATTATTAATAAAATATTCAAACACAAGTCTTTATCTTGACACGTAAATTCACCGATTCTTAAAAAATAATTTCTTTCCTATAATTATCAAACAAAATTACATTTCCTTCTAAACTAATCAGTACACTCTCAAGAAATCTGCATCAAAATCCATGCTGGAGTAAATTCCAATTATTCTCATGTTTTAATATATAGAAGCCAGGTTCTGTTCAAATTAGTCCATCCTGGGTCAGACATCTGGGGGCCTGGATAGGTCATATGTATCAATGGGTAGACCTTATTTTCACAGATCACCTTGTGGAACCTCTTTTGGAATGGAATTTATCAGCTCTTTTCATTGGTGCCCTAGGATTATAGAAATGACTCAAATCATTAAAGAGTGACCATTTCATGTTTTTGGCTTTTTTTTGTGGTTAGATCATGATAAAAAGTGGTGGTTTCATTATATTTATGCTTCTTGTTTAATTAGTTCTTTGTTCTAATAAAACTATCTTTAAAATATTTGAGAAGCTTGAAACACTGAAGGCTTCTCCCTATCAAACCAAAATTATTTAAATGGCAGAAGGAAAAGTAACTCTGGCTCTTCATTCCCTCAAACAGTGGCATTTCTATCCCTTCCTCCTTCCCCTGCCCCATCCCCCAGCCAAGAATTCACATCCTAATTTTCTCCTTAGGGTGTAAAAGAATTTGCTGACCTTCTGGAATAAGATGGCAACTTTGCTGTTATAAACTTTGTTTAAATTGCAGCTACTCTTGGAAATTACAGAGACTGTCACAACCCAAGATAAAGCATGACTTTGACCTTCTTTCTCTTTGTGATGTAAATGTTACTTACCCATTTATTTCTTGTCCCACCAGCTAGATACTAACACATCTATTTAAGGTATTAGAGCACTGGAACTATAATTCGAATTCATTTACTACATGCTATGAACCCGTTAAATACCACTGCCTTGTTAAATTGAACAATTTTTCTCTCAAACTGCCAGTTCAGTATTTTCCTTCTGTTCTGAAGGGCTACCTTTCAACATATTAGAGTCAAGAAATCAGATATAGCCTAAACAGGAGAGAAAAGTTAAGCTCATGGAAGGATACAAACTATGAAAGCTCTTTTGTGAAAACTACCCGGTGGCAAAAGTAAGGTCACTGAACTAGAAAGAGAACATCCTCCATATAAAAATTATCAGACAAACTAATGCTTTCGTGTGAGGTCATTTAAGTCATGACATCATTTAGATGATAGCATAAACTTTAACATGGTTCTTACAAAGTCACAAACACCAAATTTCTAAGTGATATGCTTCAAGTTTGGTAGTATATCTTCAATTTTTAAAAAAGATTATTCTTATTATTATACATAAAACATAAAACAGTACTCAGGATAACCAAAAGATATTTTTGAAAAGCACCTGATTCTATCAATCCAAGTCTAATTTTTCACATTTCCATGTTTCTCCTTAGTCTTTATCCATTTCCCATTGTACTGCTAAGCGTTATAATCATAGCCCAGAGCATAGATACATTTTCTAATTTTCTCATACAATCATTCATATTGCTTCAAAATTATACTTTTGATGGTATAGCATCAGTTTTAAATAAGTACACTTCGTTCTGTGACTACTATTGTAAGCTATTTAAGACGAAAAAATAAATCTTGATGATTATTGACAATTGATTTCCAAAGGCTGTTCCCTGGTACACTAAACAACATCTAATTCTTTTCCTCAAGAAAAAAAGTTGTGGTTATGGTTACAAGTAAGTCTGCAGGAAGCATACATCTTATTCTAACATGATGTAACGTTCTGTTAGAAAACCACATTTTTTTCTTACATTCTGAGCAAAACAAATAGATTTTTCAGAAATTCAATTATAACATTTGCCTAGAAATTGATGAGATTTATACACTTTTGATATTTAATAAAATGTCTACATGAAGATGGAATTTTATTCTAAAATAGGAAAATAGGAGGGAAAACATAACCAAATGTCCACTTACCAGCCGTTTCCTTCTCTGAAATACCTGGAATAGCCTGAAAAAAAAAAAGCCACAAAAATTATGTTATCACTAGAAAGAAACATCAAAATGTTATTAGGAATACAATGAACTACCATAAATGGAGCAAATATTAAATAGAACCCAGCAGTAGAGAAATGAGCAGGCAGGGGAACTGAATAGACATTTTTCCATAGAAAGCATACACATGGCCAACAGGTACATGAAAAGGGGCTCAACATCACTAATCATCAGGGAAATGCAAATCAAAACCACAATGAGGTATCACCTCCCAACTGTTAGAATGGTTATTAAGAAAAAGACAAGAAATAACAAGTGTTGGCAATGATATGTAGAAAAGGGAACCCTTGTGTACTGTCAGTGGAAGAGTCAATTACACAGCCACTAAGGAAAACAGTATGGAGTTTCCTCAAAAAATTAAAAAATAGAACTACTATATGACCCAGCAGTCACACTTCTGGTGTGTATCCAAAGGAAATGACAAGAGGATCTCAAGGAAACAGCTGTACCTCCACGTTCATTGCAGCATTATTCACAACAGTCAAAATATGGTAACAACCTAAGTGTCCATCAATGAATGAATGGATAAAGGAGATGCGGTATATACACAATGGAATATTATTCACGCATGAGAAAGAAAGATATCCCACCATTTGCAATAACATGGACCTAGAGTACATTATGCTAAGTGAAATAAGCCAGACCAAGACAGACTCTGCATGGTATCATTTATATGTGGAATTAAAAAAAAAAAAGTGGAACTTCTGGAATCAGAGAGTAGAGATGTTGCCAAGGGCTGGAGAAATATGGAGAATTTGATAAAAGGGTAAAAAGTTTTGGTTATAAGACAAACAAGGTCTGAGGATCTAATGTGTAACATGGTGACTATAGTTGATAAAACTGTATTGTATAATTGATTTTTTTTGATAACTGAAATTTGCTAAGAGAGTAGGACTTAAGTGTTCCCACACCCCCACCCCCCCAAAAAAAAGTAAGCATGAGAAGTGATGGGTGTGTTAATCAAACAGATGGTGGAAATTCTTTCACAAAGTATGTGTATACTAAATCCCATGGTGCACACTTTAAATATCTTATAATTTTATCAGTTATACCTTAATAAAGCTGGAAATAAATAAAAATAAAAATGAGAGTTGGGGAACTATCAGTAAAGTTACTAGATCCAGGTATAATAATTGTCAATCATCATGTAATTCTTTTCTTCTCTGAAAACTCCTATTACCCTGAAAAGATGTTGGCAATAAATAAAACCAAAAACATTTTTTGAATTTAGGTAAAATTTTTACAGTTCAATTTCTTTGTCCTGTTTTGGAGGCAGAAAAAATAAATTGTTTGGTGGGTGTCTGGGCATTTCAAATCTCTGTCTTGTCTCTTCAAGGCTCAGATTCCTCCTTTATTAGACAGGGACAATCACATCTACTTCTTAGGGTCACTGAGAGGACCAACTGTAGTAGCTTCTATAAAGCGTTGAAGGTCCTCAGGAAAAGGTAGCTGCTGTTACTGTTTGTTTCTATGGCATTAGGCCAGTGGGTCAATTTACCGATATGAGAGGTCTAGAAGTTCAATTCCCAGCAGCTATCATCTATCACTATCACTGTTTAAAAAACAGAGCTCAAAATGAGATGTTTTCAAAAGACTATAAAGTATAAATGTCTAGTTCTACTCTCTGTGGATATTCTAAAACAAATTAAGGAAGTTGAACTTCTGGTTCCCATTCACCTCAATTATTCACGTATATAATATCATAAACATGAGGGTATTAACTTGTACTGGAAGACTTCGATCCATCTGACCCACTAGGATTTCATACCTTTTAACCCCAAACCACTGACCAAACAAGATGTCTACAACTGACGTCTCTCCCTCTCTTCAGGGACAAAGTCCTGAGTTGGGGTAAGAGAAGTAGGCTAGTAGGCTTAAATGGGTGATTAGTTTTGTTTTAAGTGTGTGTGTGTGTGTGTGTGTGTGTGTGTGTGTGTGAGAGAGAGAGAGAGAGACAGAGAGAGACAGAGAGAGAGAGACAGAGAGAGACACAGAGAGAAAGTGAGAGGGAGAGAGAGAGGGAAAGAGAGAGGGAGGAAATAGCATCAATCTTCATTTCCAAAAATATCAAATATCAAGATACCACCTTCTTTGTGAGATACTGACTAACTGCTATGATCCTCACCTTTGGAACTTACAGAATTTGGAGAATGATGCAATTTTCAAATAAGGGGAAAATGTCTCTATGGGTAAAAAATGGAGGTTTTATTTTGGTAAAATTAATCTACAGTGAAAGTATATTTTGACCTAATATCTGTCTACATGTAGTTGTTCACTTCTTGTCCTCTGGGCACGAATGCTGACTCTGCCTCCTGGCGCAGGTGCAGCCAGCCATGAGGAGAATATCAGGTGAGTAAATGGCAGAGTGCAGGGTCATGACCAGAGACCAAGGCATCGAAGGGATTTCATAGGCTTTAGGTATTATCTTCCTCATTATCCTTTCATTTATAGCAGGACCATCTATTTCTCCTTCCCTTTAAGAAAACTGTTGAGATTCTACACTATAGGAAAGCCGCTCACCCTCCCCCCCCTTTACGGGAAAATTATTGTACAGTTTTGGTGATATTTGTTTACTTCTTATGTACCTTTTTTGAGAAGGAACAGAAACCCTCCCAGTGACAAGACTGCAAATGTTGGTGATAAGCAGTTAAAAGGCATTCATGGAGAAAGTGCCTCAGGGGGAAAAAGTAGCTAACACTTACTAGGCTCTGAATATGGATAAGGCACAGTTTTAAGCTTTTACCTGCATAAACTCACTGAATCCTTAGAACAACCCCATGGAGTCCTGGAAAGGAAAGTAACTTATGCAAGGTCACAGTCAGTGATGGAAGCCAGGATACAACCACTGGTATGCTGGCCTCTGAGGTCATTAACACTGAGTTTCAAAATACTAATCAGAGTCTTTCTGAAACAAAGGAGGAGAAAGATTTGGAGAGATTCCATGATAAAACGCCAAGATCATGAAATATGTGTGCAGAAATATCTATGTGAGATATTTAGAAATTATCTAAGTAAGCTCTCTCTTCTTATAGCCAAGGCATTTAAGACAAAGTGAATGTGTTGCCCCAAATCACAGGTTGACCAGTGATAGGCCTTCTTCCTATTTTGTTCTATTTGTTTACAAAGTATATAACTGAGCACGTATAAGTAAATATTTAATAAAATGTTAAGCAATGAGTTGTGCTGTAAAGCAAAAATATTTTAGTCTCCATGTAGCCAATGCCTATTACTTTAGAATCTCACCATGTTCTGCATGATTAATTAAGCCACCAAGGCTCCCTTCCATGACATAACTGTGTGATTAAAGAAAGGAAAGTCAAAGTTTAATGTACCCAGCCATAACAGCTGAAAGTCTCTCAGCTGATTTATCTTTGAATTTGAGGGAGAACTGTCTCTCTAGGGAAGCTTTATGAGTAAATTTTATAAATGCTGACACTTCATTTTCAATTAATTTGAGCTATTTGTTGATTCCTAAGTTACATGCCTCACATCATCCTATGTACAGAAACCCTTGGCAAAGTCTTCTTCTTTGTGGAATTCACAATCCAACTGAAGGAGATACATGACAACAGAGAATAGTTCCCATGCAGTGAATGCTCCCTGGCAATGATTAGCACCATCGCTGGGGGGACATTAAAAGGAGGGGGTAGATAGTAGGTAATTAGGACTACCCGGGTGCAAATGCAATGGTTTTCTTGGGCACTGAACTTTTGGGAAGGAGGCATTGGTCAGAAGATGTCTTTTGCCTTTCATTTCAGAGAAGAGGCATGGCTAGATTTGGGCTTCATGTCTTGGGCTTCTATAGTGTTATATCTATTCCTGCACTGGGAACAACACAGTCCGTGCAAAGTGGCTGTATAGACTGATACAGAGTAGGTGTTCAGCAAACATTTGTGGAATTAAAATAGCAAATACATATTCATATATATGGCTTAAATAACATGCATGACTGTTGCTTATGAGAAAGCTCCTATAAAAAGCATATTTTTGAATTCATTAGGGGTTTTTGTTAATAGTTGCCATATGTTTCATTTGAACTATATCCTCAGGAAGTGATTTAACATTTCTGGCAATAAAGCAATTAAATACGATTTTCCTGCTGCCCATATGGGTTCACTGTAACTTCATATTTTCTTCTCTCATTTCTTAATGGAACAAAGGGAAGTCTACTAATAACTTCCAAATGAGAGGGGAAAAAAAATCATTCGCGGTCTTGTTATTCTTTGTGATATTCAAATGATAAGTTAACAATCTTTTTTTTTTTTTTTTTTAATGGCTATACTGACCCTCTAGGAGTTCCCCACAAGTAAAGATTTTCATTTAAATTGATCTGGTTTTATAACTCAACTTTAAAAAGCCACTAAAGAGAAAACTTTTTAGTAAAAGGGGAGAAAATAATTTTCTTTGTCTTACTGAGGTCTTTTAAAGCTGTGTGTGGGAGCTCAGACTGTGTGTGTGTCTGTTTATGCTTTTGACGTGAAACATGGTTGGGGGAAATGCTGGTTTTGACATGCCTTCCGGAAATGTTGTAGACATATGTTGATTCTCTTGGTCTACTGCTAGAATGGCTTTCTTACAGGAGGGACCTCAGCTGGACACCTTTTAGAAACTTACACCAACCACACAGAAGCTGCTAACAAACAGTACTATAAGTAATAGATGTCATATCCGAATTCATTTTTGTGTGATGACAATTGAAACATTTTAGTTGATCTAATTTCTTCTTGATGCTTTTAGTTAGAAACGGAGTATGATTTTTCCTCTTTAATGTGCTATTTTTATTAATATGCCATGTCCCTCACTTACATAAATTATTTTTTCTCTTAGTTCTTTGGAATCTGAACCATAGAACACTACCATTAAGAAGGCCCTTTGAAAGGCAATCCTTCAATCAGTGGGCAGCTATGATAGACTGAAAGATCTTACATTCTATGAAAAAAAATTGTTTTTTTGTCTTGTGGTAAACAACAAAGCACTACAATTTATTTTGCGTTCTCTCTTTATAGGTTGTGCTTGTTTTGCATATTTTCTTAGACATGTTCACTCAGAAATGCGTAGGATATTCTGTTTTGTTCTATAGGAATTCGCTTCATTTGCCTGTTTAAATATAGCAAGAATCAGTGGCAAAGTAATTTATTCCTTTTCCTTAAAAACATTCACTTTTATTCCCACAAAAATATTTTGCAGACAAATTGCAAAACGGGTAATTATGTCCTCAGAAATTGCAGGAAAACAACCATCAGTGAAGGAACAGTCTCTGTCTCAGATGAGGGCACAAGAGCCTATTGTGGGCACAATGGGCAACAGGAAGAGTTTGGAGATTCACATTTTTGGGAAGACATGAAAGACAACATAAAAGAAGAGAAGGTACATTGAAAAATGGGTTTGTTTCCATCTCTTTCTTTAAAGACTCTTTTGAAATCACTCCAGTCTGTGATATTGTTAACTAGTCAATGATTTCTATTTGCTCCCACTTGAACAAAGAAGTTCATTGAAAGGCTGTGTCTGATTGGCAATCTGATATCGTCTGTTTTGGTTTACAAAGTATTTCTCTGACAGTCATTATTCTCTTATTAAAAATATAGGCTCTTCATAGTGAAGGGGACTTAGATATCATTTAGTTGTGTTTCCCAAAGTAAGTACTTCAAATACCACCTTTTGAATTTTAACTATATATATGTATCGCCTATAAATTATTCCCTTAATAAAATTTAAATATTAAATTGAAATAAATATCCTTTTTATTTGACTTATTCCAAATAATAAAAATAAAATGTATGAATTTATGGGTTTGAGTTTTTGATATTACCCACAATACACATGAAAATAAATATTCAAATTTAAAATATTTATCTCTGTATCAGCTGATGTACACCAGTAGTCTATGTAACCATATATCAGGAAATACTGATCTAGTTCTTTCTCTGTCAGTTTTCCTATAAGGATGTTGAGATCCAGAGAGATTGGTGACTTGCTCAATGTTACAGATCTTCAGATGGCCAAATGGGGAGTAGAGTAGAGTCTGGGTCTTAAAGCACTGTCTGCTATATCATTATTCATAAGACTGGTGAAGTCAAAGCTCACCAAAGTTTCACCCTCTAGCATTCATAATTTCCATTTAACTTAGTCTCTGAATCACTCAATGGAAGATAATGGAAATTCAGGTACAGTAGAAGAGACAACATGCTAGCATGAGAACTCTTTTCAGGGTACACATGTATGTGACCAGAGTGAAATAAATGCATGAAATTACCCAAGAAATGTAATTTATGTTGTGTATCCTTATTTCCAAAAAGAATTTGACATGTCTTATTTAATAAAAGTTGTCAGCCATACTGAGAAAGTTTTTTCTTCCTGGCCAAGATCACAAACTTTAACAACTGTCCCTACAGGTTTGCAGACTGAAACCATAGCTTTATCTATATTCCGTGGTAAAGAAATTTGCGGTCTTGGCTTAAAATAGTTGTGTAAGGGTTTAAAGCAAAGATGAAGTTGATTCTTTTTTTTTTTTTTTTTTAAATTTTTTTTTTTTTTTAACGTTTATTTATTTTTGAGACAGAGAGAGACAGAGCATGAACGGGGGAGGGGCAGAGAGAGAGGGAGACACAGAATCGGAAGCAGGCTCCAGGCTCTGAGCCATCGGCCCAGAGCCCGATGCGGGGCTCGAACTCACGGACTGTGAGATGGTGACCTGAGCTGAAGTCGGACGCTTAACCGACTGAGCCACCCAGGCGCCCCAAGATGAAGTTGATTCTTAAGGGATATTTTGGTGCTGATCACACCCTTGAGCAGAGGTGGGATAACCATGTCTGTCTGGATAAAAATGTAAGTTGGGCTTCTCACCTTTAAATTGTTTTTTTTCTTTTTGAACATACTCACATTTCCTGTATTTAAAGTTGGTGGATTCCTCTTCAACAAAGTACGGAATCTGATTCTCATTCCATGCTCACTTCAGATAGCCAAATATTCATTTTAAGTCTGTCCAGCTCCTGACAAAACTCTTGCTGAGGCCATTTTTATTTGGAAACATGGCTTAAGAGAAAGCTAATTATTATACTCATTTGAAAAGGAAGTCATTTTTTTTGCTTTGTTTTGTTTTTTGTAAGCTACATAAACAGAAAAACCCATGGCTGAGTCACATTGACTTAACTCTTCTCAGCATTTATTGAAGTTCTTAATTTTAATGCTTCTGCATTTCCAACAAATCCACTGATTAAGATATTATTCACGACAGAACTCAATATCCTTTAGATATATTTTCATGTTGTGAATTCCTTTCAAAATTTAACAAATCATGTCTCCCTTCCCAACTTTGTAATTACGAAAGTTCAGTGCTAAATACAATGTTTAATTGAAGTTACCATTTTGGCATAATCATTTTACCTTTTACATGGCTTTATATAATTGTGATATCTTATTAATCCTACTTTGTGACGTTTGCTGTAAGTTGCTCTATTTGTGTGAATTTGTTAAGTTATATATTTTAAAACATCTAATTTTATGCTCGACCTTAGTAATTCTGGAAAGAGAATTGTGGAAGTAGCTGAGTATGTTCATAAATTTCACTAGAAAAATTGCATTATTTCTTCCTTTTTGTGTATTTGTAACTTCTTCAAAAATCAACTTGTGAGTTTTTCCAAACTATTACTTTACTGAAAAGTATGGTGAGTTGCATATGGTAGCCATTTAGAAATACTATTCAAGGTAGCTTGTTTTTTTTAAAGTCTGGTTAATGAAAGTTCACAATTAAGGAGCACCGTAGACATGTAGACTTATTTTCAGTAAACATGATACTCAAGACAGGTGACTTATTCAGGGAACAATTGACTCAGAATGGCTGTTTGTTTTTCTTGGTGAACAATGTTAGATTCATAATGGATTTTTTCATTTTGTTCATGTCCTTATTTTTCTAACCTGAATCACGGGTTTTTTTGCTGGTGCGCAAAAAACTTCTCTCGTATCTCATGGGCATTTCCAAGGCACCCAGCCATGCTAAAATTTATTACTATATCACTGTTCTCCTTAAAACGCTTCAATGATGACCTTTCCCCCACCCCCTTTCTGGAATGCCTGGCCATTAGTAACGTGCCCTGAGATCCTCATCCTCTTACGCTTCATTCTAGTGAATCAGTTAATAGACACACCTTAAGTATCCATTATTTGCACAGCCTTTTATTACGCGCTGTAGTGGCACTAAACGAGATAAAAAGCTATGCTGTAAAAATAAGTAATCAAATTATGAATTCAAGACTGAAGACTGAAATAGAAGATACAGGTGGATATGAACAAGTACTAGGTTCCTTGCTGTCACCAATGGGCTCTGTGACTTTGGGCAAGTTTCTAGAACTGAGCTCAGTTTCCTCATCTCTAAGAAAAAGGGTAGAAGTAATATCTACATCTCAGAGCTATTTATGAGGATTCAACAACATGCTGCACAAAGATTATCATAGTACTTGCCCAAGAGCTCCCTAAGTGTAAAGTATTCCTATTATTTGGGTTTGTTATCATGATATAAAAAAGTACTTATTTATTCTGAAATAGTGCAAAGAGGTATAGGTTGTCTGTCTCTGCTTCCTCCACTTCCTTATGTCAGATTAACCTATTTTCTCAAGTTCATTCCTCCTTTATTTATTTTTAACTATTTGTAATTATTTTTTGTGTTATTGTGAAAAAAAATATTTCTCCTTTTTTGGTCAGCTACTTGTTTTAAGTTTTATAAAGCCCAGTTTGGAAGCTAACATCTTCAGCCCTCACCTTTAATTCGGAGCCTGTCACCAATTGTTACTAGGTGGGTCTATTCTTGGCCCCGTTGGATGCCAACAAGTGATACTATTCTTTTTGGGTCCTTACACTGAGGAACAGGCTCCCTATTCTGTGCAACCTGGAGCAGCAGGGACTAAGGGCATATGTGGAAGTCATACCTGTATCAGAAAATGCAGAAGATTTATCTTCTGCACTTGTGGGGAACTTTGGGTGATCTCTGAGCTGTAGGAGATACCTGGGGCTACCACTCTTAATGGGTTTTATCATTTAACCAGAACTCTTAATGGGATTTATCATTTATTGAATTTCTCAGAACTAGAACTAAAATGAATTCCATATATGATTCAGACATTACTTGATATATGTAATATTAATATTTTATATTAATATAATATTATACATATATGCTGTATATATATTCAGTATAATATAATTTTGGTTAATAGACTGGATAAAATTATAGAGGCAAATATACACTAACAATGAAGTAGCAGAAAGAGAAATTAAGAACATAGTCCCATTTACCTTGCACCAAAAAGAACAAAATCCCTAGGCATGAACTTAAAAAGGAGGTGAAAGACCTGTACTCTGAAAACTATAAAACACTGAAGAAAGAAACTGAAGATGACGCAAAGAGATGGAAAGATAGTCCATGCTCATGGATTGGGAGAATAAATGTTGTTAAAATGTCCATACTACCCAAAGGAAATCTACAGATTCAGTGAAATCCCTATCAAAATAACAACAGTATTTTTCACAAAACTAAAATAGTTCTAAAATTTGTATGGAACCACAGAAGACTCTGAAGAGCCAAAACAATCTTGAAAAAGAAGAAAACTGGAGGTATCACAATCCCACATTTCAAGATATACTATAAAGCGGCCGTAATCAGAAGAGTATGGCACTGGCACAAAAACAGACACAGATCAATAGAACAAAATAGACCGCCCAGAAATAAACCCATGATTATATGGTCAATTAATCTTCAACAAAGTAGGCAAGAATGTGCAATGGGGGAAAAGACAGTTGCTTTAATAAATGGTGCTGGGAAAGCTGGACAATCATATCCAAAAGAATAAAATTAGACTACTTTCTTATACCATATAGAAAAATAAACTCAAAGTGGATGAAGGACTTAAATATGAGACCTGATATCATAAAAATTTTAGAAGAGAGCACAGGCAGTAATCTCTCTGACATCGGCAGTAGCAACATTTTTCTGGATATGTTTCCCCAGGCAAGGGAAACAAAAGCAAAAATAAACTATTGGGACTACACCAAAATAAAAACCTTCTGCACAGCAAAGGAAACAATAAGCAAAACTAAAAGTTAATCCACTGAATTGGAGAAGATTTTTACAAGTGAGATATATTTAAAAAAAAATTAATGTTTATTTATATTTGAGAAGGGGAGAGAGAGAGAGAGAGAGAGAGAGAGAGCAAGAAGGGGAGGGACACAGAGAGAGGGAGACAGAATCCAAAGCAGGATCCAGGCTCTGAGCTGTCAGCACACAGCCTTATGTGAGGCTTGAACCCACAAACCATGAGGTCATGACCTGAGCTGAAGTCGGATGCTTAACTGACTGAGCCATCCAGGCACTCCTACAAATGAAATATCTAATAAAGAGTTAATACACAAAATATATAAAGAATGTATACAACTCAGCACTAATAAAACAAGTAATCCAATTAAAAAATAGGCAGAAGACATGAACAGGCATTTCTGCAAAGAAGGCATACAGATGGCCAACAGACACATGAAAAGAGGTTCCACATCACTCATCATCAGGGAAATACAAATCAAAACCATAAAGAGATATCACCTCACACGTGTCAGAATGGCTAGAATCAAAAATACAAGAAACAAGTGTTGGGGAGGATGCGGAGAAAAAGGAACCCTCTTGCAGTGTTGGTGGGAATGCAAATGGTGGAGCCACTGTGGAAAACAGCATGGAGGTTCATCAAAAAATTAAAAATAGAATTATCATATGACCCAGTAATTCCACTACTGGGTATTTATCCAAAGAATATGAAAACACTAATTAACAAAGATATATGCACCTCTATGTCTATTGTAGCATTATTTACAATAGCCAATTTATGAAAGGAGTCAAACTATCCATAAAATGATGAATGGATAAAGAAGATGAGGTATGTGTATACATACACACACACACACACACACACACATGCACACACACACACACACACACACACACACAGGACTATTACTCAGCCATAAAAATGAGTGAAATCTTGTCATTGGCAGCAACATGAATGGAACTAGAGGGTACAATGTTAAGTGAAATAAGCCAGTCAGAGAAAGACAAATACCATATGATTTTACTCATATGTGGAACTCAAGAAACAAAACAAATGAACAACAACAACAACAACAAAAAAAAACAGAGACAAACAAAAAAGCAGGCTCTTAACTATAGAGAACAAACTGATGGTTACGAGAGGGAAGGTATGTGGGGAATGAGCGAACCAGTGAAGGGGATTAAGAGCACACTTATCGTGATGAGCACTGAGTAATGTATAGAATTGTTAAATCACTACATTGTACACTTGAAAGTAATATAACACTGTATTAATTATACTCTGTTAATTATATTGGAATTAAAAAAAAGTATAGACGCAAAGTATTTGTTAATGGTTCAACATAGAATTTTGTACAATATCTAGCTTACAAACAAAATAATTTATATATGAATTTATGAGTTTGTTTTATTTTAACTTAGTGTCTTAGAAGGCTGAGAGATAAGGAAGCATTTCACTCATACCCATCTTGACCAAGTTATTACTACCAGTTATATTCCAATATAAGTTTATGTTCATTTCAATAATTCAATGACTACATGTTCCCCCGTATTACCCCAAATTTACTAATATTCTCATAGTTTCATACTTCCAACTTAAAATAACTTTGGCAGAACTAAACTTTTGATAGAAATTCAAAACATATACCCCTCAGTCATAACTGCACAAAAGATACAGATTAAAACTACTTAAATGATATACATAAATCTTTTTATGACAAATTATCACTTTGTTCACTGAATTGGAATTTGCTCTTATCAAATATTATTTCATGTAAGTGGGCCTTTGGCTGGATGCCAGAAACATTTTTGTTATAGGGAGATATTTATTGTAGTGGTATTCACTAATAAATTTGATTTGAAATATCCATTTTATATGTGCGATAAACCACAGACCTGAGCGAGGGCAAGAATCCACTAAACGTGACTGGGACCTAAGGATGAAATTTGGAGTGACAGAGGACTAATAGAAACTGAAAAAAAAAAAATCACAAACCTGAAACTAATATTACACTATATAAGTGAAATTAGTCAGAGAAAGATAAAAATCATATGACTTCACTCATATAAGGACTTTAAGAGACAAAACAGATGAACATAAGGGAAGGGAAACAAAAATAATATAAAAACAGGGAGGGGGACAAAACAGAAGAGACTCATAAATATGGAGAACAAACTGAGGGTTACTGGAGGGGTTGTGGGAGGGAGGATGGGCTAAATGGGTAAGAGGCACTAAGGAATCTACTCCTGAAATCATTATTGCACTATATGCTAACTAATTTGGATGTAAATTTAAAAAAAGAAAAAAAAATATTACACTGTATGCTAACTGGAATTTAAATAAAAATTAAAACAAACAACAACAAGAAAGGCTTTTGAAATGAGGCTACTAATCAAATAATAACCAAATGTTCAATGTTTCAAAGCTGTAAACTGTATGAACATTGAGATATTTAAAAATGTTCTGCTCTTTGAGGATGCATACTTAGGCAGAAGAGATGTTTGTTAGCATTTCTGAGTTATATGCCTGAATTAAGTCATAAAATGTAGGAGGGGTCTACCCTATGAGGGACAAAGAGGGCTTAATTTAGATAAACATTATGTAAAGGTCTTTCAATTGCTGGCTTTTGATGACATGATAGATATTCTAGGACCTCTCTCCTCAAATCACAAGGTCTTGGAGCCCAACTCAATTTCTTTTACCACGCCGGACTTGAATCCCCTTCTTTGCTGGAAAGTTTCCATTTGGCCTTCCAGATTTCCTTTCTGCTCTGTCTGTGCAGGAAGTCTGACCTAGATGGGAAGGGGCACCATATGCTCTGGTTTTCCTGGGATAATCCCGGTTTACAAGGGCATCCTGGTCAGTTTAGCATTTGTCTCAGAATGTTCCTTTTAAAAAACCAACAAACTAGACTTTATGTTTCAGGACAGTTTTATGTTCACAACAAAACTGAGTGGAAGGTACAAAGATTGCAACTATACCCGTTGCCCTTACACATGCACAGCCTCCCCCATTATCGACAGCCTCCACAGAGTGGTACACTTGTTGTATTTATTATTTGGTTGGCACATCCTGATCACTCAAAGTCCATAGCTTGCATGAGAGTTCACTCTTGGTGTTGTAAATTCTGTGGATTTGGACAAAAATATATGACATGTATCTACCATTATAGAATCATACAGAATGGTTTTGTTGCTCTTAAAGTCCTCTGTGCTCTGACTATTCATCTCACCCTCCCCCCAACCCCTGGTGACCACTGATCTTTTTACTGTCTCCAGAGTATCACATAGATGGAACCACAGAGCACGAAGCCCTTCCTGGTTGTTTTAACTTAGTAATTTACATTTAAGTTTCCTCCATGGCCTTTTCATGGCTTGACAGCTCATTTCTTCTTAGTGAATAATATTCCATTGTCTGAATATACCAGTTTATGTATCCATTTACCTACTGAAGGACATCTTGGATGCTTCCGGGGTTTGGCAGTTAACTATGAAAAATGCTCCAATAAGCATTTGGTTGCAGGTTTTTGTGTGGACACAAGTTTCCACTCCTTTGGAGTTTACAACTTTACCACTAAAGAGTGTAATTGCTAGATTGTATGGTAAGATAATACTTGGTTTTGGAGTGTTATTTTTTAATGATATACAATTATGAATAGTGTATTAATATGGGTCAGGGCCTGTTTTTCTTTCTGGCTTCTATAATCTTGTCTAGTAATGTGTGATATGCATGTGCAGAGAACAAAGTTCTCACTTTGATATATGGTTACATCTGAAAGATGACTAGTGATAAAAAAACCTTTCTTCCTGGCCCTTTCCAGATGTAATCGAACAAGCACCTGCTTGTTTCAAGAACAGCATGCAGGTTGCTCGCTGGTTTAACAAAGTGCACTCGGACACACGTGGCTAGGGACAGCTCAATCCTGACTTCAGGTAATGATGGAACTGTCTGACTGCTGCCCTACTGGTCACTTGATGTACCAGTCAGTTGTTGTCTGGTGCCTCCTGTGGTCTGCAGGATATACAGAGCCTGATGGAGGAAGAGGGAAACATGGGTTAGGTATATGCGAAATATGCACACATGAAATATGTGGGGAAACAGAGTTGGAGCAGTCCTGCCATAAAGTGTATATAGTAGTCGGGGCATTCCTGTTACAGCGGTCTCATCATTTAATGTAGGGTCTAAACATCTGCAATAGTTACGTAATTATCGAGTAACATTTTTTGCAGTAATTATAATTAATTTAAACAACTCCTTTTACTCTCAAAAGTGTCCTAGTTCGGGTGGTAACTTATATGGAAACATTTTGTATGGATTCCATCAATAGGGTCTCATGCCTCATAGCTTCCACGTAGGTTAGGCCTATGGGGACACCCAGTAGTGACTGTAAGGGTGTGATATCGTGATTTGTAAAAAGAAATATATATTTGATCTTCCACCTTGTTCCTGGCACAGAGCTTCTACAACCCCTGTAATTTCCTAAATTATAAGAGTGATAAAGGTGTCTTTTTTATGTTAATGAGGTGACTTTGGTACCTAAGAATGGAGGCTGATTGCCACTGGAGCCAGCCAAATAATTAGAGGGTTGGCACTTTCAGCCCCACCCACCAACCTCCTGGGCTGGGAGAAGGGCTGAAGATTGAATTCAATCACCAATGGCCATGATTTAATCAATGGTGCCTATGCGCTGAAGTCTCCATAAAGCCCCAATGGATGGGGTGCAGAGAGCTTCTAGGTTGGTAGACGTGTGCAGATTTGGGCAGAGTTGTGCACTAGAGAGGGCAGGGAAGTGTTGCACCCTTTCCCCATGCCTTGCCTTACACATCTCTTCCATCTGGATATCCCTGAGATATATCCTTATATAATAAACCAGTAGTCTAGTAAGTAAAATGTTCGGCAGAGTTCTATGAGCTACTCTAACGAACTAATTGAACCTAGGCGGTGGGTCACTGGAACTTCCGATCTATAGCTATCGGTCTGAAGCACAGGCAATAACCTGGGCTTGCAGCTAGCATCTGAACTGGGGAGGGAAAGGGCAGTCTTGAGTGACTGAATCCTTAACATGTGGGATCTGCCTTCTGGTAGATAGTGTCAGAATTCAGTTAAATTGTAAGACACCCAGCTGGTGTCCACAGAATTGTGTGGGCAGATAGAAGTTGAGGAGAATGGAAAGAAGGTTGAGAAAAGGAAAAGTCAGAGAGAGAAGCTGTAGTCAAGAAACAGGTTATAACAGTAATCAGAAGGGTCAGCATTTTGTGAATACCTGGATGAAATGAGGGCAAAATGCCCCAATGACACAGGGAATAGGCAATGCCTATTGGGAGGTAACACTTACTCAGTGCTCACTCTATTCCAGGTACTTTTCTAAGCACCAGCAAATAATAACTAATATAATATTAATAACTACCCTATGAAGGGACTACTGTCATTATTCCATTTTATATAAGAGTCAATCACATAAGGGACAAGGTAACTTACTGCCCAAGGTCTCAACTTTCGCAAATTTCAAGCCAGTAATTGAACGCAGGATTTTAACACAGATTAAGTCTATGTTCTTAACCCCTACTCTATGTAACTTCTCTGGACCGACATATTACTTTTTCTGTAAACACCTGCTACCATAGATAGCAAGGGAAATAAAACAGATGAGAAACCAAAGATACTGGTATTGTTTTTAATTACTGGGAAATAAAAACTTAACTGGAATGTGAGGTAAAGGAGTAATTGAACATTCATCACATTGGAGATGCCGACTGGGTGGATGCGACGGATTCTAAAGGAGCAGGGGACACTAACACAAAGTGAAACACGAAACCCTGGCACTTTTTGCCTCTTCTACATGTCAGTCCTGGGCTGGTTGCCCCTTCCCTGCCCCCCCGCCCCGTTTTTCCCAAGCAGACATTACTGGCTAAGAGTACACTCACTGGAGTAAAAAAAAGTCACTTACTTTTTAGGACCACACTCGAAAACGTTTATACACTTTCATGAGACAAATTGAACGCTCTGCAGTTTAACCTCATGTGATGCTTCCAAAGAAACACAATGGAGTGAGGTTCAGTCCAAAGCAAGGAGCAATTTAAATGGAGCTGGCTTTTGCAGACCTGGGGTTTTTCCATCAATCATCAGTGATGGTAAAGTGCTGATTTATACTTATAATGGTGCTACCTTTCACCAAGGTCAAAAGTAATTGGTTTAGTGGCTGTTTCATTTACAAGAGTGTTTATGTTACAGGCACATTGACAAAATAAAAAACATTCTTCCAAAGTGAAAGTAATGCAGGAAGCATATGATGGACACCTGACCCTAAAGAGTAATCTTATATGATAAATGGGGTTCCATTCCCCCCCCCCCCATTGGCAAACACTATCCGGTTACGGTCTGCATCCCCAGCTTATTCCTCTCAGCATCTTCTCTAGGCTGTTGCTTAATTCTGAGACTAGATAATTAGGGCTGACAAAAAGCTGGTTTGGGTTTTAAGCAATCAAATTGGCACTATATCAAATGATTTCTAGTTCTAAATATCAGCAAGATGCTACTTTATTATCTTAAACTGCGTCCTAATCACATCTGGGATATATGGCCTCCTTGTGATTTCTGCTATCCATGAAATGGGTTAAAAATGTACCCTATCTTTGCTTTGAGAAACCAGGCTCCTCTTGGGGTAGCTCTTAACTTTTGTATTGGGTGCAACTTTGTCCAATGATCTCCTTTTTTTTTTTGGTTAACAAAAGAAAATATTGGGTAATACGTTTTAAAATAAAATATAAGAAAACCATGTCATATATCTCCTATTGAAGGATTACAATATAGCAGGATCCTAAATTCACAGAAGTAATATCAATCCAGTAACTTAAAATGCAAAATGTTGTAGTAGGAAAGAATCATACATTTTTTTGAATAGTCAGGATTATTCATCTATGTGCTTAACAGAGAAATAGTCAATAAAGGAATTAGACACCATAAAGAGATTCCCAAGTAAGATACGTAAGCAGTTCCATACATTTTAGCAACAAATAGAATGTTCCATCTGTAATGAGGCTCTTTCCTCTTTCCAGTTAATCACTGTCTTTTCTGTAGGAGGTTACCGTTACATAAGCCCTGCATCAGGGGGATAATTCATCTAGTTTTCAGGAAATTTCCTTCTTTGATTTTGATAAGAAACAAACATAAAAACTGGCTTTTAAAAGTGGCTGTAGGGGCACCTGGGTGGCTCAGTCAGTTAGCGTCCAACTTTGGCTGAGGTCGTGATCTCACAGCTAGTGAGTTTGAGCTCCACATCATCATCGGGCTCTGTGCTGATGGCTCAGAGCCTGGAGGCTGCCTTGAATTCTTTTTCCCTCTCTCTCTGCCCCTCCCCTACTCATGATCTGTCTCTGTCTCTCAAAAATAAACAAGCATTACAAAAAAAAGTGGCTGTTATCTGTAGGCTCTCCAAATAATGATTCGCACCAAATCTACATGGTCCAGATGAAAGAGGTGACTTATATAAGAATTCAGTAAATGTGCTATATTCTCTGGTAAGCCTAGTTTTAATTCCCACAGCCCTTTTCTTTAGTATTTGGGTCAAAATTCCATTAACAAAGGGCATTTTCCCACATATTCTCCACTTTGGGAGACTTGAATACTAGAACATTAAAGATTTATTGAGCTGGCCTGACAAATGTTTCGATTCAAATGCATTTTTTCCACTGGGATTTTGAACATGTGTTTTTTTTTTTCAAGAACTATAGTAAATTTCTTTACACTGAACAAAATTCTGAATATAAATCAAATTGCTTTTATTAAATCCCTTAATTTCTTAATCAAAACATTAAAGATATTATCTACTGGATATTTTAACCGGTATCCACAGCTGCTGAATACCTTCAATCATTCTGGTTTTTAAAGCAATATGTTAGTTGCTAAAATTAACAAATAATAGTCTTAATTGTTGTGGTTAATGTTTGGAAGCTTTTTGCTCTACTTAAAGGGCAAGCACCTTGAGGGCAAGTACTACAGTATTTTTATCTATTATACCCCCTATAAAACTTTTGTACTATGTTTCTTACTTTTTTGTCTATTTATACCACCTTTAAAACTTTCTAACGTTCATGAACTGTTAACATTGAATTGATATTATTAACTTGAATTTCATATAGAAGTGGACATTTTAACATATAATTAAACCCCAAAGAATTTACAGTAGGTATCTAGGGACCTCAGATATTGTCCTATAGCCTTAAGAAGGTTAAACACTTCAGGGGCTCCTGGGTGGCTCAGTCAGTTAAGCTTCGGAATGCTGATTTCAGCTCAGGTCATGATCTCACCTTTTGTGGGACTGAGCCCCTTGCTGGGTTCTGCACTGATAGCACAGAGCATCTTGGGATTCTCTCCCTACTTCTGTCTCTGCCCCTCTCTCCTCCCCTGCTCTAGTGCAAGCACACTCTCTCTCTCAAAACAAACTTTAATTTTTTCTGATTTTTTTTTTTATTTTTGAGAGACAGTGCAAGCAGGGGAGGGGCAGAGAGAGAGGTAGACAGAGGATATGAAGCGGGCTCTGTGCTGACAGCAGCGAGCCTGATGCAGGGCTCAAATTCATGAATAGCGAGATCATGACCTGAGCCGAAGTCCAATGCTCAACCGACTGAGCCAAGCAAGCACCCCAATAAGCCCTTTAAAAAAAACGTTAAACACTTTAGATCATAGTTTTCTTACTTTTAAAGTTTTAGCTTATCTTTAAAGTTCCAAATTTTAAATAATTCTTAATTTGTGCTGAAGTATCTGAGTTTCTCTTGGAAATGTCTGTTAGTAAAATACTTAGCCAGACTGAAACCATATGAGTTCTAGGAGGTAATATTTCTTTACTGCATAGAGATGGCATTTCCCATAGAGTTTACTGTAATGGTTTTGATATATGTCCACAAATTCTTTGACACTCCTCCCTTTAAAAGGTAGAGCCTCATTTCCCTCCCTGAGTATGGCTGAAATAACACTGTGTGACTTCCGACACTGTGTCATAAAACGTGTTGCAGCTTCTTCCTTGCTCTCTCTTTTGGATGGTTTGCACTGGGATAAGCTAGCTCCCATGTCATAAGGACACTCAAGTTGCCCTATATGTTTACATGGCAAGGAATGGAGGCCTCCTGCCACCGGTCAGGGGAGTCTTATCAGAAACACATTCTTCAGTCCCAGGCACACCTTAAGATATCTTAAGTGCAACCTCATGAGATGCTAAGCTAGAACCAACTAAGCTGCTCCTGAATTTCTGACAAATGAGTGTGAGATTATAAATGTTCATTGTTAGTTTACTTTGCCAAGTATGGGGGTAATTTTTTAGGCAGCAATAAATGGCACACTTACCAATACATTTAAATGAGGAACTTTTGTAAACATCAACAGAACTCCAGGTAAACTAAAATTCATCTTATTTCCTAGGGAACTAGGTCTTTAAAGTCTCCTTTAAAAGACTGTTTCATGTTTGGGGCACCTGGGTGGCTGAGTCGGTTAAGCGTCCGACTTCGGCTCAGGTCATGATCTCACAGTTGGTGAGTTCGGGCCCCACGTCAGGCTCTGTGCTAACAGCTCGGAGCCTGGAGCCTTGCTTCGGATTCTGTGTTTCCCTCTCTCTCTGACCCTCCCCTGCTCATGCTCTGTCTCTCACTTTCTCAAAAAATAAAATAAAATAAAATAAAATAAATAAAATAAAATAAATAAAAAAGACTATTTCATGTTTAAAGATATTAATACTCTTAATATAAAAAATCACAAAATTCCCCTGCTACAATCAAATAGCCTTTCCTTTGGTGGCAGACCTAATGAAAATGAGTAGAAAGCTGGCCTCTCTTCTTCGTTATTATTCTGCCTTCATCCTTTGCAGTTAACCTTTCTGCTTGGGTTGATGGTCATCATGCCTTAATTTGTGTTTATTTAGCTCCCCTGTATATTTTAAGTCAAATCAGGAGCCATATATAGCATAACAACAATTAATTTCTCCTCCTAAGGAAGTTAAGATTTTCAACAAAGAATGATGTGAGCATACAGTTAGGCATATGGTATTCATATCATACTGATACACACAGAGATAAGGTAATGCAACAGAAGGAACAACTCATCGTAATTGACTATAATATATAGTGTCTTATTTAAATCCCACAGTAATACTGAGGCCTAAAATAAGCATTTCACTAGTTGGTGGTATTATTTCTTTTAAAAATAAATATTTTTTTCTGATTATAGATGTATCTGAGAGACTTTGATAATACAGAGAGATACTCTCGTGCAGTGTTAGTGTAAATCATGTGGCAAGCTGGCTTAAGAATTATGTGAGATGGTTCACGTATCTCAATGCATTTAATTCTGTGGCTTCATTAGAATCTACCAGGAGGTGCCACTGAGCACAAGAGGGCCATGTCTGCTATTCGAGAACAATGGATACAGAGTCTGGCATGTGAGATTAATTTTTTAAATCACATATTAGAGAGAGGCTGGCCATGTTGAAAAGTTTTGTTGTTTTTGCTGTTGTAGTGTTGCCTTTTAGAGCACCGTGTTGTTGCAGGCCTTTCTCAAATGTGCTAACAAGGGGACTCTCCGGAAACACCACAGAAAGCCACCTGAAGATTTTTTAGTCACTCATATTATTAAGGAACATGTAGTAGACATGTCTCTAGGGAAATTCCTTAAAAATAATTTTAAAATAAGCTCTAACTTTATCAATAGGATCTAGCTTTCCTTTTCTTTTCCTTTTCTGTGTTAATCTGAGTCAGCTCTTGGCTTCGAAACCAAATTCAAACCATGGACTTTTACTTATGAAATGAAAATTGGAAGATTTTTTTCAGATTAAGTCTTATTGCATATCAAGCTGTTTTACTAAACTTGAAAATTTGGGATTTAAACCAACCAAAATGCAATTACAGTTGTGTTTTACTTGCTAAATCTCAGAGGTGTTATGTTTGTATGTGTAATGTGTGTGTGTGTGTGTGTGTGTGTGTGTGTGTGTGCGTGTGTGTGTAAGGCAACTGTCAGAGTATCAAATAGTCTTTTGGTAATAATTTGGTGATGCTGTGTAAAGATTATTTACCAAAAAATCACCTGGATTCAAGTGACTGATCTATTTAAACATCATATACTAAAAACTGTTCTGAATTTCTTGAAATTGCACAGCACACAGATGAACTACATAGAAAACAGACAACAAAAGTACTGAGAGTGAGGATCATAACAGAAATTTTTTTTAGGATCCTGTAACTTCTGACAATTATTTTATAAAACTGGGGGAAAAAAAACAAAAGAGAAACCTCAGAAGCTGGTTAGTCTTGGGTTTTTGCTTGTAGAGTTTGTTCAGAGCCCTGAAAGCCTGGAGAGAAGCAGGAGTGAGGTTAATGAACTTGGCTTTCAGACCAGAGCCCGTCCCTCGAGGAAACTGTTGGGTTATTTCACATAAGGCAGGGAGGGATAATGTGATACATAGGAATTTTTTTTCTTGCATCCAATAGTCATACTAAATCGCACAATACTTTATAGCACTTCTCAAACACTTAAACATGTTCTGGGACAATAATTTCATACACACACAAAGAAAATCTCAGAAGGCCATAAATGCTGCTCTGCTACATAACAGAAGGCTGATGAGTGGGTGGTTTCTGAGGCCTGATCATAAGGTAGAGACATAAATGAAGCAGGCTGTCACTGAACAATTCTCAGTAAATAATTGGTCTTTCATGTGAAGACAAACAGCTGCTGGAACTCTTTGGAAAATGCTATAGAAATTTAAGAATTCATAGAGAAAGAACTTTTGGCATTATCACAGACGAAGGTCAGAAATGAATATTCTCTGGGAAATGCAAACACGGAGAGAAAAGACTGTCTTCTTGTATCATGTTTTAAAACACGTAGTGGTTTATGTTTATTCCAATTTAAAGTTAAAAAATGGCTCTACCACTTACGACTCAATATTGCAAGGTAATGAGGAAGATATTAAAAATTATGAAGTATAATTCCTAGTCTTGGTGAACTTGAGATTTAAGAGAGAGAAAAACTGCACTAATGATTCAAGAAGCTGAGAGGTGATGTTTTTAGTAATGATTTAAGAAACTGAGAGGGTGCAGCTTTTTACTTAAGGAAGGCTTGCTTACACTTAGACCATAAGTCTACACGTATCAGTTGACTTCCACTTAAGCGTTCAAGATGTGGTATAGAACATCCAAAGGCTCACAAAAATGTACACGTAAATGTATATATCATGCCATTCGTAATTCAAAAGCCATCAAGGCCAGCTTATTAAGTTGGACAAGTAATATTGGCTCCCAATATCTTTCCTCCACTAAGTCCACTAAAAGAGCCTACCAAATCAGCTATGTTTAAGGAATAAAAAGATAAAACTGGGACTTCCAGGCATTCCCACATCAGAGTAGTTAGATCAGGGGTTCTCAAACCTGAATGTGCATCAGAATCACCTGGTGGGCCCTGCTCCCAGAGTTTTCAGATTCAGTAGGTCAGGAGGTTTAGGGTGGGGCTCCAGAGTTTCTATTTCCTCTACGCCGCCCTGGGGACCATACTTTGAGAACTGCTGAGCTAGAAGAATATACTGGTTTTGTTCTAGTTTTGAAACTAGAATCAGTGGCTGGAGTCTGTGAGTGACAGAAAGGATGGCACTAGGTGGTGTCCAGGTTATGTAACAGTTTGTCTTTATGGTAAGCACTCGCATCTAAACGTGGGGATGTAGGTAGATGAGTGATGATGTGACCCACTTTGCAGTTTTCAGAGCTCACCCTGGCTGCTAAGAGGAGAATGCATGGGGAAAGAAGAGGACCCACGATGGCATTAACAGGGAAGGGATAACAGTTCAGGAAAGACCAATGACTGCCTCTTGAGCTGCAGTGAACATGGGACTGAATGAAGATGGGGGAAGCGGTCAGACCTAACTTATATTATGGAGGGGAAATCATTAGGGGTCACTTGGTGAAAGATTGACTGTGGGAGTTCGAGAGAGAGAGAGCTGCCAAAGGTAGTCTCCTGTCCTAAGAAACTGGGCGGATGGAATACTGCAGGAAGAGAAAGCTGAAGGGGGCTAGGGCTAGGTGGTAGCAGGAGCCAATTTTGGTTTTGGACAAACTTAACCAGACACTTAAAATTTTTTTTAAGTTTATTTATTTATTTTGAGAAAGGCGGGGTCGGGGTGGGGGGAAGAGAGAGTACAGGAGGAGCAGAGAGAGTACAGGAGGAGCAGGGAGAGAAGGAGAGAGAGAATTCCAAGCAGGCTTTGCACTGTCAGCGCAGAGCCCGATGTGGAGCTTGAACTCTCAAACTGCGAGATCGTGACTGGAGCTGAAATCAAGAGTCAGATGCTTAGCTTACTGAGCCACCCAGGTGCCCCTCAACCAGGCACTTTCAAACTGTTGGATCAGAAGAGAGGTCTGAGCTAGTATAAATTTTCTGGGGCCTCAAGCTAGGGAGGTGAGGCCCCATGATGTGAGAGTACGTCATGGGAAGTGACTAGGCCTGGGACTGGATGCTGGTCTCTAGGGGCTGAGTCAAGAAGAAGCCAGCAGAGCACTGGCCAGAACCAGTCAGGGCAGAGAGAAACCAGAAGGCTTTGACATCACACAGTCTGAAAGAAGAGATTTCTGAACTGAGAGGTGCATTCTGGAAGTGGGAGGGACACCGTAAGATGAGAATGAAAATGTGATCATTTGGTGTAGCAGCACAGAAGTCAAGGAAGTTGCTGGAAAAGTCAGTAAGGGTAGATGTGGAAACCGGACTGGAGCGTGTTGAAGAGCAAGGGCAGGTAAGGAAGCCAAGACATTTGTTAACAGTGGTCCAGACATGGATTCATCCAATTCCATTTTAAACAGATATTATGCAAGAGGTACTTTGGCCCTGGGCAAAAGGTGAAGACTAAGGTTCCACCTTGGAGTGTCTCATTACAGTCTAGATCGGGAGACACGCAGGTAAGCATCTCCTTTCTTCCCTCTCCTAGACTTTCCTCAAGCAAGTATTACTTCCTGGAGGTTTGACGATCTGCTAGTCTTGCAGAGATTCCCAATTTTTTCATATCAAGACATGAATAAAAAATTATAATATTGGCACAGATCATTGGGTTAACTAGAAGGGCTCATCAAAGCTAGGTCTGTATCCTGGAAAAACTCATCCCTGTCTGTGGGTCCAGCCTGCAGGATAAACAGAATCCCAGTCCTCCCCAGACTGGTCTAAACCTGTCATCACCTCAACCTAGGTGTGGTCAGTTCTATTCATATCTAGTTTCTTCCCATCAAAATGACAGTTCGAAGAGACCCAGGGGAAAGAAAAGTCTTGCAGAAACAGTGATTTTTCTACTGAATTTTTGGGTGGCCTGATTTTTGAGTGTTTTATGATTAGGAAATAGTACCTCTACTAATGTAAAATCTATCTGATCTATATTATTATTTACAAGTCTTTTTACACATTTTTGTGTATATTTATGTCACATACTTCTCTAAACTCTAAGATCCTCCAGTATGGGACCTATGAATATATTTTCTTTCTTTTTGTTCTTCCTGTGCCAATGTACCATCTTTCATGTTGCAAGTAATGCTTATTGATTAATAGATACACAGGTATGCCAAGTCCACATATGATGCCCAGGCTTTGTAGTACAAGAGAAAGGAACATTGCTTTATCAAGACTGATTTTTGCCTTTGGCTAGTAGACTCATCCGAATCTAAAAGAACCTGGCAAAAGCTGGCTGGGGTGGAGCTTTAGAAGACCATGTACATATATTCTGTGTATTGATTATTAGATATTTAACTCAATACTTGTGAAGTTTTGACTGAACACAAGGGTCTACCTCACTAAGACTGGTGTTGGCTCGGTGCCTCTTTTTTTTTTGTGCCACCTTCCTTTAGTGGAATGTTGCATATCCTATGAGCACCGAGCAAACATTAACTATAGGTGACGGTTTTGAGGCCAACACATTCGAACTAGTCACCAGCTACCTTTCTCCAGGTCTCTTTTGCTAAAATGGGGACCTTTCCATTGTATGGCCGTGATGCTTCTGCATCCTGTTTACGGGCCCCAGATCCTGGGTGTTCAACCCCACACGGTGAGAAGGGAAGAGGTGACGGTCCAGTCAGGGGTTAGGATTGCACACATCTGTCTTTCCTTACTACACATGTTTTTATTTTTGTTTGGTTTGCTTGTGTAGCTTTTCTTCAGACTCTCTGTGGCACAACAACTGAAAACTATTCACAGCGACTTTCCTCACGTGCACAGCATCATGAGCATGGACGCAAGTCAGCCTTGTAGGTGGAGTTTCCTCTCTCTGAAGAATGTTTACACACCTGAACTTAGGTTAAAATGAACATAAAAGATAGATATGAAAAGTACAGATAAGGTGAAGACAATACCCAAAGGGGCTGAAAATAAGCCTCGAGGATACATGAGCCAGTAGAAGAGAAGCTCACTCACTCATTTATGACTCACTCTGAGCCAGGTTCCTCCCGCCACAGAGATTTCAGTGGATTCCTGGCTTCTATGACACCAGCTTCCCAGTAAACAGGTTCTTACATTGGTTATGTTAGGAAATTATATGGATTGATGGCTTGTCAATAAGCTTAAACTTTTAATTTAATTTTTTAAATATTAATTAACCTTTTAAATTTAATTTTTAATGTCTATTATTTTGTAAGTACCAAATTGTTGTTTTTCTAGTGGCAAGTACCTAGTTTAGTTTTAGCTTAAAAAATATTAATAAATGACAGAAGATAAACCAAGTGGCATTTACTTCTCTGAGTCAACCCTAATTCTGAAGCGTAATTTTTAACAAAAATGATTTTTTACAGCGATAAAAAAAATAAGTCAACAATTTTTTTTATTTAAAAAAATTTTTTGATGTTTATTTATTTTTGAGAGACAGAGAGAGTACAAAGCGGGGGAGGGGTAGAGAGAGAGGGGGACACAGAATCCGAAGCAGGCCACAGACTCTGAACTGTCAGTACAGAGCCTGACACAGGGCCCGCGAATGGTGAGATCATGACCTGAGCCAAAGGCGATGCTTAACCGACTGAGCCATCCAGGTGCCCCATCTCTCTCAACAATTGAAGCTGAGATCTTGTGAGTGTTGGCTACCTTTTTAAAAGGACACTTTCCTTGCTTTCACATGGAAAATAATTGCTAGGAGAGAAAAGATGACCTTCTTGTGGGCGGCAATTCCAATCTGTAGGATTCCCTTTTGCTCAAATTTGATCAGCGCCATGAAGCCATGGCCTCAATGCACGAAGAACAAATTCTAAGCATCACGATATTTTAAGAAGTCTGGCTCAGTAAAAAGTGACATTCCAACGAAGGCTGAGAATAAAGCATGTCCAAACTGAGGACTTGTTAAGAGGATTCATACGTTTTGTTAAAACACCTATTGTTTTGGAAGATCAAGGAGAGAGAGATCTATATGTCTGATTTTGTCGCTTGGCTGAATTCTGTTTACCATAGAATGTTTTCAAATTTAAAATGTCTGTGTCCTAATTCAGAAAGGATGCAGACAGAAATATCAACATTCAAAGACCCCCCCCAACCAAAAAGTTATATAAACCCTAAAACTCAGGAAGTTCCACTTTCTGTTTAAAAATACAATGTATTTTTTGAAATTTCTGATATTTCAGAAGCACAAATATTTTTACATGACAAAAAAAGTAAAATATTGATGTTGGCATTAAGTCAGAACTTGCTCCTTGTTTTAAGTGGCGCTTTTTTTTTTTTTTTTAATTTATTTTTTTTTAATTTTTTTTTTTTCAACGTTTTTTTTTTTTTTTTATTTATTTTTGGGACAGAGAGAGACAGAGCATGAACGGGAGAGGGGCAGAGAGAGAGGGAGACACAGAATCGGAAACAGGCTCCAGGCTCCGAGCCATCAGCCCAGAGCCTGACGCGGGGCTCGAACTCACGGACCGCGAGATCGTGACCTGGCTGAAGTCGGACGCTTAACCGACTGCGCCACCCAGGCGCCCCTAAGTGGCTTTAATATTATCCTTCCTGTGCCTTATTCTTTTTTGTTAATCTGTTTCTTGACATAATGCATGGAGAATGTGGCCACAGTACCGTGTGTGTAACTTCTGAAGATGACGGCTCAAACCATGTTAGGTTGACATCAGCCTCCATAAAACAACAAAAATTGTTTTAAACCGATTTAGCTTCAGCACTTTTAATGACCACGACAGTAAAACCCTGATTGACCAGAAAGTTTTGGAAACAGAACATAGCAGCATTTTTTTTTTTACTTAATGTAGCTTTAAATTTCAAAAAAGAAAACGTTAATTTCAACCACTGTTGAAAATTGTTGTAAAGTGGACTAGGATATTTTCCTGCCTTAGCAAATAAAGCATAATGGGCACAATGCGATCTTTTTTTAAAGACTTAGGTTGATGAAGTGCCTCCAGCTTCCAAGGGTCTAAGCTGCACACCTCCCCCTTTGGTTTCAACAAGTACATGTGGAAACCACAGGGCCAGCGGGGCACACACAGAATACCCTCAAAGCTGTTCGAAACAGTAAGTATAGGTGATCTTCTTGGGTTTGCCTTTTCTCGGAGGAGCAAATTATGGGTTACTTGATTCAACCTATCAATTAACCCAGGTTAATTGATATTTCAGGGAATTAAGATAGTTTATTTAGAACAATATATTTAAATATGATCTTTTTGGAATTATATCAAGTCTCTAGTGAAATGGGGGGATGCTGTGATTCTGCAATCTGTCCAGAAGTTTACAAAAATGAAATCTCTGTTTATCTTCTTGAAGGGAGACGAATGGATTAAATCACCTCTATAGAATTTCTATAGCACTGGGATTCTGGAAAAGTTAAGTAAAATAACTAACTGAATTTAATTTTCTAAAATTATTTTCTAAAAGTATTTTCTAAGAAGATTATAGTATTTTTACATAGCACATATTACTACTTTACCTATAATTGAAAAAAGTATTTTGTTGTCTATTATTAAATCCATGAAAAATTCTTACACAATATCCTTTCTTACCAATAATTTTCTTTGAGATGAAGAATAAAAATTTTCTAAGACTCAAAAACTGCTCAAAAGGAGGAATTTCAAGCTTCAGAGAAAAATGGGTCTCCAATTTGTTACAAAAGTGTCCTTCACATCTTCTCTCCCCCCATTTAAAACACCACTTTATTAAGATTACATAAAACAAAATGCAGAGCAGCTCAAGCTAAATGTGAGTTCCTAAATGGTCCAGAACAACTTACTCTCCTTCTTTATCTATCATTGATTTGTCAGCCACCTGCAAACACATTCATTTTATTATGTTTTTCTTTAGAGTAAGAAACTCAATGTAAGATCTTTGCAAGCCCAGAGTTAGTCAGACACAAAACATTTTTCAAACGCCTTCTCTGTGCCAGGCATTGCTCTAGGACTGGGAAAAGAGTAATGAACAGAACCAGAAAAGCCCCTTCTCTCATGAAGCTAACTTGACTGTTGGGTAGATTGACTAAAACCATGAAAAAAAGGAAGGTGATGTCACATTCAGAGAAAGGTGAGGAAGAAGATAAAATAAGACCATGTGTTGGTGAGTGACGGAAGCTTGGAGAGGGAGTAGAAGGTGGATTTATCCAAAGGAATGGGGGAAGTTCGCTCTCGTGGAGGTGATTTTTGAGTTGCCACCTGAATAGTGAGGAGAGAGCCCTGCACAGACAGCGGGGAGAGCATGAGCTCTGGGTGCAAAGTCCTCGGAATGGAAAGGAGTTCTGGTGTGCTTAGAGGACAGAGGTAAGGCTAGAGTCACTGTGGCACAGTGAAAAAGGGGAGGATAGAAGGAATGAAGTCAGGGAGAAGGGCACAGGCCAGACCTATAAGTCCTTGTGAACATTTTATGCTGGTTATAATGGGAAGCAGCTGGGAGGGTGTAAGCAGGAAGAGTAGCTTGATCTGAGGTGTGCTTACATGCTCTTGGCTTCGATCTTATCTTTTTTATTTATGAGAATAACAACAACACTTGCAGTGTTGCTGTGATGAGTAATGAGGAAATTTGACAACACTGTGTGGTATGCCACCAAAACGCAGACTGGTATTGCTTATGACATTTATAGTGCACCTCAAGAAGACAAAATCAAAACAATACTGGGGTCAGATGTGTCATTTTTCTAACATACTTTAGGTATAAAAATCATTGAGTAGAAGCAAATGATTTGCTAACTAATCACTAAAGATAAAAGAGATAAACTGGAAATATAAACACTAAGCATGCAAAAACAAAATCAATTATTTCTGGTCAGAGGCCAAAAGAAAAAGTACACTCTTCTTCCTGGAGGAAAAAAATAGAGATAGAATGAAGACTTTTTCAAATACTTGCTTGACAATACCTTTATTGTAGAACTGAATTCCAGAATATTATGAGAATATTTAATTTCCTTTTATTTCTGCTATGCTAAAATCTTGATTATGTAACACATAAAAGGAAGTCTTTATTAAAGAGTATTTTATATGGACATTATTTCTACAACACACATTAAATATTGGCAATATGGGTTTTGAGTTCAAGTAAAGATACTTTGATTCAATAAGGATTAGTTTTAAATTAAATAATGCATCATCTGCCTCATTTCAGAATGATGAATTACCTCATTTGTAATTAAGGATGGATTCATTCATAGTTGGTCCATAAAATAATTGGTCCAATATTTTCAAAGGTCATGATGCAGGGTAATAACATATTCTAGGAAATTTGTATTTTCCAATTATTTTTAATGTCTTGATTTAATAATCATATGAGCATCATGGATGGTAAATAGATGGAAACTTAAGGGGGAACGTTCTGATGTCCCACCACATTGTTCAAATTTACTGCATATATATCAGAATTTAGGAGACTAAGGCAAATCAAGAAAACTGAATTTCTAGGAGAATGTATATATTATTTTACATATATATATACACTGTATATACATATATATGTATATATTATACATTACATACATTACACTACATGTATGTATATATACATACACAGTGTATATATGCATATACATGTTTATATATATATGTATATATATATACACATACACAGTGTATATGCTGTATATATATATATATATATATATATATATACACACACATATAATTATGCCTACAAAGCACCTTTCCCATAAACTTTGGTAAAATAAGACTGGAAAGCATAAAGTTATGATTAACAGAGATTCAGGACAATAAAGAAAAAATATAGTATTTTTTAATGTTTATTTATTTGAGAGCAAGAGTGAGAGAGAGAGAGAGAGAGAGCAGGGAAGGATCAGAGAGAGAGGGAGTCACAGAATCCAAAGCAGGCTCCAGGCTCTAAGCTGTCAGCACAGAGCCCAATGTAGGGCTCGAACTCACAGACCATGAGATCATGACCTGAGCCAAAGTGAGATACTTAACCAACCGAGCCACCCAGGCACCCCAAAAACCTAATATAGTATTAACTAAATAGCTGAATTAAGCAAGAGTTTCTTACTGTGGAGGGTCCCATTCTTCTGACTGCTATTGATATAAACTGCATGAAAAGAAATATTTTCCCATAATATTAACTTATATACAATTTTGACCAATTAGCCTTCTTCATTTATTCTTTCATCCAGCTAGTATTTACCGATCCCTTACCATATGTTCACTAGTATCCTGCAATGTCACCAGCCTAACCACATAGCTAGAGGAACTTCCTGTCTTGGTGAGATTGCTCGAACACCACCTTTGTCGATGACCTGATGAATTTCAAACACAAACTGGCTGCAGTTTTGCCCTGACCTGCTTTTTGTCTTTAGTCAAGTCACGTGGCCTGTTTGCCCCTCAGAATCCACCTCATGGGAACTGAGATAATTCTCTTATCCAATCGGAGGCTTGTTGGAAGTTGAAGTGACATAACATATGTTTGAAACAGTTAAAAACAGAGTAACAACGTCAGGTTCTTAAAAATTATTTTCGTTCAGCTAGAAATAATCGTTGGTTGACGCTGCAGCCACCGGTTCAGCTGAACTCTAACTCTGAAATCAAGGACGGTGGCATGGGAGTGGGCTCACTGATTTTGCTAGAAGTCAGGAGAAATCACAGGGCAATTGGCTGCTCTAAAATAGAGAAATTGTCCTTAATGTGTCCATCATAACACATGCTCTAGAAACAACCGGGTGAGCATGGCAATGGAGAAAATCAATGTTTAGTGACCATTTGTTCTTTGCCAGTGCCTCCTTTTTGTGAAGACACAAAGAGGAAGGAGCCCTCATTCCTGACTCTAGAAGTTCAGTCCTGTGACATCCACTCCACACATGCACATATGTGTGCTGTGTAAGGAGGAGGAGTCAGATGATCAGGAGGGGCTCATCCTCTTCTAACATGCCAAGGATCTCCACCCAGATCACGGGGATGACTTACCAGCCTAGGTGGCAACTGGTAAGCATTAGCTTATTCAATTCTTGAAACAATGTTGTAACAATAAATAACCTTCATTGTTGGTTTGTGGAAATCGAGGAATTCCGCAGAATCAACAACTGTTATGAACATCTACAGTTTTACTTTTGTAAACTTTGTTTAGATTATTTTTTCACACAAAATATTTGTAAGATAACCAAGCAATTAAACCAAACACATTTACTGATTTGGATTTGTTTTTTGTTTTTGTTTTTAGTAGAAGCACTTCATAGGTAACAGTTCATATGTCTGGTAACAAGACAGGGAAATTTCTACAAGAGCAGATGAGTAGGTATTTGCAGAGTGGTTAATAGCACATGAATGAACTTTCTTGTCAAATAGGAATTTTACAGACTAAACTGCCATTGTCATAGAGTTGTTCTGAGGTTAAAAGACAATGACATGATGCATATAAGAACAATTTTCCCGAGTGCCTGGGTGGCTCAGTTGGTTGAATGTCCGACTTTGGCTCAGGTTATGATCTCACAGCTCATGAGTTCAAGCCCTGCGTCAGGCTCTGTGCTGACAGCTCAGAGCCTGGAGCCTGCTTCAGATTCTGTGCCTCCCTCTCCCTCTCTAACCCTTCCCCGTTCACTCACTCTCTCTCTCTCTCTCTCTCAAATATAAAAACATTAAAAAATTTTTAAGAACAATTTTCAGAGTTAAAACAGCTATACAAAGGGATGAATGTAGCTTAAATGATTTAGTAATTGGCTCTAAGTCAGAGAGGGCAAGGCACAATCAGCGTGTAACTTTTCTGGCCTTTAGGGACAACCTTTCTAGGGTACAGTATTTATAAGACAGAGTTGAAGCATGTGAAGCAGTTAGCAGGGTGCCACGCAAATAACAAGTGGTCCAGAAACAGCATTATCCTTGTAATTCTCTAGTTTCAGTTTACCATCTTTCCTTTCTAGAGGGTCTGTCTTTAGGAATGATCACATCAGACAACGGATCACAGTTTAGTATTTGAGATGTTTTGTTAATATTTGCATATGTGTTTAAATCACACTTGGTTTCTGGCTCAATACAGAGTAGAGATGCCCTATCCTTGTTTCAGTTTTGAAATCAAGAGAATGGATTGCTCTCACATCCAGAAAATTTTCTTAAGTATCAGAGATTATTCCTGATTTAAATTTAAAAGCCTATTTCTACAAAAGTAAATCTATAAGCACATAGAGCAGAAACTGGGGCCCCCAGTTTTTGAACCCCTATAATTGCATGCCGAGTTTATTTGTGCATGTGCACGTTTATTTCTTAAGAAAACAATCTCTAGCTTTCATTAAATACACAAAGGAACCGTGATTCTCTCCAAATTAAGAATTATTGGTATAGAAAGTCTATAACGATTATAATTTATGATGTGTTTCATTCATGGCTCAAGGGTTCATATTAATTTTTCCTTCTTTCCTTTTCCATTCACTTAACAAATATTGCTTGAATGTCTATTATGTGCTTGGAGCAACAGAAATAGAGCAGTGAATAAAACATATAAAATCCCTGCTATTCTCATTGGACTCATATTCTGGAGGGAGGAGATGGACAAAAAGCAATGATAAAATGTAAGATCAGCCAGAAAAGCAATTAATGTAAGGTAGTAACAAGTGTTATGAAAGAAAGCAGAGTTTGCGGTAGAGTATAATAGGGTAGAGTCTCAGACGGGGGCTCAGGGAAACCTTTCTGGTGAGGTGTCCTCAGAGCAGACACCTGAATGAAGGACAGGAAAAGCCATCCACATATCCTTTAAAGGCATCCCAGGTATTCAAAAAGGCTAGATTTCATCTTCAATGCTATATATTGACCTTTCTCTTGAATATAGTCCTGCTAACTTTCTGTTACTCTTTTTTTTGGTTGTTTTTTATTTCTTAGGCCCAATGGATGTGAATTTCTGCTCTCTATTTCCTTTCCTGTTAAATGAATGGGTCTGACTGGCTGATTGCTTAAAATGTAAACACACTGCAGTACGTGTTCTTCTTTTACTATTGTTGTAAACTGCATGTTTCAAAGGTCTTCCAAATCCAGTAACAATCTGACCAAATCCATAAAGTCCATAATTAATATATCCATCAAAGATTCACAAAAAAGCAAAATGTATGCCTTTGCTTCTGAAGAGCTGGAAATCTCTTCCAGTGATATACAGTGATATACTTCTTGGAATGCTAAACTCTGCTCTATGGCTGTATCCAATTGTAGGTGAACCATTCTTGTTCTTTGGGGGTGGTTTTACCAACACCTGGGTCTGTCTGAAGGTTTACAGTTTCCCTATGACAAAGGCATATTTTCATCAAGCTATAGGGATATTTAGGATCAATACCACTCCCTTGAGACTCATGCTGGAGGAAATATTGTGTTTAGTAGGATCTGAGTAAAAACAATGGATATAGGATCACATTTCAGCAAAAGGACTGTTTTTCCTATTGAACCAATTTCTATAGCTTGTAATTGTAACACCCTACAAAATTAGTAATTAAACAAATACCAGAGAAAAAAAGAAAGGAAAGGAAAAGGAAGCCCTCAAGTAATTGGATAGCTTGACACATACTATCATATAAAGCAGGACCTCTGGGAACTGTCCTGTCTCTATTGTCTTCTGTAAAACTGAGATGATGTTGGGGGTGCCCAGGTGGCTCAGTTGCAAGTGTCTAACTCTTGGTTTTGGCTCGGGTCACGATCTCACGGTTTGTGAGTTCAAGCCCCACATTAGGCTCTGCGCTTGCAGCATGGAGCCTGCTTGGAATTCTCTCTCTCCTTCTTTCTCTTCCCCTCCCCTACTTGTGCGCTCTCTCTCTCTCTCTCTCAAAATAAATAAATAAGCTTAAAAAATACTTAAATAAACTGAAGAGCCTGATTGGGATTCTCTCTCTCCTTCTCTATCTTCCCTTTCCCTATTTGTGCTCTCTCCCAAATAAATAAATAAATTTTTAAAATATACTTAAAAAAAATTAAATGAGCTTGCAGACAGAATGAAGTTGGTGAACCTGTAATCAGCTGTGTCTCTTGTACCTTGAGTGTTGGCACGTGCTGTGTCTTTAGCTTAGAGAAGGTTCTTGAACTCTAGCATGCATGGGGAGCCCCTGAAGGGCTTGTTGAGACACAGGTTGCTGGGTTCCAGCCATAGTCTCATGGGTCTCAGAAGTTTTGATTTCTAATAGTTCCTAGGTGACGTTGATGCTGTTAGGCCACATTTTGAGAATCGCTGGCTTAGAGAATTCCCAGATAGCTCCTGACTGAAGCACCACAGGGTGTCATGGCAGTTGGAATGTTGTAAAGAATCATGACAGATGGCCTTGAAGCAGGGCTGGCAAGATGGTGACCATAATAAGTGAAAAAGGCAGGCTCATCCTCCTGGTATGCAGCTGCTGAGATGCAAGATGCTTTTCAAACATTGTATAGCTCTTAGGTTGGTGCCCCAGGGAGGAACAGGCCCCATCAAGGCCAGCCAAGAACAGACTGATTGCATCTGTACCCAAAGTGTAAAGGACCAAAAGTCATCCATCAAATTCTCTAATCACATGTGTACACGAGATCAGCCAAGTTGTCAGCTAAACAATCTTTCAATAAGTAAAATAATAAAATACCTAAACTTTAAGTCATTCTATAAGCCAGGTAGTATTTGCTTTAGCAATAAACAAACTCTTTAAATTGAAATATATAAGATCAAGAGGATACGTTTGGTGAGTGTAAATTGAAGGAGTTAATTTGCTTTCACTCTGTGAATTCTAAACTAAAAACTATTTAAAATCATAAATTAATAAACTAAATATGATGGATGATCTATGACAAAACAAGTAAAGGCCTACTCTTCCTCTCTGAGGGCATATTAAATATGAAGTAATACATGACAAGTAATTGGAACTACCCTATTTACAATTTAATTTACTATGATTTGCAACTTAATTTATAATAAATTTACTATTTAATGCAGATGATAAGAAACTATTACTTCATATTTCAGGAAAAATGTTTGAAAATACATGGCAAATATGGAGGAAACTCTGGAAGATTCTATGTGATTAGAATGGCAAGAAAAGTGACTGGTTTGGTCAAGCAAGAGATACGTGATGATAAGTTTTACGTGTTAACTTGGCTAGTCTTTGGTACCCAGTTGTTTGGTCAAACTCAAGTCTAGACATTGCTGTAAAGGTATTTTTTTTTTTTTCAGATGTGACTGACATTTAAATCAGTTGACTTTGAGCAAAGCAAATTTTACTTCATCTGGGGGATAGGCCTCTTGAAGACCTTAAGAGCAAAGACTGAGGTTTACCAAAGAAGAAGGGATTCTATCTTAACACCACAACATAGAAACCTTGTCTAATTTTCCAACCTGTTACCTTGTGGAATTTGGACTTCAGACTGTAACATCCACCCTTTCTTGAATTTCCAGCCTGCCAGCCTGCTTTACAGATTTCAGACTTACCAGTCCCCACAATCATATGAGCCAATTCTTTAAAAGAAGTCTTTCTCTGTCTCTACCTGTGTCTATCTCTCTATCTTATGTCTGTCTCTGTGTCTTTATCTCTCTATTCTGTTTCTTTGCACAACACTGACTAATACAGTGTATATCAAAGACAAGACCAGACTAATCGGAGTAGAGGTATTAAACTCAATTTTTAATGTGACTATGGTGAATTCAACAATCATTTTTACTTTGACTACTTGAAAGTGATTTCATTTCCCTCTTTTTTTTAAGATTTATTTATTTATTTATTTATTGAGAGAGAGAATGAATGAATGGATGAGAGCACACATATGGTGAGATGAGGGGCAGAGACAGAAGAAGAGAAAGAGAATCCCAAGCAGGCTCTGCACTGTTAGTGGGAGTCGAATGCAGGGCTCAGTCCCATGACCCTGGGATCATGACCTGAGCCAAATCAAGAGTCGGATGCTTAACCGACTGAACCACCCAGGAACCCCATCATTTCCCTCTTAATTCCCATTGTCTTCACCCTTTATGTACCAAAACAGCATAGGTACTTATCTTCCATATGTAACTGATATTTCTGTGAAGCACGTTCATGTGTGCTTTCTATAATTTCCTTTGCTTGAAGATGCAAGGAGAGGTGAATTTATAATTCCTTGGTGATTTGAGCAGTTTGAGAGATTGGGTAAGTTCACTATTGTGTTTCCTCCAGTTTCATGTTGTTATCAGTACAGCTACACCAAGTGACTATTCTGACCAGAAAGTGATGGCTCAAGGCCTGAGACAAGAACATCATGTACAAGGCTGCCGTTTGCACAACTCCTGGGATTATGCAATGTGGTGTCCCCAATCAAGTATGTTCACTGAGTGGAAAAAAGCATTAAAACTGCATGTCTCTCTGTACATTTAGAGATAAAATATCCTTTAATAAAAGTTACAAGATTGGGAAAGATTTATTGTCTAATCTATGTAAGGCACTGTGCCAAGTAATTTAGATATCAAATCTTATTTGAAATTTAAACATGTCTGTTAGGTAGATGAAGAAGGAGGAGGAGAATGATTCCCATCTTCTGGGTAAGAAAAAGAGGGTCAGAAATAATAAGTGACCTGCCAAAGTCAAGCTGTTAGTAAATTAAAAGGAATGATTTTAACTCATATCTGATTCTAAAACCTGTATTCTTTTCCTATACTGGATGGCCTTTAGGTGAAAGTTGGACTCTGGCAGTAGAGAACATAGTTTTAATGCCATTGGTTCAATGTATACATATACCCTCCTGATTTTTCTTAGAGAGGTACCTTTTCTAGACATTGGTCTGAAAATAAATCTACAGTAGGTGAATCCAAAGTCAATATTTCATATTGTGTGGACATACTTATGGACCCAAATTTTATACTTAGTTGCATAAGTGTCCAGAATTGTAGCACAAATGGTCCAGGCCATCAAAATGTTTGGTTAGTAGTATTTCCTACTACTGAGGGTTTCTCAGAATCTTTGGTTTTCTTTTGCTTTGATATTTTTTGAATTTATGTTATTATCATATAAAATATTCATTCATCTACCCATTTATTCATTCAATATTTTTTGAATACTTACTTTACCAAAATTCTATATTTTATGCTTAGTAAAACACAAAGATAAATTAGCTATAGGTTCTCCCCTTATAGTACTTTCAATCTAGAGGGAAGTTCTAGTAAGTAGGAAGACAGAGTACAGAGTGACAAGTGATTTTTGATGTCTTCCACAAAGCACTGCCAACAGAATAGTTCTTGCATAAAGGTGGCAGAAATGGTTACCAGTGAAATAATGCACGAGGTTAGCCATTACCCCTTTATAGCAATCACAATGACAATGATGATACTAATACAAGTCAGGTTGACATGTCAGGAAAGCAACTATGGATAAAATCATTAGGGTATATTTTTTTCCCTTGGGGCTCAGAAGTAAGGGGGAGAATGTAAAAACCCATAGAAGTGGGTTTCACTTTGTGATTAGACATAGTTTGCATATGGTGTGAAAGGAAAAAATCTAATGGTGTGCACACATCTAACCCACTAGGTGTAGTAAATTTCTAATTATTTAATTATTTTACCAAACTGGATCATAGGTGGTTAATGAGAAATGATTAAGTTGCTCTGGCAGACGGAGAAGGCAAATAGATATAACTCCAGAACAGCGAAGCAGAACAGGAATTTAGAGCCCTCGCTCCTCTCTTATTTGGCACACGAGGAGAGTGATCCTCAGAGGGGAAACACATATGTCCACATGTGATAGAAGAATTGTTGGAAGAAACTGAGATAAAACTTGAGAGGAGAGGACACCTTGGGGACAGAACTTGTCACCCTGTTTATCCCTCCTCAACAATATCCAACTGTCATAAACTGTGTCTAACATGTCAGGAGTTGCTGTAGTAACAACCAAATAGAGAATTAAAAAGACCTTGACTTCAGTTCACCTAGAGTAAAAAGACAAAGTAATCATTGCAGAAAAAGTAAAGGAAATGGATCTCCTCGAAGGAGGAGTTAAAGACAACCTTGGGAGGGAAAGAGAGGGAGGGAAGGAGCCAGGAGACAGTTCAGAGGTTGGGGGTTGGGGGGTGAGGGAGCTCTTGGGAGAGATCATCTACATTATGGTTAATCAAGACATGGCTGAAGTAAGTTTTTCATTCACACTTTTGAACTCAGAAATGAGTTAGGGTAAAAAGCTAAAGGTTATCTTCAAAAGAAGGACTCAAACCTTTGGTGGTGTTATGGTGTTATTCATATAAATAGTATAAAACCATTCAAATCTGTTATTTGGAAGTTTTTCACTGTGCATTTGCCATTATTATGCTACATAAGCTAGATACCTGTTACAACATTAGGAAATGACTTCACGAGAAACCCAGACATTGAGAAAACCTCTTTCAAAATATGTCCAGAGTTCTGTACTTTGGGATTATATAGTGTTATCCTTGGAGAATATTATGTTACTCTCTACAACTTGGCTAAATTTTGAGTGTACATATTTTCTTACATGAAGAGATTCACAATAGCAGTTAAAAGAGTCTCTTTCAATGCAGCTTGAATTTTCAGCCATATTTCGAGTCTCTTGGCTTTGAGGGGAGAAAAATAATTCACAATCATAGTCTAAGATTTCAATCAGAGCAGGAATGAAATGTAGACTCGTCTGAATTTGTAAACAAGTTGTGGTCTAAATGTTCACTTTCAAGTCTGCTGTGTGGAACTCTGAAATCATTTTTTCATAGACAAAAGGACTGACGTGGTGGCTGGCTTACCAGGTCTGCTTACAAAATCCCTTGAAGCCATCATGTACATAAAGTTTAACTGTTTTTCTAGTTCTTTGTAACATGAGCTGAAGGTACAAGAACTTGATGGCAAAGTGCAGAGTTCCTTTAATGTAATGGAATCATTGATTTTCCCATTGTCCCGGCTGGGGATGTGTTCAGAAAGGAAGTCATGGAGTGGCTGGGTGGTCTTGTCAATGTAAACCCCAGTTCACACTCTCCTTTTTATTTTGTAGTCACCGTGATTGGTTTTCTGGCTTCCCCTTTCCCAGGTGCAGCAGATATTTCTGACAAGGTTTTAATTCTTCTTGGATTCAGAACAAGAGGAACATACTTAAAACCAGAATATACTGCTTTTGGTATTTTATGAGTATTTCTCAAAATAAAGGGAGGAAAAAAAATCAGGTGACTGATTTTTTTTTAGTGCATCCCTTTCTCTCACTTCATGAAAAAAAAGACAAAATCACACTTTAATAATGGTGATGAAGAAAGCTTTATCTACATTTATGAAGAAAATCTAATAGATCCCCAAGCATGTCATCACTGGAGCTTACAGATGTATGAGTGTTCTGAGACCGAGAGCAACAGAGCTGGACATGACTGGAGTAGCCATGTTAGAGGCAGCAGCAATATATAGCCTCTTCCTCAGTATATAGCCCATTTGGGACTGTGCCTAGTGAGCAGATTTAACCCTCAGTGAAATCAGTTTGAGGGTTACAGTTTAGTCCCAGTTACCAGAAAGCATACAGGGGAGGGAAGAAAGAAGCAAAGTGGCTGGAGTATGTCTGTGGCCACGTCCAGGATGTTAGGGTCATAAGCAAATTGGGAAGGATGAATAACTAACCTTGGTCCCTATCTTGTGGGTGCCAAAGATGAGAAGATCATTTCTGTATATGAAGTATATATGAATAAAGAGATTTCTATGAGTAGAGTAGGGGCTCCTATGCCTCAAACAAGGGGGAATTAAAAACCAAATGTTTCCTGGAGATGATCTCACTTGCAGAAATACGGCATAAATGGGGGAGGAATAGAAAAAAAAGGTAGGTATTAAGGCAAGGAGGTAAGAGAACATGATCTCTGTGTGGTTGGTTTGTGTGTGTTTGATGGTTAGGCACAAGCAGCTCCATGTTGTTGGAGTTTAAAGTACATTATGTGGTAAGGGGAGCAAAACCCAGCTAGAGAGAAGGAATACTTCAGGGCTGTGAGCCATACTAAGGAAGGTGGTTATTATTCTCTAGAGCATAGGGAGCTATTGAGTTCAAATGGAAGTGACATTGAGAGATTTGCATTTTGGATAGATGAATAGAGAGGTGTGTTGGAAGTAGATTTAAAGATGACAGACTGGAAAGGATACTAGTTAGGAGGCTGTTGGAAGAGTCTGTAAGAAAGGTGAAAAATACTTTATGAAGACTTTTTGTTAGAATATAAATAGTAGGAATGGAGGGCATGATTTCAAATTCAAAAAATATTTAGATACCTCTGATTAAATAAACATTCATTTGACTTAGATTTCCTTCACAAACATATTATAATAGTTGAAAAAACAGAAATAAAGAGAATATACAAGGGGAAAAAGGGAAAGGAAGGTGACAGGAAAGACACAGAGATGTGAGCGATATCAATAACATTCCTACTCCAGAAAGATGAACTGTTTGTAGCTATGTTATAGGCTGTAGAAAGCTGTTGTCTCAGCCTTCTTGGGGGAAAATCAGTAAGAGGGAAACATATTTGTTGAGCTAAAAAAAAACCCTAAAAATGCTCAGGAATTGGGGGTACCAGTTATTCTGGAAGACTGGGACAGGCCTATAGGGATAAAAAGAGGAGGAATGACTTTATATGTAGCAGTTAGATTCCCAGATCCTAAAGCCTAAGTTGTAGAGCCAGTTAACTGCCCATCGGCCATTTCAGCAGGAGACAGGAAGTTTGCTCTCTGGACAAACTAACCTGGCAGGTTCTGGACCCAAGAATACTGGGCAGAGCTGAGGTCAGGATGAGGGGCAGAAATAAAAATAGAGAGTAAGGGAAAATCAGCATTCCATAGCCAGCACTACCTAGGAAATGCTAGAGAATTTTGTTCTCAAGAAACCTGTCAGCTAAAGAGAGAACAATAGACGTCAATATTTGAAAAACTTTTCAAAAAGACTTGGGTCTCAACCAGATTACTAGCCATCAGTACCAGTCTCCCATCCCTGTTCCAATGCACAACATCCAATCATTTTTAGTGGTTTATCTTTATACATAAACAGAGCCAAAGCTCACCAGACATATAGGGAAGGCTGATAATATGAAAGGCAAAACAAAAAAGAATACATGCAAAACACAAAATTTGGAGAAAACAGAAAATGCAAAGCAGAAAAGAAAATGCAAAGGAAACCATAATTAGAATCAATATAAAAGTAAGTGTAAAGAATCCCATAATAAGACCAGGATGCCACAGAAAAGGACTATGCAGAGACATGAAGGGCCATGGGTATTTCTTTTTTAAAGAAAAATTCAAAAATTCAATAGAGGTTTTGGAAAATAAGTTAGTGTAAAATTTCTCAGAAAAAAGATTAAAAATAATGAAGACATAGAAAACGGAAGTCAAAGGTTATAAAAAATAGAGGATAAGTCCAAGAAGTCTAATATCTATATCGTAGGAAATATGAAAAGGGCATACAAAAAAACAAGAGAAAGAAATTATTTTTAAAAATGCAAGAATATTTCCAGAAATGAAAAAAAATGAGTTTTCAGATTTAAAGGGATAAACAATTGACATAAAATAGAGAAAAAAAGGGAATAGATTAACACTAAGGCATATCATTGTAAATTCTCACTACATTAGAGATAAGTAGAAAAATCTAAATTTTTCATAAAGTAGGTGAAAACACATCATATATAAGTTGAGACTCAGAGACATTGGCCTTTCTAAGAGCAAAACGGTAAGCTAGAAGGCAATCAACTAATGTCTAGAAGTTTTTAGGGAAACTAATTTCTAACCTAGAATTTGATACCTAACTAAACTATCAATCTGGTATCCAGGCAGATTAAAAGCATTTTCAGATGTGGAAATTAATTTCAAAAATTATATTCCACGCACTGTTTCTTAGTCATTGGAGAAATCTGCTCCATCATGACAAGGAAGTAAACCAAAATAGGGAACGATGAATGAATTCTAGGAAACAAGGGAACCAATCCAGGATGAGCCAAGGAGAATCATGGTGACAGGTTGACAGCTGGAAAGAGGGATAGATAACAGTCCACAGAGAAGCAGAAAAATGTAAAGCACGATGAGAAATATCCTCAAGAATAACATAAAGTAAGACAAAACAAACATGATAGACCACAAGATCAGTAATATCAACATATTGAGAAAAGTTTTATAGTTCTGGCAGAGAGTTTGGAAGTGAATAAGTGAAATGACTATAGAAAATAAGCTCTCCCTCAAAGGAAGCAACTAAAAGGAAAAAAAAGTGCAAACAAGAGAATATCATAATACAATATAGTGTGTGTGCATGTGTGTGCGTGTGCGTGTGTGTGTGGTGTAGGAGAGTTTAAACCTTTATCTTTATTAGCTGAATAACAAAATGGGAAAAAACAAGAAATATCAGTTAAATATGTTACTTAGAAATATAGAAGTAAATATTGGTAGAAGCAGCAAACAAACAAATAAAACCAAAACCAAAATAAAACCCGAAAATAACTGCTCTGAGAAGTAGAAAGCAGGAGATGAAAGAGATGGAGTAGGGTTCGCTAATTTTTGTTAGACACAGAAACAAAAAAGGAATAAATACTATAAAGAAAAAAGAGGCCAAGGATCTGGATTTGATGTGGACAGGGTAAGTGGGTGAGGAAGGAGAGGAAACCTAAACAACTAGTTTTCTAGATGAATGATCAGGTAATCTGAAGCCGACTTTGGGAAAAGAGGAGGTATGATGGCAAGAGATACGGGGAGGAAAAAGAAGATATGCTGCATTTCACACATCCTGAATTTGAAGGTGGATGTAGCCTCAGAATGACTGGACCTAACTGTATCAGGACTCTCTCTCTCTCTCTCTCTCTCTCTCCTTTGCTTGTCTTTGGTTTGCTGACTTTAGTCTTTGACACCAGCTTCTTCATTCGGTGGCAATATTGCTGTAAGCATATTAGGAATTTTGATTTGTGACCAGAAACTAAAATAAGCAGTCTTGTCTGGCAGGTCCCAAAAACTCTGGAGATTGTTACGAAGATCCAAGCTAGATCACGTGCTCCCCTCTGTGGCCAGAGGCTGGATCTGTTACCAGGAAAAGGTGTCTGGAGGAGAAAAGCACTACCATACCACATCTAGAACTTTTCTTAAAAATTGTTTTCCCTTTCTTTCAAGGCCCATCCCCAAATGTACCCTAATGATAGATGTTATAACTACTTCAACTGGCATTCATTTAGCCTTCCTCATTAATATGCATTGCTTTATTACTTGTATGTCCTTTATCATGTATGGCACTTAGCTGAATTTTTTTATGTATTTCCTCTCCAAGATTTTAAGATTCTTAAAAAGTGTGAAGTGTAACCATGAAGAAAAGCACCAGAAGGATTATTTCTAAATAAGAATTATCCATGTTAGAATAGTAGGCTTGGAAAACTGCAAGCTTCCATGATTCTATTCCCATTTTACCCAAAAGGCCCTCTTTATAACTGTTTTCAAACTTCTTACTCATTCTTTTGGTATCCTCTTTGCAATTGTTTTCAAACTGTGTACTCATTCTTTTGGTATCATTCTTTGGAATATTTTTCCTGTTCAAGATAATTATATTTTGAAACAGTCAAATCCAATAACAAGTTTCAAAGTTGACTTTTGATACAAATATTGGATTTTGATTTAGATTTTTGTAATGGACAAATTTAGGGACAGTTTTCATGAATAAAATCGGTAACCATAGTGTGTGGTGATGTCTTCTCCCATGATTTGTAACTTGGCTGTAGAAATCTTTCCAAAGGAGTCCCAAATGTTTTTATTTTTATTTATTTATTTTTTATTTTTTTTTTAACGTTTATTTATTTTTGAGACAGAGAGAGACAGAGCATGAACGGGGGAGGGTCAGAGAGAGGGAGACACAGAATCTGAAACAGGCTCCAGGTTCTGAGCTGTCAGCACAGAGCCCGACGCGGGGCTCGAACTCACGGACCGCGAGATCATGACCTGAGCTGAAGTCGGCCACTCAACCGACTGAGCCACCCAGGCGCCCCCCAAATGTTTTTAAACAATGAAGTTATGTATTTACTAAACATAAATGTAGCACTTATTGTGTTTTACATAAATCCATTTATACTCATTTATTCCTATAATAAACTAATGAGGAGGGTATTATTGTTGGCCCCGTTTTACAGAAGAAGAACGTGAATCACAAAGAATTTAAGAAATTAATGTCACAAACTAGGAAACAGAGTTGGGCTTCAGTCCCAAATCCATGTACGTCACCATTGCTGATATGCTACACTATTGCTGTAATGTTAATTTTTCCAAACGAATCACTAAGAAAGGAGTTGCATGCTTACACCTTTGAGCCAAATCCATCCTTTCCAGTTTTCGTACAGTCTGTAAACTATATTATTTGATATATGAAAAACAGTGAAAGAGCATATATTATGGCACATGAAAATTACATGAAATTGAAATTTTAGTGTCCACAAACAAAATGTTATTAGAACACATCCGAGTACACTGGTTTTTGTATTGTCCCTGCTGCTTTGGCAACGGCCACAAAGCCCAAAATATTTGCTATCTGACCCTTTACAGAAAGTGTTTACTGAAACCTGACTTAGAAAAATTGTAATTCTCCGGATGCTTAGGTTCTGACACATTTCTCAAAAGAGACTGCAAATAAATCCCCTTGAATTAGTTTACATTAAATTAAATACAAATTCTTATTTCAAATTCTTTTAAATTACATTAATAACCATGCATATAGTAGCACATATCCAGTCATTCTTTAACAAACGTTTAATTCATATATGCCAGACACCGCCTGTAGAAAATTTTAAAAACACAGGGAAGTATAAAGAGTAAAATAAAAACCTTTATTAATATCCTTTACAGTCAGTTCTCATGCTCCCCAAAACCATCTATGTAGTGCTTTGCATACCATTAAGAGATCAATAAATCTTTATTAGTAATTAATTTTGGGGTATTTTACACATAGAATGTGTTTCCCGTTAGGTGCTGAATGGCTCCATATGCTTATAAAGAGATAAAAGGAAATCATGCAGAGACAGCTTTCTGATGAAATAAATAAATAAATAAAACACTAAATGCAACTAGAAAGAGTTCACGGAGCACTGTGGTTGAGGGCAGGTCATGGAGCCAGATTGTCTGCCTTCAAATCTTGCTACACTGTTTACTTCCTGCCCAAGCTACATGCAGAAGCACTCAGTCGGATGGATCACTTACTCTCCCTGGCTTCAGTTTCCTCATCTGTAGATGCATGTGTTTTAGACAAAAGGATCTGTAAGGTGTCAAGGATTTTATGAACACATAAGTTTGAAAATAGGAACAGATATGATGGGTTTCAATTTTTAACATTTTTATTGAGACACTGTTTGGTGTGGTGTAAGATACCAAGCAGATAAGAATGAGGTCAAATAAATATTTACTGCTGGCTAAACATTAACCTTGCTTGGTAATATTAGATGAATTATCTTATCCTTCCTTTAAAAATAGAACATTCACTCCTGTGGATAAGCGTATCAGTCCCTTTATTTTTCAAAGTAAATTGATAAGTATATAATAGTAAAGATAAGTTGATACCTAAACAAATTGCCTAGAACTGTAGTTAAAGCTGAGTGATTTTTGTATTAAATCAAAATATCTGGAAATTTCCATGTTATTCTTTAATTCAAAACATGATTGATTTAGAGATATGTAGAGATGGGCAATAGCCCACTTAAGATAAATATTTTTCATCTAGAGTTTTAATTTAGGATATTATACAGTTTTCATTTCCCAGATGATGCTACTCTTCCTTCTTACCTGTCCTTAACATAGACCACTTTCTCCTGAAGGGTGATTAGAGGCGGCTTTGCTCTTTAAGGCTGCAACCCAGACAGGCTATAGAAGTTAAGCCATGGGAGGCTTGCCCTGTTCGGTTCTTAGGAGAGTAACTCCCAGGGAGGGACAAGGAGAGGAAAGGGGCATTCTGGTGAGGGGTTGCAGAGCATCTAAAACATTTCGTTGCCAACTATATATGTGGTATTTCTTCTGAGTCAGAGAAAATATGTTTGAATTTATACTTAATACCTATAAAAAGTCTCACAACCTTTTATTGTTTCTTTACTTAAAATAACAAAGGATTATTTTTCTAAAGCCCCCTCTAACTCTAATGTCCTGTACTACATAGCCAGTGGCACAATTCTTGATTTACTCAAAACTGGTTGAGAGTGAAATAGGCTAATAGGTTTGTCTGTGGACACATGCTTCTCCACATTTCAGCCTCTTGGGATTCTGCCCTCCGGCCATATTGAATTTCTTTTTGTCTCTGTAATTGGCTGTGCTCTTTTATTCCAGACCTTCAAACAATATGTTTACTCTGCCTAAAAACTCATTCCCTACGTCTTTGCTTGGCTAATTACTACTGACTAAAATTCCTTCATTTGACATAGTTACTGGTGCCTTATACATACAAACTTCCTTCCAGGCTTTCCTTAAGTAAACTTTTTCTAGAAGTTTCCTGGCTCTTCTAACTAGTTAGATGCTTTTGCTGCATGCTCCCATAGCAACCTGTACTTCTATCATAGCCCTTAGAATACTTTATTGTCTGTCATTGCCAATTCCATTGTCTAATAGACTTGACTGTGAGCTTTAGTGGAAGCAGAGAATCATCTCCACCCCTATGCCTGGGGCCCAACACAGTATTTGGCATCAAGCAGCTGATAAAAGATTCACTTTGGGTGAATGCCAAAATAATCATCAGAGTTTTTAGTATACACATGCATGTAAATAGAAGTCCTTTAGAAGTAAAAAAAAGAAAAAAAAAAAGAAAAGAAAAAAGAAAATTTAAATAAACTTGTTTGGTTTGAAATTCACTTATGCACCAAGTCCATTAGCCCATTTCAGTTTGCCGAATGCCACTAATATTTAGCTCACTGATAAAGCTCAGAAATGTAGAAAAAGAGAAGTTTTGGGGTCCCCGGGTGGCTCAGTTGGTTAAGCGTTCAACTACAGTTCAGGTCATGATCTCGCAGTTTGTTAGTTCAAGTACCACATCGAGCTCTGTGCTGACAACTTAGAGCCTGGAGCCTGGTTTGGATTCTCTGATTCCCTCTCTCTCTGCCCCTCCCCCACTTGTGCTCTGTCTCCCTCTGTCTCTGGAAAAAATAAACAAACGTTAAAATTTAAAAAATAAAAATAAAGATAATGAGAGGTTTAAAATCAATGATTATTCTCATTTCAAAAGAAATAAGACATCATTGGAAGGGTTGCATTTACAATCATCACATAGCTGCATGATCAGTCAAAAATATATTATTTTTGGAAGACTGAGGCTACCCGGCGAGGCTCTCCAGGTTGCTCTGTCCACCGATTTATGATTTTCTGCCGTATCTTTAAAAAAATGACAACTAATGGTGCTGTTCTGAAGAGACTGGAACAGAAGGGTGCAGAAGCAGATGAAATTATTGAATATTTACAGCAGCAAGTTGCTCTTCTTAAGGAGAAAGCAATTTTGCAGGCAACTTTGAGAGAAGAGAAGAAACTTCCAGTTGAAAATGCTAAATTAAAGAAAGAAATTGAAGAATTGAAACAAGAGCTAGTTCAGGCAGAAATTCAAAATGGAGTGAAACAAACACCATTCCCATCTGGTACTCCACTGCAAGCTAATTCCACGGTTTCCGAAAAAGTGATACAGTCTATACCAATAAGAACTGTATCTTCTGGTGCCAAAGAACAGATAACAGGAGGAAGAGTGGAAGAAAAGATGAAAGAGAAAATTGAAATGAAAGAGAAAAAGGAGAAAAAACCATCAATAGCAGGAAGTGCTGACTCTGAGCCAATCGATGTTTCTCGTCTGGATCTTGGAGTTGGTTGCATCATTACTGCCAGAAAACATCCTGATGCAGATTCTTTACATGTAGAAGAAGTAGATGTTGGAGAAACAGCCCTAAGAACAGTTGTCAGTGGCCTGGTGAATCATGTTCCTCTTGAACAGATGCAAAATAGGATGGTGATTTTACTTTGTAACCTGAAACCTGCAAAGATGAGGGGGGTAATATCTCAGGCAGTGGTAATGTGTGCTAGCTCACCTGAGAAGGTTGAAATCTTGGCACCTCCCACTGGGTCTGTTCCTGGAGACAGAATTGTTTTTGATGCTTTTCCTGGAGAGCCTGACAAGGAGCTAAATCCTAAGAAGATTTGGGAGCAGATCCAGCCAGATCTCTGCACTAAAGATGAGTGTGTGGCTACATACAAAGGAGTTCCCTTTGAGGTGAAAGGGAAGGGAGTGTGTAGGGCTCAAACTATGACCAACAGTGGAATAAAATACAATAAAATAAAATACTCATTTACTGAAATACATTGGAGAAAACTTTAATAACAATAAAAAGATATTTGTCAAAAAAATATTTTCTAGTGTTTGAAATTGCCATAAAGAACTAAAACTTCAAATGTTCTAAAACTTGCAATCACATTTTAAAAACAGATTTTGGGGGCGCCTGGGTGGCTTGGTCGGTTAAGCGTCCGACTTCGGTTCAGGTCATGATCTCACGGTCCGTGGGTTCGAGCCCCACGTCGGGCTCCGTGCTGACAGCTCAGAGCCTGGAGCCTGTTTCAGATTCTGTGTCTCCCTCTCTCTCTGCCCCTCCCCTGTTCATGCTCTGTCTCTGTCTTAAAAATAAATAAACGTTAAAAAAATTTAAAAAAAAATAAAAAAAAAAAAAAACAACAGATTTTGATACCTTAACTGAAACTTAAAAAATAGGTCCCATAATAAATACCATTTGTTTGATATCTGTTCACTCAGCTTGGGAAACAATAACAAAATACCAGAGACTGGGTGGCTTAAACAATAGAAATGTGTTTCTCACTGTTCTGGAGGTTAGAAGTCCAAGATCAGGGTCTAGCAGATTTGATTCTAGTGAGGACTCTTTCTGGCTTGCAGATGGCCACGTTCTTGCTGGATCCTCACATGGCCTTTCCTCTGAGTACACATGAGGGGATAGAGCAGGCTCTCTGGTGTCTCTTATGTGATCAGGGCTCACGATTCTGACTTCATTTCATTGTAATTGCTTCCTTACTCTAAATACAGTCACATCAGAGGTTAGAACTTCAATCCATGAATTTGGGGCAATCCAATTCTGTCTGTAGCTTTATCGTCCTAGAATAACATTTTAAGTAATTCAACTCGAAGTCCTGGAAAGTACTCTTTTTTGCACATATAACACAAAGTCATATTGATTCATTAAAAAAACAAAAAGTCTCCCCATCCCCTCTACTAAAGCACTGATATGATGATGCAAGGGAGATTATTCTGGAGTTTGGAGTAATAGTCACTAACTTGGCATTATCTTTACAGGAACTGATTATTATCTGGCCAGATTTTCATACAAAGCATTTCCTCTTGAACTTTTAATGTAGTCTCATTTAGACTTGAAGACCTGGTCATGAACTCAGAAATAGTCCCATTCAGCTCTTCATCTTAAAGATGAAGAAATCTAGTTCCAAACAGATTGGACAACAGTGTTGTCCAAATTCTTTAGCAAGTTATTCAAAGCTTTTCATGATTTGTCTCAATTTACATTTTATCTAAATTGTCCTTCCTTCTCCCCCACTGTATGTTTTCACCATACCAGATTACTTGGCAGTTACCTTTCAAGGTCCTGCTTGAAACCTCTCCAGATGCTTCTGCCTACATTCCCCAAACAAAACTGATTATCCATTTCTGTCTCTTCAGAATTTTTCCAAATGCTTGTATGTCATTTATCAAACTATATCATCGTAACTTGTATTCACTTATTTTCTCTATTCAATTTGAAATTCTTGAAGTCAGCAACTGGGCTCTATATGCACCAGTTCTAACCTATAGTACAGGGCTTAATAAATGATTTCCAAACTTTATTTCTGAAGGTCACATGGCTAATAAGTAGTACATCAATAATGGAAATTCTGACTTCCTGACCAGTGCTCTTTTTTTACTCCTAGGCTACATTTCACTTTTAGGACAGTACTGTTAGAGTTCTAGAAGGTCTTTTGAGTCAAATTACTTCATGAGCATAAGTCAAAGAAGCCTCAGAAAAGTTCTTCCCTGAGTCAGAGATTACATCCTACCTTACTGTCTGATGCCAAAGTGTTTCAAATATGCCATTCCAGAGAAAACTGGTATATTTCTTCTTAGGCAAATTTAACCCAACTATTCAGCACCAAAAGTCAAGTCTGACATGGACTGTTACGACTCCAGCTTGCAGGGGAACTATGCAAGGCCTGAGTGTGGTCACACTGTAAGATGCCTTATAGAAAAGTCACTGATGCCTCAAAGAGATTAAAGGTCAATGAAGTTAAGCCTGGGGCAACTGTTCTCTGAACTCTGGCACATTCTTACTGGTTTTCTGCCATTTTATTGTGTTTGGCCTTTCCTTTATGGTTTAGCATGGATTGTGAAATTCTGAGTAAAGTTACAAGAAGACAGGTTGTTTCTTCTTTTGTGAGTCCAATCATAATTCTTCAGGATTTTCTTTCTTGAGAATTGTAACAGTTGAGAGATTTTTGTGACAGATGAGTTGAATTCTTACGAAAATTGGGATGAATGAAAACACCTATTTTTTCCAATGCTGTATGAATTACCCTGGATTAAAAACATACTACAAATTTTGCAATACTCTGAAGATGTAAAGAATGCTTGGAAGAAATTAGAAGAGGACTACTGGATAATTAAAAAAATATGTAAATTCCACTTAGGATATAAATTTTATTAATATACCTGTATGTATCTTCTCATAAGTTGGGTATTACCTTGAAAGAGATAAGAACTTTCTGAAAATCCCCAGATACATCTTTAAATTTTTTTAATGTTTATTCACTTTTGAGAGAGAGAGAGAGAGAGAGAGAGAGAGAGACAAAGCGCTAGCAAGGGCGGGTTAAGAGAGGGAGGCACAGAATCCGAAGCAGGCTCCAGGCTCTGAGCTGTCAGCATAGAGCCTGACACGAGGCTCGAACCCATGAACTATGAGATTATGACCTGAGCCAAAGTCAGAGGCTTAACTGACTGAGCCACCCAGGCACCCCCCAACCCAGATTAAACTTCAAAGGCTAATGTTATTATAACATGTTGCTTTATAACAAACATTCTTCTATCCACTTTAAGTTTTTCTGAAACTCACAGCTGTAAGTCAGAAGATTCTAACTTAGTAGTTAACTGAAACTAGCGATGTCAGAACAAGTCTCTTTGCCACATATGCAAAAACACACATAAAATACACACCCATAGGTAGAAGTAGACCTGTAATACACAGTTGTTTTTACTTATAAACAGTAAAATAACCTGAAGAACATTAAAACTCTAATCAGATTTTCATCTCAAAATATCAGTTTTATTTCCTCCAGATCAGTGAGATTGCAAAGTTTAAGTGCCATCTTGAAAGAAGGATGAGGGATGGACTTTGGTTTGCATTTAGTCCAAAAGCCCTTGATTTCTCTGGTAAGTATTTTTTTCTTGTTTGCTTAGCAGCATGGACTATTATTAATTTGCCTCCTATGTTTTCTCCTGGACTAAAGTAGGTGAAAGAAAAGTAATAAGAGTTTCCTTTTCCTTTTAAAAAATAAACATTAAAATATTTTCCCATTTTATCCATTATAGTTTCTCCTTCCCAAAGAACCCAATCACAAAATAGGATTTTAATACCTTTAAAAGTACAACATAAAATTCCTAAGGAAGGAGCCAAATAACAATGCTCACAGACAAGGGAAATAAAAAAGTGAGTATTCCCTTCTATCTGAACTCAAGCCCCCAAAATGGTCATTTCCTTTTTCTTTTTTATCTTCTTTGTTTTCTCTTTTTTATGTGCTCATTGCCAAAGTTATCCAAGTTAAGGCTGTGTTCCCCTGCAAGTTTGTGGATGATAGTCCTCTGTAACGTTATTTGAAAGATAATGCTTATTTTATCAGGCAAAAGGAAAACAGTTACAAATGATCTTTTTAAACAGTATTTGTTCTCTGGCCTCTCTGCCATCTCACAAAACCTGCCCCATAAGCTGATCCGGAATTCCTGGTAATTGAAATGGCTTATTTTGTATCCTCAACCCATCAATTTAGTTTTATTGGGTAATGTTACACTCAGGTAATGCTATACAAATCTGGGCAAATGAGTTTTACTTCAAAGACTTGGAACTCAGATTATAAGTGAAAAGAGCCCAGTTCTGCTGGTGACGTGCACCTGCTGATCTGCCTGAAGTTGATGGGGATCTCGACTTTCCGAAGGGGTGGAGCATACTTTCAGCCACTGCAGCAAAACACAACTCATTCTAAATGAAGCTTCGGAGAGGAGATCTCAGCAAAGCCAGTGATGCTGAAATTTGTCTGGAACAGCAATCCTGAAGTCGGCTTTGGGACATCCAATAGTGCCTTCAATTATGTAAGGAGTTTTGCAAAATTCTTTAAGAAGTCTCAAAATACAAATTAACTAGTTATTACCAAAGAATGATATAAAATAAATAGCAGCTGCGCCATGATTTCAGGAGAGAAGATAAACAGTGTCACAAGTTAAGCAATGAGATATGATTGTAACTTGTAACAAGTTGGAAGTTTAAGTTCTAAAGCATTACAATATATATCAGAACATATGTGAAGTTTAATGCCATTCAGGTTGTTAGGGAATGAATAAACAGAATGTCTGGGAAACTGGGGATGCCATTACACTTGATGTTGTTCTACATAGAAATTGAATGGGACAACTGCTACTTCAAAAACTTCATATAAAGAGCTACTGCGTCAACGATTAAAAGTGGGTATGCCAGATTCTACCTTAGGGAATTTAGAAAACATTCTCCCCAGTTTCCCCCACTTCTTCCAAAACTGGGGAGAATGCTTTCTTTGCCTATCTCCACATGAGACAGACAACGTGGGTTCAAAAGAGTTGGCGTGCCTAGAGGAATTTATTTCATGTTTCTGAGTACTATTTTCCTCTTCTGTGAGATGGGAATAATAACATCCACCTCGTTGGATTATTTTGAGAATTAAATGCACATAAAACACTCAGCTCAGAGCCCTGCCCAGGGTGAATATTCAACTCAGGTTAGTTTACCTGACAGCGGGTTACAACCCTGTCTGTACATAAGAATCCTGGAAAAAATTTAAATCTACTGGTGTGAGGGCCCTGTCACAAACCAATTAACATTAGAACCTGGGGTTAAGGACCGCATGCTGGTCTTATGAAAACTCCCAGGAGATTCTAACTGCAGGGAGAGTTGCAAACCATTAAGCTATCCAATTAGTCTACCAGTGATCCTTAACCTTGGCTGTACATTGAAATCACCTGGGAACTTAAAAAAAATACTGATGCCTGGGTTTCTGCTTCTGATTTAATTGGTAAAAGGCTCAGTTTGGGAAGTGGCAGCGTTCACAGTTCTCCAGTTAATTCTTTGTATTTTTTTATCTCACTTTATTGAGATCTGACTGACATAGAAAAAGCTGTCCATATTTAAGATATACAACTTGATGAGTGTAGAGATAAGTATACACCATAAAACCACCACCGCAGTCAAGGCCATAAACATACCCATCACCTCCAAAAGTTTTTTCCACCCCTTTTATTTACTTAGTTTATTTTTCCTCAGTTAATCCTAACATGTTCCAGATTGAAGACCACATAGAATCAGGAGGATAACACTTGCTCTGTGCATTCTGGTTGCACAGTGTGATTTCTTATCTCTTATAGCCTAATTTTTCTGATTATGCAAGAAATCCACATATTAAAAATTACTAAATGCTAAAAATAATGAAAAAATAAAAATTTAAAAAATCCATAATCTCACTGCCCAGATATAAACATCATCAACAATTTGGTTTGTTTCCTTCTTGTATGCACGGTTAGGCTCATGCTATATACAGTTGTTATATTCTTCTTCTTTCTTACTTTACAACATAAGTATTTTAAATGAAATTTAATACACATTTCAGGTGTCATTTTAAAGAAGTGGCATATACATAAAAAATGTCCTTTACACATTTTTATGATTTGCATATTTCAAAGAAAGCTCCAGACAAAGTATCTAGGAACCTTTTTGGCAAACTTCCCCTACCAAAATCAAATGTCTCTCCTGGTAGGGTAGGAAGGAATAGACTCAAGCTTCTTGATCAAGGCAGAACTCAAAGGACTGAGAATACTACTGCCACCCAAATTCTCCTGATCAATCACATTTATCGGTAATCTTCTATAAGGAAGCAATGGCAGATGTTGGGCACCGGGCCAGGTAATGATTTGATGACTAGGTTGAGCTAAGATAGATTTCCAATAGTCAAGAAGGAAGAAGGAGGAACAGAAAATGTCCTAAAACCAGGGAAATAAATCTAAGCTCAGAGCCATAGAGCCACTGACACAAAAGATGCTAACCACTGCTGATTCTGAGAAATCAGCAGAACTTTCCAGTTTCCTGCCCCCAAAGAGGAAAGTATGAAAAGGTGGCTAAAGTTGAATCTGTTTACAGGGCAGAGATGAGTTAGCACGTATTCAGTCTATGCGGTTAGACTGAAGACAAAATCTGCAGGGAGGGTGAACATGATGGTGCCAGAGAACATGAAGCCTAAACTTGCTCAAGTCTACCAGTAAAACTGGAGAAAGAGCCTGTGCTTTGGGGCATTGTCAAGTCTGGCTTGTGAAAATGTCTTTGACATCCTCCAGAGCGGAGGCAAGCCAGCATGAAATGAGAACACTTTGTCTTGGTGCAGCCAGGTTTCTGGGCACTTTGTAAAGCTGGGAGGCAAGTGCCTGATAATGTAATAATTTCAAAGATAAACTTGAAGTGAGAGGTAAATTCTGGTGCAGGCTAACCTTTCCTGGATGCATTAGCTCACATCCCGTCCACTTCTGAACACGGGCATCTATTTCCCGTAATCCACGATTAATTATCCATTATCTAGTATTGTTGCATAATTTTTGAATGTATGTTAGTCTTGTTACCAAAACAAAACTATAAACAAAGGGAGGCGTGGAAGAAGGAAAGGGAACTTACATTATGTTTAGAATAAAACTCACACTTAACATCGTCTGCAGGCCCTGCAGGTTCACGGTGCACCAGCCACATTGGCCCCTTCCTGTTCCTTAAGCATTCCACACTCTTTCCTGTCTCAGGGCCTTTGCCCCGGACAGTTCCTGTCTAGAATTCTCCTCTCCTGGCTCTTTTCCTCCACAGGGCTGGCTTCTTGCCATATTTTAAATGTTCCAGATTCCTAGAGAGGACTTTCTAGACTGTCCTATCATATCAAAAGATTTACTCCCTCAGATCTCTGTTTTCTCAATGATATACTCTTCGGTTTATTTCTCTACCATCATTCATTCATTCGTTATTCTGTACTTGTGCGTATCTGTCACCTCTGTGCATGGTGTGGGCATACAATATTTGGTCTCTACTATCGTGGAACCCACACTTTAGTGGGGGACATAAACATTAATCATACAGTCACACAACTAATTGCAAAATCCTAAGTCTGTTAATAGCTACAAATGAGAGCCTGAGGAACTGACCTGCAAGTATTTCACTTGGGATTTCTTTCCAGTTTGTTCTCTATCTTCCACTTGAATATTTGCTCCCTGAGGGCAGGGGCTTTGCTTTGTGTCTGCCCTGCAGACCTAGACCAAGCATGATGTGGAGACTTAACAAATGTCATCGAATAAATGAATGCTAAGCACTCACATTTACTCTTTCTTGTAAACTTCACGGCAGCCACGAGAACTATGTACAGTTATCCCTATTTTATGAATTAACAGCACTGAAGCTCAGATAACAAATTGGTCCAAGGTCATAAAGCTGGTGACAAGACTGAAATTGAACCTGGTTGTTATTCCAAGGCTTTCTATTACACAAAGGGCACAGAAACGGCAAAGAATAAATTACTGTAAACTGCTTTACTAAACTGTAGAACTAAACTCACTGGTTAAATCATTTTCACATGTTCTCCCCATACAATCAAAATAAACAAACAAACACACACACAAAACCCACCCCGCTATCATGCAAAAGAATCCTATAACTTCATTTCCCAGTAGCATTGCAGGAACAACCAAATCTAAACTCGTCAAGTATGCTCAAGTATTTCTCAGTGTTTGGTGATTGCAAAACTGGATTTCATTTGGGTCTCTTTAAATTTGGCACCAACATGAGAACTTGAAAGATCAAGAACAAAGATGTATGCTTGTGTGTCATTTGCCTTTCTTGGCTGAAGAAAACCAGGTACAAAGGTACCTGCTTTCTTAACTCTTTCTGTACTCTAATAAATTCTCTGAAATTTGAAAAGAATTCCTACAGTGGTCTCTTTGTTACTTATGACTTGAGTGTCAGCAGGGAGGAATGTGTGTGTGTGTGTGTGTGTGTGTGTGTGTACACATGCACAGGTGTGTATCTTGCTCACATGTATGCTCTTGTATCTCTCCTCCCTGCCCCTCCCATCCCCCCGGGGATATGTCCTTCTAGATCTTGGATAATACAGTGCTAGAGTCCAGCTTTAGAGAAAAGGTGGGAGAGTGAGTGAAGCCAGGGAACAAGTAATAAGGTGGTTTCTGGTCCATAATCTCAGAGCACATACTGAACTTTGGATGGAGCAGCAGCCCATCAACTTTTTCTTCTGATTTGCTCTCCTGTTTGTTCCTCCTCACCGTCACACATTATTTTTAAGTTTCCAGGCCTCTGGGTAATCCAACTGTAGATCCCCTTTTGTTTGGTGGCCCTGAGTCCTGGCACATAAATCTCTTAAGCTCACATGGGTTGCCTTTTTGGAATAGGGATAGGTGATTTTTAAATTTATCATATGCTAGAACTTCTTTCCAAACCTTTCAAAGTTGAACCAAAAGTAAACACCTGTATAAATAAAAACATGTATATTTTAAGGGACATTGTCTCATATCTTTAATTCAAAACAATATGAACTGTTGTCTAAGAAACTCCATGGTCTAAGGTACTTGCAAAATCTCCTCCTCATATGTAATGAGCTTCATATTTTGCCAAGGACTAAACTCTTGGTATGTTTGAGATTGCATGGTAAATCTGTGCCCAAAGACTTTCAACACTTTCTTTAACTAGGACAAAGGCCTTCCTGTTCGGATACTTAATTTACACTTAATCCAATCTGTATTCCATTAGTATCATCCTTAGTAATCCAATTCCATTTTTAATTTCCATTTCATAATCTCTATCCTATTACTAGCCTTTACGTAGGTCAAGAAAATGCCCTGTAGGGATACCTTCATTGACATAAATGGAGAGAAAACCGCCCTGAATTAAACTGATTACCTCTGTCCTTTGGAATAGAAGCATGCTAGACCATAGAATGTAATCAGTCAAGTGCCCACATGGCTTGCTAATATCTAATGTTATGTATGAGGAACTGATCCATCCCCTTAAGTGGTTTGCTATCCTTCCTTGTGGGTGGAATCACTGGCCTCAGTTCACCTCGAGATACGATGATATTTCCAGGATCCTCTGGAAGGTCAGATGATTCTGTGTCTTTACCCTGCTGTAGGTGGGACTGGCCCACAAACATAAGACACCTCTGAATACATCGAAGGGACTAATGCCAGATGCCTAAGGTGCCACAGATTTCTCTTTTGAGAGCCTTGGAGTCTGCCTTCCTCAATTAACCGCTTACAACACCTTCATTGTATACCACTGAGCAAGCACTTGTGAGACGGTGTTGCTCCTGGGTTTCCAGACATGTGTCATTTCCACTGCATATTTAGTAGCACATAACTGCCTGAAGTGGGGAGACCGGAATGTGAGGCATGTCTCACAGAGGAGTAGGGTTTTCATTTAAAAAAAAAAAAATATCACTCAACTGCTAATGGAAACGTCAACCTCCCAGCCCTATTCTTAAAAATAAATAAATACAAGGAGTTCCCCATGTGAGAGGCACATTAGGGACGCAAGATATTCCTTTCCATGAAGTCACTCACAGCAGGCCTGTCTGGAAAAATGCTTTCATCTTCTGCAAAGGGAGGGGGGAAACGTATAGCAAGAAGGTTTAAAGACCAAGACTTTGAAATAGAGGCTGAAGTGGGAAAAGTGATCCTTAAGTAAGGTGAATTTAGGCCCAACCGGATTAATTTCTACACTTCAACGCATTGTGCGCTGCACAGAGACCAAAGAATTATGATCTGTAGAAGAGAAGCTAATGCTGTTCAAATTGGGCGTCCCGCTGTCCTGGGGTTCCCATGGGGATCCAGGGGTGCAAGAGGGCAGCTGAGGTAGTAGGGTGCCCTATTGCTTCAGCCAGGATAGCTCTGATCTGCATCATGGATGTGGTTCTGCTTGAATTCATTTCACACACAGGTCATTGAGTCTCTACTACGGTGTGCCTGGCACTGTTCCAACTATGGTGACGTGGCAGCGATTAAGACAGACATGGCCTTGGCCTCATGGAGCCTGTGGTCTATGCAAGGTTCCTTGTAGACTGGTGGGAAGTGTGTGAGTGGGGAGTTTCTATCATTAAAACCCTGACTGGTGTCCCAACATGTTCATTTTAAGGATGAATAAACTGAGCCTCAGAGACAGAGTCTCACCACTAATTAACTGAAGAGTTGGTGATAGAATCCAGAGGCCTTGACTTATACTCCAGTGTGATTGCTCCCAAGTTCAAACAGGAAGAGAAAATATTAAAAAAAAAAAAAGAAAAAAAAAAAGAAAAAAGAAATCTGCTCAGCCAGAGAGGATGTGAATTTTGGTTCCTGAACTTGCCCTGACTCAGTCTTATCTCCCTTTGTATCCTTCTGAGTGCTCTCTCAAGATGCAGTCAGGGCGGTACACCCACCCATGCTTGGACATAAGGAAGATCATATGCATGGCCTGTCCCTTCCAGACCAATGTCTCTGTTTCCCTACTGATGGGAGGTCATCTGGCTGCAGGTTATCCCAGGGGAGCCCCCATCAGTCACTCTCCATTCATGTGGCCCTACTGCACAGTCATCTCTGTGAATCTGCCGGGGCTCTCTTGCATTCTTGCTGCATTGTGTCACTCCCTTCCTTCCTTTCCTGTATGCACAGGGAACACTTTCCCTTCAACCCCCATTCCTGCCTGCTCACTCTCCTAGCCACGGACTTTGCATCTGTCCCCTTTCCTCTCTATTTTCCCCTTGAGGCTATGTACTGTGTTTTATAATGCTGATAACTACATTACAGGTAGGAGAAAATTCAATTTATTCCTCTTTTGATTCTTCACTTTTGCCTTGTTCTCTCAATTCTCTGTTTAAGATCTCCCACCCTCTTCTAATCTGGGGTTCGACTTTAGTCCTGGTCACTCGTTCTGCCTGCTGTGTGTCCCTCCCCCTTCACAGCATCTGCGATCCCTTCTCCTTGCAAAGTTATATCTGATCAAGCTTACATGAAGAAAGGCCACCTGCAACGTTTGCCTTTCAGGATGTGGAAGGTTCCTTACTCAGCCAGTCCAGACCTTGACCTGCTAGGACACGTGACGCAGAGAATTGCCGGCTATGATCCCACACTGTCCTTAAAGATCCTGTGACACACTCAGCATCCTGTTTTGGGGAGCTGCCTACAAATTAGCTCATGCATCTCAATCCTCATCAATCCTCATCGGAGGCCTGATAGAGCATAAAGCAGCCGGCACCTACCAAAGACCTTTTCCTGAACTGTTTCTCTGTACAATACTGTTTCTTTATTATAGCAACAAAAGAAAACGATGCTTGTTTTTTGAAAAGGGTTTGCTTTCTTTTTTCAGATTGCCATGCTGAACCTTTTCCTTACCCTTTGAAATCCTACATCAGGTTCTCTGTACGTTTTAGTGACATAGCTTACAGAAGTGACACTCTGGTTTAGTCCTCTCTTTTGTGTTTTACTGCGTCTGAACTGAGCTACTTGGGGATGAATTCAGCTGGCTTGGCCGACCTGCCAGGACCATTGTGAAGAAGGCAGAACAGGAAAGAGTTGAAAGAGATCCTTTGAGTTATATTCACAAATGAGAATGATGTGATATTATTAGAACAAATGCTTTAGGAAAGCTTTCAATTTAGATAACGATTCTACAGAAAAAAGCACACATTCTCTTCTAGCCCAAGTTACGATCAATAATTGTGTGGGGTTTGAATAGTGTTTGTTTATGGCCTCTAGGGCTGTTTTCTGTGTGTAAAGCTAGTAAGTCTAGTCAAGGACCAGATATTTGACTCTGGCTTCGAGTGACCACTGTGTTCCAAGCAGCTGAATTGATTCCAGTAAGATAAAACTCAGAGTGGGAAAGATTAGAGTTGTTTTGTTGGAAGAAATTATAGGGAATTCTCAAATGGGTAAGGTTTTGGTCTCCACTTCTGAGCTGAGAGATTAATGTCCCACAGTGATAAAGTGTCCTTAAACACCACGTCTTCCATCTCTGGGGCATATATTTTCCACTGCACCGAACCCAAAGTCATGTGGTGCCTTTCTTTCTTCCCCGTCTTTCTTTCCACAGAGCCTCGGCCACCTTCTCCTTCACAGTAAAGGCATCTCCTGCTGATTGAAGTGTTGCCTTTGTCCTCTTCACGTGACAGCACAACAGCAAGGTCAAACTGTTATTATTCACAGTAGGCAGATCACAAGGGACCTGAGGCTGAGACAGTAGGGTTTAACCCACCTGAAAATGCAAGACAGTGGTTCCCAACGTGGAAACAATTCTTACAAAACACCAGTACTCTAGCAGAGGGTATGTTCCCTCCAAGTTGTTCTTATTTGTGTCCTGGGCAGGCACGTGTCAGTCCTAGGAGATGAACCTAGATGGTCTGGTACGGACATGCAGGCTCTGAGCTTTTTGGCTAAGCAGCCCTAAAAGTGAGGGGAGCAGTGGATTTTTCCTGACTGAAGACAAGTGGTATTGATGTTGCCAGTGCTCTTCCTGCTCAACTGTTCTCTGACGATGTTCAGGGAGTGGAAGCGTGCAGGACAATCCTGTGTACGACCACCTTCTCCATGTTCCCAGAGCCCAGAGAACAGGTCCTGTGTCTTAACCTTCCACCTCTTTCTGTCTCCCAGGGCAGTTTGCATACAGCGCACTTTGCTAGGTTCACTCGATTCAATCTATTGATAGACCTCCTTTCATAGTCTAGTAAGTGCAGGACAATTGACTTTGGCAAAAAAAAAAAAAAAAAAAAAAAAAGATGACAGTCATTCTCACAAAGTCATCAAAGACCTGTTTTTTCTGTTGTTATATAGGCAACTTTCAGTGTTTATCTAATTCCGTTGGTGTTTCTGCAGTGCTTAGAAGTGCTCAACCAGGTCCTTCTTCTCAAACCTGTGTTCTTGTGTACTTTGTGACCGTGCTTTCATAGACACCCCAACTCATTTTCCTCTGAGGACTGCTCTCATGCTTCCACCAGCTCAGGCGGAAACCCCGAAGTCATCCTGGACTTCTCTCTCCGACAGACGGCATCAATCCATCAGAATTTGTTTGCTCTCCCTCAAAAATATATCTGTAATACGACAGTGTTTACCACCAGCACTGCTACCACCGTGGCCAAGCCACCTTCCTGGCCAGGACGGTCACCCCTGCCTCCTCGGGGGTCCCTCTGACTCCCCCCTTGCTCCGACAGGCTATTCTGACAGCAGCCAGAGGGACCCAGTTAAAGCCGAAGTCAGATCATGAAACATGTCTCCTGAGAACCCTCTCTGGGCTTCTCATCTCACTCAGAATAGAAATCAAAGTTGTCACGATGGCTCACAAGGCTTCCGCTGTGCGGCCCCCTCTTCCGTGCTCCCTCAGCTCTCGCTCACTGCTCCCTTGCTGAGTTTCCCAGCACGGCCAGCAGCGGGTTCCTGGCCCGAGCCGTCTACACTCGCTGGTCCTGCACCTGCAGGGCTCTGCCTCAGCCGTGTATATGGTCTGCGTCCTCGCTTCCTTCCAATTCTTTACTCAAAAAACTGATGTCGACTTCTTAGCGAGGCCCCCCTGATCGCTGTCTGAACACCTACCCTCTACTCCTTCTTCCTATCTCTCTTTTCCTTAAACATATCCTTATTAAAAATAATAATAGGCTTTGGTGGTTGTTTTCTTTTCCCTCTAATGTCCTATCACCTCTAAAAGAGCAGGGACTTATAATTATTATTGTCACCTCTGTTCAGTGATGCAGCATTTGTTACAGGGAAGGTGCTCAATAAACATTTGTTGAGTGACTAAGTGACTGACTGTTAGTGTTTCCCAGGGTTTTGTCTTCTCTTGCACCAGTAGGTGATCGTCTCACGTTTTTTTTTTTTTTTAAATTTTTTTTCAACGGTTTTTATTTATTTTTGGGACAGAGAGAGACAGAGCATGAACGAGCATGAACGGGGGAGGGGCAGAGAGAGAGGGAGACACAGAATCGGAAACAGGCTCCAGGCTCCGAGCCATCAGCCCAGAGCCTGACGCGGGGCTCGAACTCACAGACCGCGAGATCGTGACCTGGCTGAAGTCGGACGCTTAACCGACTGCGCCACCCAGGCGCCCCAATCGTCTCACGTTTAAAATCATCTATCTGCAGATAACACTCCATGGCAGATTTCTCCTGGGAGTTCCCGACACTTGTGCTTCCACTGACTGCCAGGCATTGCCCTGGACTTCTGCATTCTCCAGTGCATAACTGAGAAGTCCAGTTGTGGGGCTGGCTTCAGGGGTGGCTGAAAGCAGGGCTCACACAATGTCACCAAAACCTGCTTGTTCTTGCTCCCCTCACTCCACTCTGCTTCTCTATTGCCTTCATTCTCAGTTTCTCCTGGGATGGGAAGATGGCTACAGCAGCTGTATTCACCTATTCTTATGACTTGAATCCCAATACAAAGGAGAGAGCCTGTTTTTGAGGAGGTCCCAAGAAATTCCTCATATCCAAACCCTAAGTGGACTTGCTTAGGACATGTGGACCCCAGCTTTCTCATTCAGCCATTGGCAACACAGACGCACACATTCACACACATACTGCCGTCCCACGTCACTTTGGCCACGGCTTGCAGCACAGGCTCTGATCTGGATCACAAGCTGTACTCTTGGAGGTAGCCTTGCCTTTCCACAGGAACTGGGTATTGTGGAGGGATCCTCAAATGAAAATTCAGAAGAAGGGAATGACGATGCTAAAGATATTCCCTGTCTTGGTATTACCATCCAGTTGCTCAGTCTTTAAGAGGTCTTGCTTCCTGTCTCCTGTTTATACCCAACATATTACTTTATCAGATTATAATTCCTTAACATACCTTAAATCTGTCCACGTCTCCTCCTCGGCATCCCTAGCACAAAGGCCTCGGTCTTTTGTTTTGTGCCTGGATTGCTATAAAACCCTTCAAAATAGTGCCTCTCCTGAGAGTCATTTCAATGTGTTTCCTCCCCATTCAGAAGAAAGTTTTCTAAAATGCAGGTATGGTTTCCCTGTTCCCCAGTGGCCTTTGCTAGAGTTCCCTTATCTTCCTTTCATGGTGTAGGAGACACATTGGAACTTGACTCTCACTGGCCTCTACTCTGAATTCAAAGCCCCCTGCACCTGTGCCAGATGGAACCACCTGCTGGTCCCCAAAGGCGCTGTGGGCTTTCTCACCTCCATGTCTTTGCTTTCACTAACTGCTCAGCCTGGAAATTTCTTCCCTTGGCTCTCTACGCCTTCACCAGGGTAGGGCTGCCTATCCTTCAATATTAAGGAAATATGTGAGGGGACCTACTGAACGCCAACTTTTCTCCATTGCCTCAGAACTGGCCGAGGCGTCCTTCCCCACCTCCCTTGAGTTCAGATTAGTTGTTTATTAGTATGTCTTCCTGTTTAACTGTGAACTCGGTGAGGAAGCCTATCATATCTCTAGCATCCAGCACGATGCTGGGCACATAGTAGGCACTCAATAAATGATTACTGAATAAATAGAATGTAAATAATCAAAAGATAACATGTGGTTTTTAAAAGCATCTTCACGACTAGAGTAAGGACATTATGAAAGGATGCAATAAAAGCTTGGAGCTATGATAATTCATTCCCAAGAGTCAACTCCTCTTGAAAATACATTTCACTGGGGAGTAAGGGAGGCAGACAGTGAGCACATTAAAATTGATTGGGGATCAGCCATTTGGCCTGCGATTTGAGATTCTGCTCATTGGGAAACAGTTATACCTCCTTACCATTTATATTTCATTTGTTTTTTCTTTCAAAAATCGGTGCATGTATGTTTTGGTAACAAGAAACAGGATACTAAATGTCAAAAAAATGGGGCAAAAGAGAATGGACCTTCATCTGGGATCATTTTAAAAGCCCCAGAAAATTCCAAGTGAAAAGTCCAAAATCATGCTTTCCTTAAAAATTGCTAATAAAAATTAAACATTTATAGAGAGAAATATAATTCATGTAAATCACTGTTTCTGTGAGTAGCCTGTGTGCAACCATTTTGAACACCCACAGCGGCATTGTTCTAGGATGGGTAATCGGTTCACCAGCGTCACAAGAAAATGTCCAAACAAATTCTTCTACGGTGATATGGGAAGAACATCATTTCTTCAGAGGTGCCAACACAGTGTAGAAATCCCTTTAAGTGTTTGCATTCATCATTGATGAAAACTGATGCGTACTTGTTGCCATTTGAATTATTACAATTACAAGACAAAGTTCATGAACTTTCTTTCATATTTTAACCAAATGCTGAAGTATTTCTTCATCTTCTCAAGTATGAAAAGAAAACATGCCATTGACAAAAACAGGAACATTAACAAAGGCGTAGAAGAGGCTTCATTAAAAAAAAAACAAAAAAACACAGTCTTATTAACTCATCTTAACATATTGTTTAGCCCAAGATTTTTGCTCCTAAAGAGGTCTGTGCGTTAAGCTATTAAGAAGCCAGAAAAACATATTTGCCAGGAATATATGTATTTCTAGTTTATAATATAAGTTCTTTGGAATATTTCCAGTGAGGAAAGATGATTAGGATACCATAAATACCAAGACCTGGCATCTCCCGTGGGATGGCTTAGAAAATGGCAACAAAGAAGCGTAACTATAGGAAATAGCAAAGATACTATAGCCGAAACCCAAATGACAATTATTAAGATGGATGCAAAGAGGGGTGAGTGAATTATTAATCTTTTTCATAATCCTTGTCTTCCAGATAATGACCACATTCATTAGTGTCATTCTGAATACAAAAGTATGCTGTGGGGTTTTTCTTGATGATAAAAAGCCTCCTTCATCTTCAACTTTTCTTCCTGGTTGAGTATTCCAATCTTTCTGGGAATTTGACTCGGTAAATTGCTCATCTTATGCTGGGACATGTAGGACAAGGATGTCCTTTCTGGGCTGTTGGTCTCTTAGTTAATCCAATTGTCCGGGGTTGCCCTTTCTCAATTACAGATGGTCTCTCTACTTAATGTATTCTCATACAGAAAATACTAGATTTTGGTTCAGTTCAAAGAACAATTTGATATAGAATTCAGGCAAAGTGCAAGTATACTATAAAAATATTATTCAATTCATCATAAAAACAATTTTATGTATTCCCTTTAAAGAACACATCTCTTGTATCTTTTAATTTGAATTCTACTTAGTTAACATATAGTGTAATGTTGGTTCCTTAAAGAACACATCTATGGTATGAGCTGAGGTATAACACTGGCTATCATTGGTAGAAGGCTTACTATGTATTGAGCACTCCACTAAGAGATTTACTTCCACAATTTATGGAATCTTCTTGGGTACCCTTTAATAGGAGCCAGTTAAATTATTTAATCAAAATGAAAATATTTTAGAACTATTTATTAAAAAACACAAAGAAGACATATAAGTATACACTCATAAGTGTGTCTAGCTTTATAAAATATTAAAATCAATTTTATAAATCTTTGTTGCTTTGTTTTATGAAAACTTTACTATCATTTCCAGGCTTGGATTCCTTTAACAAAATCTAACCTAAATCTAATCAATTTCCAAAAGAATTTGATAAAATAGAAAAAAAGAGGGGCACCTGGGTGGCTTGGTCAGTCAAGCATCTGACTTCAGTTCAGGTCACGATGTCACTGTTTCTGGGTTTGAGCCCTGTGTCAGGCTCTGTGCTGACAGCTCAGAGCCTGGAGCCTGCTTCAGATTCTGTGTCTCCCTCTCTCTTTGCCCCTCCCCTACTCATGCTCTCTCTGTCTCAAAAATAAATAAACATTTAAACAATTTAAAAAAAAGGAAAGAGAAAAAGCATTAATGAAGGACAAATAATATGTACCTTAAGGTGATATTTTCTGGAATATATGTGAAAATGATATAAATGGAAGTGTATCTTCTTTTAACTTGTGATTTTTAACATTTAAAGATTTACCTATTTAAATAGTTTCAGTGGAATAGAACTGCCATACTAATGGTTGCATAGCTTGTTATGGACTAAGATCCTCCACAGTGAGCACTCTGAATCCAAGCTTCTACTTAACCTCTGAACCAGGAGGACAAAGGGCAGGCTGACACAATCTCAAATTCTTTCCATCCACTATCTTAGTTGGAAATTTTAACAGCTATTTTTCTTTTCTTTCTTTTTTTTTTGCTACGTGATGAGAATTTTAAAAATGATTATACACTTCACAGCTTGCCTACCATTCTAATTCAGAGAAGAGCACAAAGTACATGTAACTATAGTGTAATGTATTAAATTTGGGTTTGAAAACACAGGAATATCTATCTATCAATTATCTACACACACACTATATATATATATATATATATATATATATATATATATGTATGTATATATGTATATATATGTATACACATATACGTATACACACACACACACACACACACACACACACACACACACACACACTATGTCAGCTCCAAAATCAGCAGGAAATATTGATATCTAAGATACTTATAAGAAGGACTTGTAGATTTTCTAATTTTTACCAGCATGAAGCCTGAAAAAGTTTAAATTGTACTCTACTTCTTCTCCAAGAAAGCATCCAAAAGAAAAGCCATTCCTATGTTGTCTTAGTTGGGTCTTCCAGAAAGAATGGTTTGACTGTAAGGAACTGATCACATGAAATCTTAAGCATATATTCTGTGCAGAGGCTCATATTTTCTCCTACAGAGAATCCGGAGAGCAATTTCACATAATTCCATAAGCACCACTCAACAATGCATGTGATCATTTACCTGTTTCCTTTTAACAATGGGAAAAACAGTGGAATGCTAGGAGTGAAATAAGCTAATGGCATGCTTTCCTCCTTGCTCTGAGCTCTAAGCTGGCGCTTCACTGAACAGTCTTGTGTGTGCCCTGGTGCTATCTGAGGGAACATGGTCAACCCCAGATCATGCTCTGCTCTGGAGCACAACACCCCTTTCCCTTCTCCTTGTCCACACCAACCTTTTTAATCAGGCAAATTTTGAACATCGTTAAGGCAGTATAGTTAGAATAGTGTCGAGTAACTCAAGTCAGTGGGTCTCACTGGGTCAAGATTCTTTACCTATTAAATGTTGATTACTGTGCTGATTTCAGGGCTGTTTGGTGTGGGTTCTTTGTGTCAGCAAACTATTAATAGGATGAGGGGGAAAGATTTGGTGGAAACCATCAGTGACAAAAAGAAGTAGCTCATGAGTCTTTTAGATGCTTCACAATCTTGCACTGTGATTTACTAGTTTTTGGTTTTGGTAGATTAAAATGTTTTTGATGAGCTATTTAAGGACTTTGTAGTCCAGTGAGGATTTCTAGGACTTGGCTAAAGGAATCCACTAAATTTCATGCTTTTAAGTTCAAGGATGGCATCTTCTGTTTGAACTTAAATTTAGTCCCTACCATAGAGACTGGCATACGGTAAGAACTTCAGTTTTTATCAATGAATCAGTAAAAAGGGATAGAAACTAGAGTGTGTAAGTAGGGTACACAGACAGGGAGTGGCATATATTTGTGTGTATCAAATCTATATCCTGTATTTTTTTAATTTTCTAAAGGATATAAATTATATATCTCTTAATAAATTATATATCTTTAATAAATAATTACATATGCTTTAACAAATAATTCTAAAAGAATTTACAAATATAAACAATTCTATGATAAGGAGAGAGGTGTCAGACACAAGAATCCTCTTTGTTGAAAAGGGAGAATTTATTAAGTGTTTTTATAAAATAATAATCAAAATATTCTTTCAAGATGACTTACTTAGAAAATTAAAGGTTTGCAAAAATGAATATCGCAAATGTATGTCAAAATTAATTATTCTTAGCCACAGATTCTTACAGAAATAGGACAATGTCAAATATTCCCTAGAGACCCTTTGCCTTATCTGTGCTTCCATATGCATTTACTGTGCAATGTACATTTTGATAGCGTTGTAAGTCCTGAAACACCTTCTGTGAATTTAACTTCCTAAAATTCCTGAAAATTATTTAAAGCTCTTTGGTTTTGGAACATTAGGGGCACAAATCTTAAATAGGTGCCTCCTAATGATGAAAGATGCATTTATATAAACCTAAATTGCCTCATATTGTAGATCTTTTGTGTGTGAAGTAATATACAATTTCACCAGAAGATGGCAGCATTCTGAAAGAAAAAAAGAAAAGCAAACAAAAACAAAAAACAAGATACTGTAACTACCTTGCTTTTTATTCTTGAAAGTTTGAGTGATGACAGTCTTTATTTTCCTTTTCAAGGTGTAAGATGTCCTTATTCCAAGAAAAAAAACTTAGTAGTTTTAAGTGTCTACCTGTATGTACTATTTTCTCACTAAAGAAAGTCCTTTGAAAGACTGAATAAGCATCTAAAGGCTACAGAATTTTAAGTTAGTGGCATATTAATTTTCTCATGGAGTAAAAAATATCTGAAAATAATATATGTAATAATCAAACTTATGACTCAAGAAGAGATCAAATGTGTTAGAATTTTTCTCCAAAATATCTTTGTGGGCTGGAGAAGCATTCTTGTGCACTGTGAAATACATTATATAGAAACACAATTTAAAGAATATGGGGGCACCTGGGTGGCTCAGTCAGTTAAGCATCCGACTTCAGCTCAGGTCATGATCTCGCGGATTCGTGGGTTCCAAGCCCTGCATCAGGCTCTGTGCTGACAGCTCAGAGCCTGGAGCCTGCTTTGGATTCTGTGTCTCCCTCTCTCTCTGTCCCTCCCCCGTTCATGCTCTGTCTCTCTCTCTCTTTCAAAAATAAACATTAAAAAAAAAAACATGAAAAGATTCTCCATGGAGAAAAAACATGTAATATATATAATACAATATAGAATCTAATATATATGATATTTTATATATTCTATATAATTTTATTTATTTAGAAACCTTTCAAAACAATGTGCTCTTATCTTAAATCTATTTTAAATTCAGACATCCGATTACATATTTATTTTTTTTTGTTTATACCAATACTGAAAAAGCTCTTTATCAGCGTGCAAGAGTAATAGAGCTACTCTACCCTCGTGTGCCAACTTACTGACAACTTTAACTGAACTGAACTGAACTGAAAAGAGGCACAGGGAGCATATAGTCATGTCCTTGTAATGCCCCTTCAATTTATACAGCAAATGGATAATCTACTATAACAATATTCTTTAAACCAATTCATGGGTAACAATGCTTCTGTGTAACTTAGAAATATGCTAGGAATAATTAGGAAAAAATAAACACATGATGTTAACAGTAATAAAAGTATTGAAATGATTTTAGTTTTGTACCTCCTGCTTTTAAGTGGCATTATATAGTTTTTCCCATATATACAGTAATTACTTTCTGGCTTGATGATAATATTTTAACGAAAGTTTTCAGGAATTTTCTAAGAAAAAAATTACGTTTAGTATTCTATTGTTGTGAAAAATTTAAGAAAAATAGTCCTTCAGCCTGAGTATAAATATAAGCAGGTATTCTTGGTGCCTATTCCTGCTGCCCATGTAACAACTACATGAGAATGTATCATCTTTATTCCCCTGGAGTCAGCCTGACCTAATTCCCTCCACTCAGGCCTATGTGATAGAATACAGTTTTAGTGAATGACCAAAAAATACCACCTTAACTTTGAATCTGTGATTTTACCTTGCTCAAAGCGTTCTTATCTCTCAGAGGGTCCCAGAGAGCTAATGTGGTCCTGGCGCTCATCGTCACAGCTCAGGACACAGATCCTCTGTGATCAACGTTAAAACTGAGGTTTGGACCTAAACCCTAAGGTGACAGATTTGATATCAAAGTGAGTTGTGATAAAGATGAAAACATAGAGGTTGCAAAAAGTATTTTGAGGAGACGTATGAGAGAACACTTAATTATCCCCCACCCCCACCCTCAAAGGATATAATAGGATTGGGAATCAGAAGATTTTGGAAGAAATGACTTTCGGGAGAGATTTTAGTGTGCTAGGAGTTTTCCCCTACATCCTGCCCTACAAAGAAGTGTTAGTAAGTAGGGTGTTTGCTCTCATTTCAAGGCTGGTTAAAGGGACTTCAAACGGACCTTCTGGACATGGAGAGGCTGATATGTGTCGCTGTAGCATGGGGGACACAGGAACCTGATCTGGACTGAGCGGCCTGCCTATTTGGTGATGAATCAAAGGAGATGTGGCTGTATTCGTAGCAGGTGGATTCCTAGCTCTTTCAGGAAAAGGCATGTTAGTGTTTCTTATAGATCAGAGATGTATGAGTGGCGTAATTTAAGGACCTGTTCAAGGGACTGACCAGAGGGGTAAACAAGCCCCAGCTAGGAGAAGTTAAAAGTGTCTGCATTCCGGGGCGCCTGGGGGGCTCAGTCAGTTGAGTGTCTGGCTTTCGCTCAGGTCATGAACACGCGGTTTGTGAGTTCGAGGCCCCCGTTGGGCTCTGTGCTGAAGGGTCAGAGCCTGGAGCCTGTTTTGGATTCTATGTCTCCCTCTCTCTCTGCTCCTCCCCCGCTCATGCTCTCTTTCTCTCTCTCTCAAAAATGAATAAACATTAAAAAAAAAAAAAGTGTCTGTATTCCTAGGGGCTGCAGAAAAAATAAGTGACCAGTGAAAACAGAGATGTAAAGAGTCCACTAAAGGAATTAGAGATGTGGTAGCTAAACTCCAACATGGCTCCCAATGATTTCTGCTTCCTGTTAAACATGCCCTAGAAAGCCCCCTCCCACACTGATGGGTATTTTATGACCAAAAAGAATACAACAGAAATCATGGTGTATGGCTTTCAAAGCTAGCTCATAAAAAGCACTGCAACTCCTGCCTCGGTTTCACAGAATTCTCACCCTGGGGGATACCAGCGGCTGTGATGGGAGGATACTAAGGCTGTCTTGTGAAGAGACCTACATGGGGAAAGACCAATTGGCCAACTGTGTGAGTAAGCCATTGTGGAGGCGGACCTTCCACTCCTACGTGGCTGCAACCTCAGGAGAGACCCTGTACTGGAACTGCAAGATTGGGCCACTCCTGAATTTCTCGTACATGGAAACCATGACATGGTGATTACTATTGTTTTGAGCCATACATTAGGGTTGATTTGTAAAAAAAAAAAAAAAAAAAAAAAAAAAAAAAGCCTAAAGGAAACCAAAGATACTGCTAACACCAGCTGGATGGCCTTTGAGGAAGCTTTCAGGGAGAGCTTAAAGAAAAGTGAGGAAAGTATTACTAGGAAAAAAGGATCCTTCTTCTTTAGCAACAGCATAGTTAGCAGTACAGTTGTATGTGGTACTGTGGAAATCAAAAAAATATATATGTAAGGTATTTAGGGATCTAGCAAAGGAGATTTCCAGACTGGGTTAAAGGTATTGCCTGACTTCTTATTACTTATACTAAAATGCAAAAGGAAAGACAGAAGCTTCTTCCCAGCCTCCTCAGACAATAAATACGAAAATTAAGAAAATGTTTCCAGGGGCGCCTGGGTGTCTCAGTCAATTAAGTGTCCCACTTGGGCTCAGGTCATGATCTCATGGTTTGTGAGTTCAAGTCCCGCTTCAGGCTCTGTGCTGACAGCTCAGAGCCTGGAGTCCTCTTCAGATTTTGTGTCTCCTTCTCTCCATGCACCCCCCCCCCGCCCCTGCCCCACACTTGCACACACAGACTCTCTCTCAAAAATGAATATACATTAAAAAAATTTAAAAAAGGAAAATGTTTCTAGGTAAGATCAAATCTAGGTTGCAGCCAAAACAATATAACTAAAGATGAAATCCTTTGCCCAGTCCTCAAAAATATTTAAGATAATGCCTGAGAAAACTGTCCACACAGGGGCGCCTGGGTGGCTTGGCAGATTGAAAGTCCAACTTCAGCTCAGGTCATGATGTCACTGCTCGTTGAGTTCAAGTCCCACATCGGGCTCTGTGCTGACAGCTCACAGCTCAGAGCCTGGAGTCTACTTCAGATTCTGTCTCCGTCTCTCTGAGCCCCACCCCTGCTCACACTCCCTCTCTCTTTCAAATATAAATAAACATTAACAAAAATTAAAAAAAAAAGCAACTGTCCACACAAAAAGCTCACTAAGGATGTTTAGGGTATACATCAAAGATCCTTTATATTAAACAAAGGATTTCTAAGAATCATCAGGGCACTGCCTCTAAGATGATTCAGCAGGGGTCTGAGGCAGGGAGACTTATCTTGAAGACATTTGTAAGTTGGCTCCATCTAATGGAGTAAGCTCTAATAAGACACACAGGAGATGCCGGGGGTGCCTGGGTGGCTCATCTGGTTACACAACCTACTCTTGATTTCACCTCTGGTCATGATCTCATGGTTTGGTTTGTGAGATCGAGCCCTGCATCAGGCTCTGATGCTGTCAGTGTGGAGCCTGCTTGGGATTCTCTCTCTCTCCCTCTCACTCTCTGTCCCTCCCTTGCTCATGCACTCTCTCTCTCAAAATAAATAAATATATAAACTTAAAAAAAAAAGACACACAGGAGATGCACAAAATTTCAAAGAGATTATATTAGCAGAAACACCTTTATCTTAGATCAAAAGATTCAGAAATAGTGCAAAACCAATGGAGGACTTTGGAACCCCCAAACTCTATAGGCAGAAACCAAGATGAGAAAACTACTCAGCTGCAAACAGTGGTCATTTCATAAGAAAAAGGAAGCGTGACTCAAAGGGCGGAACCAAGATCTCAAAGGGATGAACCCGGAACCACGGAGAGTTAACTCCCAGGTAGTAGCAGGAATGATTTCTAGTCAAAACCATTCAAATATCTGCCATGCTGTTTTTCAGAATTTCTGCAGGTCCTGACTCCTGTGTGCATCCCGTTTCTCCCTTTTTGTATGGGAGAATTTATAGTGGTTATGCTGTATCTATCATAGCACTGATCACTGGGTATGTTCACAGGTCTTCAGATGAAGAGGAACTATGCCCAAAGGCCTTACTCGAGGAACTATATCTTGGGAGTCTCATCTAAATTTGGATTTCATTAATATAACAAGATCTTGAAGATGGCAAAGATGCTGTCATGAGAGGAGTCTTCTGAAGGCCTTTGGAGGAGGTGAATGTCTTTGCATGTATGAAAGACACGGCTCATTTGCTGATCAGCCTTCAAGATGGCCTTCAATAATTCTCACCTTTGTAAACATTTTCCGTGTGGTCTCTTTCCATATTCAACCAGGGCTGGTCTGTATGACCAACAGAATATGGCCGGCATGCTAGGCTGACTTCCTAATTTCTTGGACTCTCGCTGGGGGAAGCCAGGTGCCATGTACGAGGACACTCAAGCAGCCCTCCTGAGAGATCCACATAGAAGAGAACAAATCTTCCAGCACTAATCTCTGCCACACAAGTGAGCCAATTTACAAGTGATTCTTGTAGCCCCTGTAAAGCTGACAGAGGACTGCATCCCAGTAGACATTTGACTGCAGCCTCATGAGATACTTTAAGCTAGAACCACATACCAGAGTTTCTTTTATATTCTGAACTTATTAGAAACCACGAGAAATAATAACTATTTTAGGACACAAAGTTTAAATATGCTTTGTTACATAGCAACGGATAACGGATACAGCAGGTAACAGTTTCTGGAACATCTCATCCAGTGAGATCTTTTCTATTCTACTTTCCATCTCACTTCTCATTACACAGCTTCTAGCCAGTGATGAATGGGGTGAGCTAGGAAGGAAAAGGAAGTTGAGCCCCACTCCCAACCTCCCCTGGCTGCAGGCAGACCAAACTAAGAAAGAGGGAGTAAGTCTTATAAGTAAAGGAAGATTAAAATGCTGATTATTATACATATTGAACCTTCTCATTTCTGATTCAATACTGCTACCTTTTGGAATTTAAAGCGATTGTATTATTTAAGAGTGTTTAGTAAGACTCATGGGAGTCCCTGAGTTTTTGTCTAATCAAGGAGGAAGAAAAGTCGCTGACATGGGTGTTGGTTGTGGAAGATGTAATAAAAAATTAGCTTGTTTGTGATTTCATTCTATCAGGTAGTGCATGTTTAGCTAAGATCACATTCCTGGAAAAACAGTAAAACAATACCAAAAAAAAAAAAAAAAAAGGATAATATAACTTCCCTCAATAAAACTTCCTCTGCTAGCCTTGGTTTTTCCTTCTTTTTGTTATTACCAAAAACATCCTGGAGGTATGCACGCTTAAAATAGGTGTGTGTGTGTGTGTGTGTGTGTGTGTGTGTGTGTGTATTTTTTTTTAACGTTTATTTATTTTTGAGACAGAGAGAGACAGAGCATGAATGGGGGAGGGTCAGAGAGAGGGAAACACAGAATCTGAAACAGACTCCAGGCTCTGAGGTGTCAGCACAGAGCCCGACGTGGAGCTCGAACTCAAGGACCACGAGATCATGACCTGGGCCAAAGTCGGCGGCTTAACCGACTGAGCCACCCAGGTGCCCCAAAATAGGTATATTTTATTGTATGTAAAATATACATTAAAATAAGGTTGGCTTAAAAACCTTCCTTTTTCTCCTCTTTTCTACCTTTGCTTCTCTACTCCCTTAGTTAGTGACCCTACCATTGTCTTACTTCTTCAAGATGTAAATCTTGGATCCACTTTTAATTTTTTCCTTTTGCTAATCCTTTGCAAAACGTCAATTTTCAAACCCTATGAGTTCTACCTTCAATGGTATATCTGAGTCTGCATCTTTCCTGTTCCTTATGGTTGTTCCCTTTGGGTCTTAATAACTATAATTTGGTTCTTGTTATATCTTTTCACAAGCATGTGCTTGGGTACCTGTGCTTGCATCAGAGAATGCACCCTATGAAGGTGAAGGTCATGGCCTGTGTGGAGGAGACTGCGAGGCTACTTCTCCCTCCTCAGGGCCAAGTACATCAGTTCCTTTGCTGCTATCAGTGTGGGAAATACCCTTTGGGAAAGGGCCTTGGCAGCAAGGACCTGCCTCACTCAGAGTTACGTCATTTTCTAGGGGCAGCCTAAGACTGATAATCAGCTGGTGCAAGGATACAGAGGTCTAACCCCCTTCCTCAATTTGGGACAATGCTGAAGAAATACCCAGCTCCAGAGACCTCCACAGAATCAGCTGAGGCCATAGCTGCTACTGTTTGAACCAATTCTGCCTACTGACCACTTTGGCCTTCCTCACCTCCATACATGTCTGTCTCCCAGAAGCACTCACCAATGCAGCTTCTCCAGGCAATTCTTGGTCCCAGAGTCTGAGTCCAGAGATTCCAATCATGTCGTCTCCCCCCAACCTTTTCTTTCCTTAAACTCTACCCCAGTGCCTAGCAGAGTAGCTTACACATAGCCGTCACAAGTTATTATAGCTTCTTGGAAAAAAAAAAAAAGATTTCATAACATTAATAGTATATTACTGCTCACCTGCATTATAAATTAGAAATACTTTTTAAGTAAAATGTAGAATAATATTATGAAGATACGAACATGCCAGTTATTACATATGGCTAAGAACATTGTTCTTTACGTTTTTATTAAAGTAAGGTGTATAAACGTCTGATAAATATAAGAGAAGTTCAATATTACTAGAAATAAAAAAATTCTCTTTAACAAATATGCAACTACTTTTTGGTCTATGAAACTACATAAGACAATATTAGAAATACAGATAAAAAATATATAGAACTGCCCATTGTAGTGTTATGTATAGTAAATATACAAATAGAACAAAAAACTACAAATGTCTTACAAGTAGGGAAATGATTGTACAATTTTGATACAACAAAATTCCAAATGTAAAATTAAGTACTTAGCCGATATTTGCTGAGGAAATATATCTAAATGGAAATTCTACTAGTTCTGAGTTCTAAATGTTCATCTATTAAAAATAATCTAAATTCTGACTTTATTCCCCAATAGAAACAAAGTAAACAAACAAAAAGGCAAACCTATCTATCTACAACCCAATGTTCTACAGTACTGCATTTGTTTCACATTTACAAGCTTAATGATCTAGGCGAGCAGAACCCCAGACCCAGGCTAAGTCAAGTTGCTCTGATCCAGACTCTGCTCTCTCTCACGCTTTCTTATTTCTTATCTCCCAGAGTTCAGGACTCAGTGGTGACGAAACTTTAGGAATGAATACCTTGCCCTAGCAGCATGGAAGTTCCGGGGGCGGCTTTACCATGATGATCTTGGAAACGAAGCAGATATATATCAGAAGCTCCTTAGACACGCAAAAAAAAATCTTCAACATTTTCTTGCTCCTATAGTTTGTTTAGTCTAGGATTTGAACAAAATTTATCCTATGGATTGACCAAAGAAGATAGCACTCATAAGGCCAATATATAAAAGAGATAAAAGTAAATAAGTCTTGCTGGGGCAGGTGGAGGAAGGCAGTTCTGGGGGTTCCCAGAGCACAATCTGAACAGCACTGATTTTATTCAGTTACTTTGGACTGTTTGGATGAGTCTCTGTATTTCACACTATGGCTAATTTGATAAATGCTTGTGTGGTGAGTTACTATAGTATTTACATACACAGATAGGGCCTTCAAAATGAATCAATAAAACAACAAAATAAAATAAAGAGATTTACTGTGAACAGAAAACAATAAGAGTCATTTTCATGAACATCAACTGATTTTACTTTGAAGTTTACAAATCCAGAATTCATCTGGATTATATGAAGTCATTACAGTGGGAAGAAAACAGGATCACTAAAAATGACAGTGGCGATAATGACGTAAAGAATATGAACTGATTAAAAACAGAAATGAACACATAAAATGTTCAGTAAATACCCAGAATAGTCAGGAATATTGATATTTCCCAAGTGATGGTGTTTGGGGACGTAATAAATAGAAAGCAAATAATTCCTTTACTTTCCTATTTTTGTTATATGACTCCAAATGTTTAGATGTGTGATATTCAGAATACTCAAATACATGGCTGATGGTTTTATTTTTTCATTTAGAAATTGGTTACGTGGCGGACAGCTCACAACTATAGTTCAGGAGGCCCTCTCTGTAAACTCTGTGTAACTGCTACTGAGTATTCACACGGACTCCTCAGTTCAGCATTTCGACGGACTTCAGCTGTCTCGAACCAGTTGAGGCCACCAGACGCCAGGGGCAAAATTAATTATCCGTCAAAGAATCAAAGGGGAAAAGTTAAAAAGCAAGGAATATATTTAATATGTAATTAAAGCTTTGGGACAACTAGGTCTGAAACGAAGAAAGTGAGGACTCCGCGAAAATAGCTTACTGGTTACTATTACTGCTTAGTGCTATGAATTATATTCCTGGTTGCTGTGATGTGGCATGCTGTCGGCTTGCCATTTTACATCGCCCAGAAATAACTGGAAGTTGTTATTTCTCTTGGATGAAAATATGAGCTGGATTCGAGAAGTAACATCAGCGCATGGAAAAACTAAATTTTTCTCATTGTAATGATGATAACATACAAAAGTACTATTCATACGACTAAACCTTAGGTTGTGGAGATGATGGCTTATTTTGCCCTTAAGCAATCTACTAAATTTCCACTGTCCCATGATCCCATATGATCCATTTCTGCATCTCTCCCTCTTTTTTTTTTTTTTTTTTTTTTTTTGGCTTTAGGAATTCTGTTCCAACTAATTAGATTATTATAAACTAAACACAAATAAGACAGAAATAATTTTGCCAAATCAAAAAATTCTTCCAATACCATGCACTCAGTGTTTAGTATTAAGAATCAGTGTATCTGGGTACGAATTATGCTTATTTTTGACAAAATGAAGCTCCTAGATTCAAAGGGAAAAGGCTGATGTGAGGAGGTCATTGTAGAGATCAAATAACTCACCCCAAATGAGACTGTCATGAATTAATGTGTGAATGCATTGGAAACAGATGTCAGTATCTTCAAACACTAGAAATGAGAATTTTGAATTTATTTTAAATATAAAAGCAAATGACTATAAAAATGTTTCTATTTTTCAAAGCCCAAGGTTAATGAATTACATATTTATCTATTATTTCAAAATCCAGAATATGTGAATGGATTCCTTTATGCTTTACAATCATAGAATTCTAAGAAATATTTCATTATAATCATCACAGAATGATGTCCTTTTTAAATACATTTTTTCCCAATCCTCTGGTGGCTCAGTTTTTCTTTAAAAAAGTTATAAATTGTGCCTTATTTTTCTTTCTCATAAACAATGAGAATCTTAGTGAACAAAGACAAATATTTCTTTAAAAATCCACATACTTTAATGTTACTGCTTTTCTATGTCAAAGTAAAATTGCCACACTCAAAAGCATTATAATCAAAGGCATTTTTCTAAGACCATTACGTTCTTGCATTTACTAATGGTAAGCTGTACTAATTTAATTTTTTTGATGTTTCAGAAGAGGCTGACAAAACTTTCTTTAAAAATTACATGTCATTTTTTCCTTTACTATGTTATTTCTTATCATATGTGACATTATGAAATACTATTTAAATTCTAATTAATTTTATGTATTACCTTGTATGTTTTCCCAAGACTTCAATAAAAAAGAGTATTTGTAGTTCATCTTTGTAAAAATGACAATGTTTTACCCCTCGATTTTGTTTAAAAATTTTTTTTAATGTTTACTTACTTTTAATAAATAAATTAAGAGAAGCAGGCTCCAGGCTCTGAGCTGTCAGCACAGAGCCCAATGCGGGGCTTGAACTCACAAACCACGAGATCATGACCTGAGCTGAAGTCTGAGGCTCAACCAACTGAGCCATCCAGGAGCCCCTATCCCTCTATTTTATTTTAAACAGTGGACAGCATTTGGGGAAATTACCAGCTGTGTTAAAAATAATCATCTGATAACCATTTAAACAAAAATATAGTATATGATATAAAAATGTAGTATATAATACCTTGGTAAGACAAAACACAGATAATACTAAAATTATGTGTATGAATTGGGTTTTAAAATATATTTTAAAATAATGTGATTTGGACTCCAGAATCTATATACTTGTTTTCAATTTTAATGCCTGCCATTTAATATATCACAAACATATAATGAGGTTAGCTTAATGATAGTATGCCTAAGATAGGTGATTGAATTTAGATATAAAATCTAGTTTACACTGAAAGTATTATGGGGAGCCCCTGATGGTTTTTCTTTTCTTTCTTGGATCACGTGTAATTTTACTGAAATTCTGTATAATTGAGACAAATGCAACAGTGTTTTATAGTTCCTTAGCAGAATTGTTTTTCACATATCCATGAAGCACAGCCTAATTTACTGCAAAAAGGATACTGTGGAATTCTCCACTAGGAAATAAACCTGAAAAAAATAATTCCCGTCAATGTGTCTGAAGTGTATTATTTGTAACAAAGGTGTTCTATGCTCATCAGATCATTTCACTGGATAACTGACTGAATCTTCAAAACTCAGTCTTTTGAGAATCTCACACAGATATTGAGTCTTCCCACATTTAAAGGCTAAGCTTTATATATTTTTTTTATTTTTAAGCAGCCTTACATGGAAGTCCTCCTTTTAAAGATGCAACAATTAAATTGATTATTGGTTGTCAAAGTGTCCATTAACCTATGTCTTCTATCTTATGAGCTTTTCTCTTTTGAAACCCTTTCTCAAACCTTTTCAAACCTTAAATGTCCTATCCCAGATAAAGATACTACCACATCTCATACCTGGTAACAATGAATAAGTCTGCCTTTGTGGTTTCTGTGTTTATCCTGAGAAATTGTCTTATATAAAAAAGATATTATAAAAACTTATACTGAATAATAATTTTATGACTATATAAAAATTTAATAATTACTAATTTGAACCATATAATTGAGAATTATTCAACACGGGTTCTTGGAAAATAACACTAGGGAATGTATGTCTGTATATACACATATACACACATATATGTATATATATTCTGATATGAATAGGTACAAACATATGTATATAAAATCTGATATACTGTACATATAAACACACATAAAATCCATGGTAGATGGATGATTTAGAAAATGATGTTAGCACAATATGGCCTATGCCATGCTCTGATGAACCAGCCCCCATTCTTTATTGCACAAGTAAACTGTTCTTGTGCACTCCGATAATTCAAACATCAGTGACAATTTGTCTCCGACATAAGAATCTTTCAAACCAATTTATGTTGGTTCTGAAGCCAGGTGGTTAGCAGGCGAATCTCTGAATAAATCAGTCTTAGGGGGAGCATGAAGTATCTGGCCACATGCCTTCCTACCAGGAGACCATAGGCAGCTCAGATTAGCCATTATACATATCAGTCTCCTCTTCTATGAAGTCTAGGAAATAATGGCATCTAGCTCAAAGGCTGTTGTAAGGATTCATGAACTACGCCTTACTAATCCATAATATATCTGCCACAGAGTGTGCACTTCATACATGTTTGTCCTTCTTACATTTGATATTATTATTACACGTGCAAACATGCTTTTCTCCATAATCATTACCCGGATAAAACTTCTGGCTCTTTCTTAAAGTTCATATTCTTTTTGTCTCTGCTTTTATCAGTTACAGATATAGATTCACAGAAATACAATGAGTGACAATTTGTGGCTCTCGTATGTACAGTGGCCAAGATATAAATTGATAGTTTCAAGAAAAATGTAGACTGAATAATATTTCATGGGGTGAAAAAAGGGAAAAAAGATATTGTTTTTTAATGACCTGAACTTGAATAACATTCATTTAAAATAATGTAATGTTGGGGCACCTGGGTGTTTCAATAGGTTAAGGGTCTGATTTTGGCTCAGGTCATGATCTCACGGTTCGTGGGTTTGAGCCCCACATCGAGCTCTGTGCTGACAGCTCAGAGACTGGAGCCTGTTTCAGATTCTGTGTCTCCTTCTCTCCCTGTTCCTCCCCCACTCATGCTCTGTCTCTCTCTCCCAAAAATAAATAAACATCAAAAAAGTTTTAGAAAAAAGAAATAAAATATAATGTTAAAATTCTTACACTGTGCCATCACCCTCCTTTTCTCTGCACCTCAAAACATTTATGCTTTTTTTAAAAAGTTAATTTATTTTGAGAAAGAAAGGTAGGGAGGGGCAGAGAGACAGAGAGAACCCCAAGCAGGCTCTGCCCTGTCAGTGCAGAGTCTGACACGGGGCTCGAACTCACAAACTGCAAGTCTATGACCTGAGCAGACATCAAGAGTCAGCTGCTTAACCGACAGAGCCACCCAGGTGCCCCAAAAGATTTATATTTTTAAGGGATGACAATGCTGTTGGTAAGTGAATGCCAGACCAGAATAGTACTACTTGCCTTCTATCATGCAGAGGGTCGAAAAATAATTGTATGTAAATGCCCCACTAAACCGACTATAGCATAAACAGTTGTGTTGGGGTCGTACTGAGATAGTGTTCTCTTCAACAACAGAGTAGAGTGACCACACAATTTTTGGAACTGTCAGTAAAAGCGGCTGGACTATCAGGTTGATTGCAGTATTGGAGTCTTTTTAAAAGTCATCGAGAAATGATCATGAACTGCAGTCAGGGTCCACTTCTGAGCTCTATTTGCGTCACGTCATGGCAGCCGGTAGGCAAGATTTATTCTGAACTGCTCTCCAGAGGAGGTGGCATTGTCCGGCTGGGCGTGCTTTTGCCTGCCTGAAGCTCCCATCCTCACATGAGCTGATGTTTCCCCTCATCTGTCTCATGGCTATTTTGGTAGTAATAATGAAAAGATGAGGGGTGTATTCAATCTGTAGAATGAGACCCACTGTTGCCACCTTGAGCTAAAATAAGATGGATTTGTCTTTTTTACCCTGTAGCCATTACAATAATGAAGGTTAATAATTTCTGTTTTTGATGTCTTTAATAAAAGGGTTATTTTCCAGTGTGTAATACATTCTGATATGAATGCCAATATGTTCCCAAATTCCTTTAGATAGTTGAGGACATACTCAAAGCTGCTCTGTCTAGCTGTGGTTCCAACATGCCCAAATGATTGAGGGTTTCATCACTGTTATTAGAATTCTATCACAGGGCAACTAAAGAAGTTTTTGGGAGACAGAGGGAAGGGGAATTTAGACTAAATTGAAAACATATCCTTGCACTGCTCTGAATGATGCTCTTGATTATTCTGTAGAATACTAGACTCTCCCTGTTCCTCCAGTTACTTATTCTACAAATGAAATGCACTGGTGTTTTTTTTTTGTTATCTAGGGCTCAGTTTATCTCTTAATGATTAATAATAATTTAATGAAGACTTACACTTATAAGTATGTTTAGGAAAAAAAAAACCCTGAGGTTTTAGTGCTGAGCTTTAAAATCTTTCATGTTACAACCCCATATTAATGAATATAAGAACAACTCAAACAACCGATTACCATAGCTGGAAGGACGCCAGTATATCCTTCTATAGTGAGTCAGAGACTTTGTTTAAAACAATATGACTAATCATGGGTTGTTTGTGAAAGTGTCTCTCAAGAAAGGCATTATGACACTGTTTCAAAGGAACAAAACAAAGATTTGGGGAGAGAAACTGGTGATTTTTTGGACACAAAACACTAGACCTCTTTTATCTAATGTGTTTTTTTGGTACTGGGTATCCTACCTTTCAACTTTTTCATTTTTGTGTGAAACACATCCCTGAAATATACCTTAACGCTCATTTTTTTGGCATGATATATACATAGTATTCATGAAATATCTGAAGATTACCCCTTGGTCCTGTTCTAATAATACATATAAAAGAAGAAATCTTATTGAAAAAATAGGCACTTGGAAACCCAGAGAGGTCCTACGTACAAAAGGAAAGCCAAATATTTGTGGTAGTTAGTCACCATTATAAATAGATTTCACAGCAGCAAATCAAATGTAACATTAAATAATTATGAAATAAAAGTAAACATTTTGTAAAAATATGACACGATGGAGCAGAAGGTTAGTTCGTGATGGGTAGATGTTAGAAGTAGGTGTTCTTAGAATTTAATGTTTCTACTTAATATTAACATTGAAACTTCAATTCCCTGTGAAAAGAATGACTATGTAGGATACTGGAGTTTTCTCTCTTTTCACAAAATAGCCAGACTGCCGTTACACATTATCTATTTCCCAAGCTCCAAACTGAAGGGAAAAGAACCTATTTACTCTCTCATAAAATAGGTAAAATTCTGTATTCCAGCCAAGAAACAAACTAAAAACAGAGAGGTGATCCACAGCCAAAGAATTATTTTCAAACTGTAGTAAGAAGGAACTGTACTCAAAATAGTCAACACCAATAATAACACAAAATAAAATATACACACACACATTAAAACGACACCCCCCCCCCCCGCAAAAAAAATGACCCTTCTTACACCCCCCAAAAAGCCTGCTCCTCAAGCTATTTTCATTATTGGCCATTTTCAGTAAGAAATTTCCTAAAAGTCAGCTGTCTGTGACAGTGGAGTGTTTATTTCTGGGTCCTTCTCATGGCCTGCTGGAGAATTTTACTAAATTATAGTTCAGTAGCTGGACAGAGTTCCATGTACAGTTGTCGAACTGCCTGTGGTATTGGTCGAGATTGGGTCAAGTAGTTTTTGGTCGTCTTGTGTGTTTGGAGCCTGAGTTCACTGTCTCGTGGTTCTCAGTGCTTACGGACTAATGAGCTGTGGCATCACTGTGAAGCTGTGATCATGCACCCAGGTAACAAGTCACAGCTGAACATCTGGGGAGACAGTCACGTACTATTTTATCCAAACTTGACAACTTTTCAGTACACATTTAACCTGGAGCGCACAAAAACGTCTGTTTCTGTTCCATAACTGACTTTAGCATTTCTTAATTTTGCCTGTGGAGTGAATAGTTCGGTCAAGTGATGTGGCAAAACATGAAACATTTGAAAACAGACCCATCTCAAAGTATTCTAAAGAATCAAGGTCCTGATAAAACCGATGGCTTCATGTTTCTCATTCTAAAACTTTACAATAGTTGGTTACCATAAAAATACATAAACATAGCTCAATGGAAATATATTGAGCACATTTACAAACACGAGGGTATTGAAGAAAAACGAGGGAACTTCACACAAAGTTGTATAAATTGTTAAAAATGACAAGGTGACCGCGCACTAAAATATGTATGTTTCAAGGGAGAAATAGCAGACACCAATGGTAATTTTTCTGAAGTAAATGATGAACACAGAACAAATATCAGAGAGAAAAGAACAGCTCTTTAGGATATCAGCAGGTGCTTTCAAAAGCGAATTTAAGAATAAATACCTTTAAAAAGGGGATTCACCTTCCTTTTTTACTTCTGATGTGTCAGCCACATACCTGTACCAATATTCAAAAAGCCAATGCTCCACCGGTTCCTATACCGTCGAGTTAAAACTGTTGAGAGGCTTTTATCTTTTGTACTCAGTAAGAATATGGTGAAATGAGATCATTTGGTTTCATACTTTAATTTTGCATCTTAACCTTCATTACACACTGTGAAACAGAAGAGCACCATTTCATTGCAGTCTGCCTGTTGACACATATTATTTTTGACCCTATTTTTTCACTGTACCCTAAAATAGCATTACGTGGTATGTCATTGGTTCCTGCCATTTCCAATATGTACAGCACTACCATATGCATTTCACTGTTTATGTACCTACTCCCCTTTGCTAGATTGTGAGCTTTTTAAAGACAGAAAGTATGTCTTATCGCTCTCCCAGTCTTTAATCTATCATAGTGCATGGCATGTAGTAGGTATTCTATAAATATTCCCTTAAAAATGTTCTATATATTCCTGCAATTCAACATATCTACCATGTTTTAAATTCAGAGTATTCTCTTCTGAGACCTATTTCAGACTTGCCTTTTATTTTAAAATCAGGCAAACAGGCACTCCAAACTTGTTTCTCTGTGTTAAGCTAACATCGGCATTTAAAAAAATAATATGCCACTATGATTTTCACTAAACTAGGGAAGGTTATTTTGGAGCTGCTGGGACTTTAGATATTTGAAGTAGTAATTACTTCCTCCACAAATGTTACCTTTTACAGTCAAATACTGCTTTCCTGTAGCAGTTCAACTTTTTACTTAACGGAAAATGTCTTTTATTTACAATTCACCATACCATACTATTATACATAGTAATTCTCCTTTTATTTGTTTTGGTAGCACTGTAAAGTTGATGAAGCATTATCATAATAATGATAGTAGCTTACATTTATTCAGTATTTATTTTGTGCCAAGTGTTTAAGTCTTTTACATGAGCTTGAGCTATGTCAATTAATACCCACGTAAAATTTATGATTTGTGTGATTTTATATATCTCTATCTCTCTATCTATGTATCTAGTCTTAGGTAATTTTCCGACTAGTAAGCAGTGTGGTCAGAATAATAATTCAGGGAGAACCAACTCCAGATTTTTCATTCTTCGTTCTTTAAAGATCCGATTATCCAGCAACAAAATTTGGTACCATATATTGCGTAATTCTAGAACCATGACCCGTTTTAGTGAAGTACTTGTGTTACCATTATAAAGCAAGCAACATATGTGAGATTGTACTTAATTAAATGCTATCAAGTTACTGCAACCAAGACTCTAAGAGTATTTTTTTCCATATTGAATGGATAAGATATCAACTCTTACCTTATGATCATCAGCATTTCAATTAAAACTGACTGTTATCACTCACAACTTACCGTAGACTTGGGTTTGGTTCCAAAACTGGCCACTGGGGTGCAAGATGGTAGGTCACTGGATTCGGTGTGAGAAGACAAATTCGTTTGCGCCTGATTCACTGAAATGGCGTCTGCTCCACTTTCAGATCCTGACTCCAGATCCTATCAGAAAAACGTATTGATATGAAAGGCACGTACATGCTCTCTGCATGCCTTTTTCCCTGCCACCCACATCTTTCCACCTTCTCCTTTTCCCAACACACACTGAAGATGCTAAAGAGTTGCTGACAATATGGGTGCATGGGTGGCTCGGTCAGTTAAGTGTCCGACTCCGGCTCAGGTCATGATGTCACGGTTTGTGAGTTCGAGCCCCGCATCGGGCTCTGTGCTGACAGCTCGGAGCCTGGAGCCTGCTTCAGATTATGTGCCTCCCTCTCTTTCTCTGTCCCTCCCCTGCTCTCACTCTGTCTCAGTCTCAATCAAAAATAAATAACATTAAAAGAAATTCTAGAAAAAGTTAGTGACAACTGACACTGACATGTCACCCATAACCATGCACTATTTCGTAATAACAACTGTACTCTTCAGAGGGTCTGATTTTAGACAGAAAATACTGGTAATTCTTTGGTAATTAAACAGCTCATTGAAAATTGGAATGGGCGGTAGTGGGAGCTAGCTGGGGCACTGCAGTTAAGTCAGGAGGTAGAAGCCCATAGATACCCCTTCCTCTCTATATGATCATGAGTAACTCACTTCGCATCCCTTATGCGACAGGGTCACTGTGAGCATCAAATGAAAACACAGTTCTCATTTCTCCTCACCTCACCCTCTTCTACACGCCCATCAGACCTCCATGGTGACACCTACCACAATGGCTTGAAATCATTTAGCTCAAGTGTCTATCTACCTAATAAACTATGAGCTATATGAGGGGTAGGAATTAGGTTTTGACATGTGTGATTCAATTCTCTCACTTGGAAATGGATGTTAATAGAGTTCTGGTTCAAGATGGTGACATAGGAAGACTGTGATATCACCTCCTCCATGGAACACACCAAATTCGACCTATTAATAGAACAGTTCCTCGTGAAGAAAAACTGCAGATTGACTGAACAGCTACTGAACAACCAAAGGCAGAGAGAATGGCAAGAGAACAGCAAGAGAGATGGATGGTAACCAAGAGAACCCCACCGCAACACTGCAATCTGCAGTGGGGAGGGATAGCACTGAGGAACCAGGAACAGATCCCTCCGTCTTTGGGCACAGAAAAAAAAAACATTGTTTAAAAGAGCAACTGGCACAGAAAAGAGACTTCACCAGAAGTCTGCCAAGCTGCAGAGGAATTATGAGAAACCTCTCCAGGTCAGAGGGACCGGAGAATGGCCTGGTTTATATTTCCACTCCACCTTAAAAGCCTAGACAGGAGCAGGGTCCAGACACCATAACAGGCAGGCCCAGTCATCTCAGGGAGCTTGTAACTTCAGCAAGCTCAGGGTCCACAAGCCCATGCTAGCCCTAGTCATGTAGACACAGAAAAGAGAAGTCAAGGTTTAAAAGGGCTGAGGCGCTTCGGAAATGCTCTCTCTCCTTCAACCTTAAAAGCCCAGGCCATAGCAGGATTTGCCTGCTGTGAAGAGGTTTGGAAACCATAAATGGAGGGTCCTGATGCCTCAGAAGGCAGGTCTTGATGCCATAACTGATGAATCCAGTCATCACAGGGAGTTTGCCACCTCAGTGAGCCCAGGGTCCACAAGCCCACAAGCCCAGTTACCCTGTAGTGTTGGGGCACAGAAAATAGGCCATGGTTTTGTAGAGGTTTTGTTATTTAACTTTTTTTAACTGTTTATTTCCTTTTGAGAGACAGAGAGAGACAGAGCACAAACGGGCGAGGGGCAGAGAGGGTCACAGACCTGAAGCAGGCTCCAGGCTCTGAGCTGTCAGCACAGAGCCCGATGCGGGACCTGAACTCATGAACCTTGAGATCATGACCTGAGCTGAAGTCGGACGCTTAATTGACTAAGCCACCCAGGCGCCCTATTTCTTTATTTTTAAAATGTTTATTTATTTTGGAGAGAGAGAGAGAGAGAGAGACAGAGAGAGTGAGCAAGTGGGGGAGGGGCAGAGAGAGAGGGAGACACAGAATCCCAAGCAGGCTCTAGTCTCTGAGCTGTCAGCACAGAACCTGACGAGGGACTTGAACTCACAAACCATGAGATCACCTGAGGTGAAGTCAGATGCTTAATGAACTGAGCCACCTAGGTATCCCTAAATTTTTACTTTTTAATTAAATGTATATATGGTTTTTTTGTTGATGTTGTTTGTTTTTTTACTTTTTAAAATGTGTCTTGTTGGGCGCCTAGGTGGCTCAGTCAGTTAAGCGTCTGACTTCAGCTCAGGTCATGATTTCACAGTTTGCAGGCACTGACAGTTCAGAGCCTGGAGCCTGCTGCTGATTCTGTGTCCCCCTCTCTCTCTGCCCCTTCCCGGCTCATGCTCTGTCTCTCTCTCAAAAATAAGTAAACACTAAAAAAATTGTCTTGTCTTGTTTTAATTTTTTTCTTTTTGATTTTGTTCTTTTTTTTTCTTTTTTCTTTTCTTTTTTCCTTTTCTGTTCTATTTTCTTACTTTCTTTCATTATTATTTTTCTTATTCTTTCTGCAAAGGCCACGATTTAAAAAAAAATTACTACCATATACAGTCATAGCTCCAGCCAGCCAGCAAAAGTCACTAAGCCCACGGTCTGCATAGGGGACACCATACGCAAGACAACTCCCTGAACTTGAGAAGTAGCTGTTTCATCTAATCCGTAGAAACAAACACAGGAAGTCAAGCAAATGGGGAGCTAGAGGAATATGCTCCACAAGAAAGAAGAAAAACCCTCAAAAAATAACTAAATGAAACAGAGATAAGAAACATGCCTGATACAGTATTTAAAGTAATGATCATAAAGTAATGATCATAATGCCCAGTGGACTAAAAAAAAAAAAAGAACGGAAGAGCTCAGTAAGAGCTTCAAAAAAGAGAAAGAAAATATTAAAAGGTGAAGAAATAGAAGAAAAGGTGAAGAATACAATAACTGAAATAAAAAAAAACATACTAAAGGGAATCAACAGTACATGAGAGGATGCAGACAAATGTATCAGTGATCTAGAAGAAAGGATAATGGAAAGCAAACAAGCTTTGATGAAGGAACAGCAAAAAGAGAAAAAAAAATGTTTTAAACAATGAGGATAGATTAAGAGATCTTGGACAACACCAAGTGAACAAAGATTCTCATTATAGGGATCCCTGAAGAAGAGAGAGAGAAAGGTGCAGAAAACTTTTCTGAAGAAATAATAACTGAATATTTCCTTACACTTGGAGGGAAATAGACATCTAAGTCCAAGAAGCACAGAGAGTTCCAAACAAGATGAACCCAAGGAGTTCCACACTATGGCACATAGTAATAAAATGTCAAAGGTTAAAGATAAAGAGAGTATCTTAAAACTATCCAGAGAGAAACAGAAAGTTACCTACAAGGAAAAACCTGTAAGGCTATCAACTACTTTTTCAGCAGAAACTTTGTAAGTCAGAAGGGAGTGACATACATGATATTTCAAAGTGTTTAAGCAGAAAAAAAAGCCCTATAAAAAAGAATATTCTATTTGACAAGGTTATCATTCAGATCTTAAGGAGAGATAAAGGGTTTTCCAGACAAACAAAAGATAAAGGAATTTAACACCGCTATACCAGCCTTACAAGAAATGTTAAAGGGACTTCTTTAAGTGGAAAAGAAGTGGCTATAATTAGACATAAGGAAAATATGAATAAAAAATAAATAAAATATGGCAACATATATGTAAAACGTGGAAAAGGGAGTAAAAAGTAATGAGAAAGGGAAAAAGAAAAAGCAAGATTTTCCTCCTTTCCTTCCTTGTGTTTGAACTTACATGACCATCAAATGAATATGAACTGCTATCAACTCAGAATGTTATATATGAACCTCATGGAAACCACAGACCCAAAACCTATGATAGATAAACAAAAAATAAAGAAAGCCAAACAAAACACTATAGATATTCATCAATCACAAAGAAAGCAAGAAAATAAGGAACGAAAAAGAACTACAAAAATGACCAATAGGCATTGCCAAACTGCCAAAAAAATGGCAATAGGCATATGCCTATCAATAATTACCTCAAATGAAAATGGCCTAAATACTTTAATCAAAAGATACAGAATGACAGAATTGATAAAACAACAACAACAACAAAAACCAAGACCCATCTATATGCTGTCTACAAGAAATTTACCTCACCTAAAGACATATATATATAGTATGAAAGCGAAAGGGATGGAAAAACATTCACTATGCAAATGGAAGTGGAAAAAAAAGTTAGGTAGCAATACTTGTACCAGACAAAATAGACTTTAAGTGACTGTAACAGGATAAAGGAGGACATTACATAATGATAAATGGATCAGTTCAACAAGAAGATATAACACTTGTGAATATCTACACACCTAACCTGGAGCACCTAAATACGAAAAACAAATACGAATGGACATAAAGAGAGAAATTTATGGTAATACAATAATACTAGGGTACTTAAGACTCTACTTATATCAATGGATAGATAATACAGATAAAATCAATAAAGAAACAATGTCTTTGAATGACATACTGGATCAGATGGACATAACAGAATATTCCATCCAAAAACAACAAAATATATAGTATTTTCAAGTGCACATGAAACATTGTCCGTAATGAATCCACATATTAGGCCATAAAACAGGATAAGAATATTAAAATCAAACAACACATCTTTTCTTACCACAGTGGTATGAAAATAGAAGTAAATCACAAGAAAAATACTGGAAAAAACACAAACACATGAAGACTAAACAAGATGATACTAAACAACCAATAGATCAATGAAGCAAACAAAGAAGAAATTAAAAAAACACATGGAGACAAATGAATATGAAAGCACAGTGGTCCAAAATCTCTGGGACACAGCAAAAGCAGTTCCAAAAAGGAAGTATAAAGCAATACAGGTCTACCTCAAGAAATTAGAAAAAAATCAAACAAACAATCTTAGTTTACAGCTAAAGAACTAGAATAAGAATAAACAAAGCCCAAGATGAGTAGAAGAAAAATAAAGATCAGAGCAGGAATAAATGACATAGAGCCAAAAAAAAAAAAAAAAGAGAGAGAGAGAGAGAGAGAGAAAGAAAGAAAAGAAAAAAAAAGAAAGAAAAAGTCAATGAAAACAAGACCAGGTTCTTTGAAAACATAAAATTAAACCCTTAATGATATTCATTAAGAAAAAAGAAGGACCCAAATAAATAAAGTGAAAAATGAGAAAGGAGAAATAACAACTGACACCTCAGAAATACAAAGGAGTACTAAGAAAATACTACGAAAAATTACATGCCAACAAACTGGGCAACAGAAGAAGTGGATAAATTCCTAGAAACATACAATCTTCCAAAACAAGTAATGAATTGTTTTACAAGTAATAAAATTGAACTGACAATAAAAAAAAAAAAAAAACTACCAAAAAATAAAGGTCTAGTTTCAGATAGATTCACAAGGGAATTCTATCAGACATTTAAGGAAGGTTTAATACCTATTCTCCTCAAACTATTCCAAAAATATAGAAGAGGAAGAAAAGCTTCCAAATGCATTCTACAAGGTGGGCATTACTCTGATACCAAAACCAGACAAAGACACCACAAAAAAGGAAAACTACAGGCCAATATTCTTGATGAACATAGATGCGAAAATTTTCAACAAAATATTAGCAAATCACATACAACAATGCATTAAAAAGATCACTCATCATGATCAGGTGGGATTTATTCCTGGAATGCAAAGGTGATTGGCTCAATATTCACAAATCAAACAACATCATACACCACAACAAACCAAAGATAAAAATCATTTGATCTTCTCAATAGATGCAGAAAAAGCATTTGACAAGATTCAACATCCATTCATGATAAAAACTCCCAACAAAATGGGGTTAGAAGTAACATACTTCAACATAATAAAGGACATATATGAAAACCTAAAGCTTACACCATCCTCAATGGTGAAAAACCGAGAGCTCTTCCTCTAAGATCAGGATAAGATAAGAATGTCCACTCTCACAACTTTTATTTAAAATAGTACTGTAAGTCCTAGCACAGCATTCATATTGGTAAAGAAGTTAAACTGTTACTATTTGCAGATTACATGATACTAGAAATAGCCCTAAAAACTCCACCAAATAACTACTAGAAGTATAAATAACTGCAATAAAGTGGCAGGAAAAAAATTTAATACACAAAATTGGCAGCATTTCTATAAACTAACAACAAAATAGCAGAAAGAGAAATTTAAAAAAAACAACACCGTTTACAACTGCACCAAAAAGAATAAAATAGCTAGGAATAAACTTAACCAAAGAAGTGAAAGATCTGTATTCTTAAAACATAAAACACTGATGAAAGAAATTAAATGTGACACAAATAAATGAAAATATATTGTTTTTATTGGTTGGAAGAATTAATATTGTCAAAATGTCCACATTATCCATAGCAATCTACACATTAAATGCAATTTCTATCAAAATAACAACAACATTCTTCACAAAACCAGAACAAGTAATACTAAAATTTGTATGGAATCACAAAAGACTCCAAAGAGCCAAAGCAATCCTGATAAAGAAAAACAAAACTGGAGGTATTACAACCCCAGATTTCAACTACAAATCTGTAGTAATCAAAACAGTGGAGTACTGGCACAGAATAGACACACATATCAATAGAACAGAATAGAGAGCACAGAAATAAAGTCACATTTATATGGTCAATTAATCTATGACAAAGGAGGCAAGAACATACACAATGGGGAAGACAGCCTTTCAATAAATGGTGCTGGGAAAAATGACAGCTACGTGTAAAAGAATGACACTAGATCACGTTCTAACACCATACAAAAAAATAAACTCAAAATGGATTAAAGGCCTAAATGTAAAACCTGAAACCACAGAAAAAGAGAACATAGGCAGTAATTTCTCTAACATCAGCCATAGCAACACTTTTCTAGATATGTCTTTTAAGGCAAGGTAACCAAAGCAAAGAATAAACTACTGAGACCGTATCAAAATAAAAAGCTTTTGCACAGTAAAAGAAATCATCAACAAAACAAAAAGACAACTGACTGAATGGGGTAATATATTTGCAAATTATATATCCAATAATATACAAAATATATAAAGAGCTTATACAACTCAACACCAAAAAAACAATTTGATTAAAAAATGGGCAGAGGACCTAAATAGATATTTTTCTAAAGATGTAAATGTGGTCAATAGAAACATGAAAAGATGTTAAACATCACTAATCATCAGGGAAACATAAATCAAACTCACAATGAGATATCACTCCGTATCTGTTTGAATGGCTAAAATCAAGAAGACAAGGAACAAAGAGTGTTGGCAAACAAGTGGAGAAAAAGGACCCCTCGTACACTGTTGGGGAGAACGCAAACTGGTACAACCACGGTGGAAAAGAGTATGGAGGCTCTTTAAAAAATTAAAATATAAATATCATGTGATCTAGTAACTCTACTATTGGGTATTTAATCTAGGGAAAATGAAAACAAGAACTCATGTATCCACCCCTATGTTTATTGCAACACTATTTACAATAGAATAGCCAAGACATGGAAGCAACATAGGTGTCCATCAACAGATGAATGGTGTGTGTATATATGTATGTGTGTGTGTGTGTGTGTGTGTATCTATATATCTACATGTGTGTGTATATGTATGTAATGGAATACTATGTGTGTGTATGTATATATACATATATATATTTATATATTTATATTTATATTTATATTTATATTTATATTTATATAATGGAATACTACATGGCCATAAAAAGGATGAGATCATTCCATTTGAGTAACATGGATGGACTTAGAGGGTACTGAAATAAGCCAGACTTTCTCAGAGAAAGACAAATACAGTATGATTCCACACATAAATGGAATCTAATACAAGCGAGTGAACAAAAACAGAATCAGAATTATAAATACAGAAAACAAACTAATGGTTGCTAGAAGGAAGAGGGGAGAGGAGTTGAACAAAGGGTAAAGAGGAGAGGGAAATACAGGCCTTCCACTTACGGAATGAGTTAAGTCATGGGAATAAAAAGCAGGATATAAGGAATACAGTCAATAATATTATAATAGCAATGTAATAGGACAGATGCTATCTATGCTTGTGGTGAACATAACATAATATCTAAGCCTGTCAAATCACTAAGTTATATACCTGAAACTAACATAACTGTGCATCAACTATAGTCAAATTAAAAAAAAAGGAAATGGGTATAATAATAGCATTCACTCATAGAGTTTCACAAGGGTTAAACAAGATATATGCAAAGTACATGTAACTGGCACATAATAATTTTCATTAAATGTTTGCCTTTACTATAAATACTGTTATTATTAGTATCATGATATCTTCCTGAAACTAGTACACAGTATGTATATAAGACATGTCTGCTGAGTAGATGCATTTACTTGGCAACTTCATCAAAGGCAGTACATTAATCCATCAAATGCTCTATTTTTGTTATAAGGTAGCCTCAGAGCATAGAGGAAAATTGAGGGTGAGGGGAATGTAAATGGGAAGAAGCAGAGGTATACATCACTCTACAATTTTAACCTGAGAGAATATGAGTGAAACACCTCTGTGCCTACTCTTTACAACTCAACTTTCTCATGGCCCACATGGCTGCATACCATCTACACTACATTTATACTTTCTGGCCTTGTGTTCTATTATTCTCTTGTTTCTTGGTATTTTGCAGCCATACTGGTTGTTTCCCAGTTCTTCTAAAACACCAAATTGGTTTCTACAGTAGGGACTATGTCCTTCTTGTCTCTTGACTCAGAGTTTCCTTTTGTTGGCCCGTTCTTGTCAAATCAGGTCTCAGCTTGAATACTTATTGACATTTCAAGCTAAAGTAGTTTCCTTCCTTCAACCTCCACAGTATATAATTCTCTATTTCATAATCAATTACCTTGCTTATTTATTACAAACCAACTGTATCCATCTATCATCCTATTTATCTACCCATCAGTTGTTCGGTCCATCCAACCATCCATCCATCCATTCATCCATCATCCATCCATCCACTCTCAACTCATCCCTTTTTCTAATATTATCTGCTTCCCTCTATGAGAATCTACATATCACAAAAGCAGAGACTTCACTGCTCTTGTTCACTGATATATCACCAGATCTTAGAATAGTGCCTGTCATGTAAAATTCTCATTAAATATTGTTTTAAGAAAGAATAGGTAGACTCAAAAATATTAATATCTCTTTCTTATTCCTCACAATGAAAGTAATTTTTGTAGTTTTTGTTATGAAATTATAAATCACTAGTAGAACTTAAAGGGTCCAAATGAGGAAATAGAGAGGAGTTGGTAAAAGGGTAAAAACTTTCAGGTATAAGATGAATACGGTCTGAGGATCTAATGTAAAATATGGTGACTATGGGTGATAAGACTACATTAAAAAATAATAATTGAAATTTGCTAAGAGAATAGAACTAAAATGTTCTCACAACAACAACAAAACCCAAAGGATAAATGTGTGAGGTGATAGATGTGTGAGTTAACTGGATGATGGGAATCTTTTCACATACATACAAATATCAAATCACCACAATGTACATTTTAAGTACTTTACAGTTTTATTTACCAATTATACCTTAATAAAGCTGAAAGTAAAAGAAAATGAAGAAACAAGACTGAAATATAAATGGAATATCTAAACAGAGCAATAACTAAGGAAACTGAAGTAGTAATAAAAAATTTTCCAACAATGGAAAGGCCAAGACCGGATAGTTTCACTGATGAATTCTACCAAACATGTAAAAAAGAATTAATGTCAGTCCTTTCAAAACTCTTCCAAAAAATTGAGAGAAGGGATTACTCCCAAACTCATTTTACAAAGCCAGAATTACCCTATTACCAGAGCCAGATAAAGACACTACAAAACAAAATGAAACAAAAACCAAAAAAATAAGCTATAGGCCAATATCCTTGATATAGATGCAAAAATTTTCAACAGAACTCTAGCAAACAGAATTCAAGAGCACATTAAAAGCACATTACATGATGTCCAAATGGTATTTATCCATGGGATGCAAGTATGTTCAATACACACAAGTCAACAAGTGTGATGTACCACAATAACAGAATAAAAGATAAAAATCATATGATCATCGCAATAGATGAAGAAAAAGTATTTGACAAAAATCAACAGTCTCTCATAATAAAAGCTCTCAACAAACTGTGCATGAAGGAATGTATATGAATATGATAAATGCCATGCATGACAAACCTACAACTAACATCATATTCTATGATGAAAAAATGAAAACTTTTCCTCTAAAATCAGCACCATGACAAAGGCGTCCACTCCCATCACCCCTCTTCAATATAGTACTGGAAGTTCTAGCCAGAGTGAGCGAGTGAGCAGGCAGGCAAATAAATAAATAAATAAATGTATGTCATCCTAATTGGAAGCAAAATTGTCTCTGTTTCAGATGACATGATATTGTATGCTATATACAGAAAACCCTAACAACTCACCAAAAAACTGTAAGAATTAAAAATAATCAGTAAAGTTACAGGATAGAAATGAAAATACAAAATCAATATCAGCATATAAAAATTAATTGCATTTCTATACAATAACAGCAAACTATTTGAAAGAGAAATAAAACAATGCCATCTATAATAGCACAAATATAATAAAATGTTTAGTAATATATTTAACTAATAAGGTGAAATACCTCTACTGTGAAAACTAAAAGACACTGATGAAAGTGACTAAAGAATACACAAGTAAATCAAAAGCCATCCTGTGTATGTGGATCAGAAAAATTAATAAATTGCAAAAATGTTCCTACTACCTAAAATGATTTACAGATTCAATGTAATTCCAATCAAAATTTCAACGGCCTTTTTTACAGGAACAGAAAAAAATAGTCTTAAAATTCACATGGAACTACAAAAGACCCCCAAGATCCACAGCAATCTTGAAAAAGAAGAATAAAAGTGTAGTGATCAAAACAGCATGGCACTGGGGCACCTGGGTGGCTTAGGCGGTTAAGCGTCCGACTTCGGCTCAGGTCATGATCTCACGGTCTGTGGGTTCGAGCCCCGCATCGGGCTCTGTGCTGACCGCTCAGAGCCTGGAGCCTGTTTCAGATTCTGTGTCTCCCTCTCTCTGACCCTCCCCCGTTCATGCTCTGTCTCTCTCTGTCTCAAAAATAAATAAACGTTAAAAACAAAACAAAACAAAACAAAACAGCATGGCACTAGCACAAAACAGACACATAGATCAATGGAACAGAATAGGGACCAGAAGTAAGTCCATGAAGTTTTCTCAAAAAATTAAAAACAGAACCACCATATTATCCAGCAATCCCCCTTCTGGGTATATATCTGAAGGAAATGAAATCAGCGTCTTAAAAAGATACCTGTACTCCAATGTTCACTGCTGCATTATTCACAATGGGAAAGACATGGAAACAACCTAAGTATACTCTGACAGATAAATGAATAAATAAAATGTGGCATATGTGTATATGTATGTATATATATATGTAATTTATGTACATATGTATATATGCATATATGTATGTGTGTGTATGTATATGTGTGTGTGTATATATATATGTATATGTATATTGAGAGAGAAAAAGAGAGAGAGAAAAGCAGGGGATCGTATCATTTGTGATAACATAGATGGGCTCTGAGGATATTATGCTAAGTGAAATAAGTCAGACAGAGAAAAGAAAATATGGTGTGATCTTACTTTTACAGAATCTAAAACAATGCAAATGCCTACAAACAGAGTAGAATGGTGGTTGACCTGGGCTGGGGGTGGAGGAAATGAGGCATTCACGATTAGTGATTAAGTGGTGATAAACTTTCAGGGCACCTGAGTGGCTTAGTCAGTTGAGCGTCAACTTTGGTTCAGGTTGTGATCTTGCGGTTGCTGGGTTCAAGCCCCACGTCCGGCTCTGTGCTGACAGCCTGGAGCCTGGGGCCTACTTCAGATTCTGTTTCCCAATCTCTCTGCCCCTCTCCTGCTCATGCTCTGTCTCTCTCTCTCTCTCTTAAAAATTAATAAACATTAAAAAATCTAAAAAAAAGAAGACACAAACTTTCAGTTATAAGGTGAATAAGTTATGGGATCTAATATAAAGCATGGTGACTATAGTTAAGAATACTGTATTATATACTTGAAAGTTGTCAAGATTAAATTTAAAAGTTCTCAACACACATACGCCCATCCACAAAATAATTATGTGAGGTTATGGGTGTGTTCATTAATCTTGTAGCCATCATTTTGCAATATATATGTATACTGAATCATAATATTGTACACCTTAAACTTACACAGTGTTGTATGTCACTTATATTTCAATAAGGCTGAAAAAGAGATAAGAGAAAAAAGAGAAACAGTATAAAAGACATACACAACTAGAGGGTATTATGCTGAGCGAAATTAGAGAAAGACAAATGTCATATGACTTCACTCGTATGAGGAATTTAAGACACAAAACAGATGAACATAAGGGAAGGGAAGCAAAAACAATATAAAAACAAGGAGGGGGACAAAACGTAAGAGACTCTTAAATACAGAGAACAAAAAGAGCGTTGCTGAAGGGGTTGTGGGAGGGGGGATGGGTTAAATGGATAAGGGGCATTGAGGAATCTACTCCTGAAATCATTGTTGCGCTATATGCTAACTAGGAGGTAAATTTAAAAATAAATAAATTTTAAAAAATGAGATGTGAAAAAATGAAAAAAAGACCTACACAACAATAATGAAACTTCAAGGTAATACTTTAAATATGTGTGTGTATGTGTGTGTGTGCCTGTGTGTGTGTGTGTGTGTGTGTGTGTGTAAAAACACCCACCTCTAACAAAATTTCTCATGCCCTGAGTGATTTCAAATTAAAGGCTGTTTGTTTGTTTGTTTGTTTGTTTGTTTATTTTGCATGAAAAATACAAATATTTTACCAGAAGAGAAATATGATTCACTAAAATTTCAAACTGAATCAACATCAAATTGACAGTCATAAATAGCAGGTAACTTATAAACATCAAGTGCATAGTCATAAGTAGCAGGTAATTTATAAGCCATTTATGTTTGACCTTTATAGTTGGCAGAACTCCTTTTGCCTTCCTGTTTATAATTTGATTAGGTGATTAACAGGGTAACCTCTTGCCTTTTTAACAACACAACAGTTCTGAGGCAAACTGAAAAATATTTTAAAAATCTATCATTTATTGTGTTTTTACCTTCTAAAGACAGTACTGTACAGCCATTACCTGCTTCAACATTCACTAGCCCTACTTGACAGACAATGTAGTTAAGTCTTAAGGGAAGTAATTTGAGCAAATTCACACTATGCACCAGGGCTGACATTAAAACTCACATTTGTCAGACCCCAGAGTTCAACCCCTTTAAGGAGCTACTGTGACGTTCTGCTGGGGGCGCTTAAAATACAACTACAGAAGTGATTTAAGGAGGGTCACAAATACGTAGTTTAGCACAAATCCTTATTATTTTGTTTCCTCTCTATTCACGATGAGATATAACACATCGGCTCTCAGAATCTCTCATGTCCATTCCTTCTTTTCTTTTTCCACTGCTACCATACCCAAACTAAGTGGCTTCAAGCCCTGAATTAGCATTACTACGGCCACCTAATAATTGTGTTGTGACTCTGCTTTGTGTAATTCATCTTCCACATCATCTTCCTACTAGGCTCCATTCATCACTGTTACTCCATGCTTCAATTGTGCCAGACATCGGGAATATAAAAATCTTGGAATAGTTCCCATTGTGGGAATACAGTCTGATGTGCTATAGTAGAGGTGTATACACAGTACAATTGTGGTGTAAAGAAGTGAGTAGCTAGTGATCCATTGGAGATACAGATCTGGAGCCAGCAAAAAGGGGCTCACTGGTGACCCTCACTATGAAGGAAGTCATGGAAGCCATGGTAACTTCCAGGGAGAATATTCTGTCAGACATAGAAAGAACTGAGCCTAAAATCTGGAGATAAGATTTAAGGGGCAAATACAGGGAGAGGAGCCACTGAAATATATGAAAAGTAACTGCTGGGGGTATAGAAGGAAAGGAAAGAGAGGAGCCAGAAGCCAAGGGAGCTGTGAAATCCAGGGAGGAGAGGATACTCAATTGTTTCAAATGCTACAGCTAAAGACTGAGAGGTTACTACTGGATTTTTCAGACATGACATGAGTTGCGGAGAAATGACAGAGCAGTGGACAAGAATTAAATCAAGGAATATATACTAGATGAAAAGGAGAATAAATCTTGGCTCACAAGGGAGGACATGGGAGGAAAAGAGAGAAGAAAAGGAGTACCTACGGATATTTACAGTTGTGAGGCTGCAAAGTTCCTGTCAATGGTCCATTTTCTCTGCCAAGAGGAACATGAAGATGTTTGCTAAGAGAAAGGTGTAAGGGTAGGTCAGGGTTTGGGGAGCATAGTAAAATTTTTGAGTAGCTGCCTTGGATTATGGGAAAAGAACCAGGAAGACAAAAAAAAAAATGCTATAGAACCATGTTGGAGGTTCAGCTAAAGGTAGTGAAGTGACTCTGACTTATATGTTTTTTAAGCTTCTCTGTGGCAGAGAAGAAATACTCCAAGATATTATCAATAGTTCCTTGTTTACACATTAACTTGAACACAATTAGCAACTTAATATTCAGAATACCTTGTTACTGGGAAAAAAAAATTCCTTGACTGTCAGACAAGGAGGTTCTGGTTCTGGAAATGGTGAACAATTGTGAGTGAACGATATGCCTCTTGGGAAGGGTTATAATACAGAAGAATGAGCATATATAAAGATTAATTGTCAGTAAACACTACTGCCTTCTCCATCCTCCACTCACACTGATCCCATGAGATGGGCCATCATTTATCAGCTCTAAGAGACTGGCACACAGTGAGTACTTGGACAAAATCAAGTTTTTGGACTCTAGAGGAGAAAACCAGATCCTAGGCTGCGGTGAACCACCAAGATATAGTCAATTTGCAAGTCTCTATTATCAAGGCAACCTTAAATCTTTATTTAGATTCTTATCGTAGTGATTTTTCATCTTCAATCTATTATTCAATCAATAGACTCCAGTCTATTAGTTTTTACACCCTTTATCATAGGTAGAAAACTCACTCTAGTATTTTCTCATAAGTAATCGCAAACTGAGGTCACGGTTTGATTGTAGTCTTGTCTTTCCTCTTAAACTGTAAATACACAGTGGAGTGTAAGGGTGTGAAAGAGGGAGGTTCTCCTCTGAATCTGGGACAGTGATACTTGCTGGATGATCAAGGTCATAATCATGCTGTTATAATCCCCTTATTCCCTGGTGCAATTATCAAAAGAAATGGAAAGTGCCTGTGGAAAAAATTTTGATGATGAGAGACTTTTAAAATTAGCTTTAAATACCAAGGAACAGAAATTAAGAACAAGGGATGACCTAGAAAAATATAAAGACCAAAAAGATGTTTTTGTCTCTGAGGGCTGCAGGCTATGTCTTATTCATCTTTATCCCAGTGCCTGGTGTGAGTACATGGGAGAAGGAAAGAGAATAACACAGTATAAATAAGTGCTCTGTGCCAGATCTGTGCTATACATCTTAATATATGTTCTCTCATTTACTCCTTCCAACTAGCCATTAGATAGAAAATAATATTGCTTTTTTTTTTTTACATGAACCTAAAGTTGAGAAATCACATAGTTTTCTTATATTCTTAGATATTCAGTTGTGGAGCTGGTATTTGAATGCAGGTCTGTAAATCCCAAAGTTCATAAGGTTTTTATTGTATTAATTTGCCTATTCCAAGTATTTACTGAGCTGAAAACTTAGAAATGGATCTCAATTTATAGAATCAACCATCCTCAGCAATGGTGGTTGTGTTCCAGGAGACAGTGCATGCAATATAAAATCTGGTTTATACTTTAAATGGAGGCTGAAGATGTAGATGTAGGCAAATCCTAAAAGTATCACCTGAATTTGTCCCTGTTTGTGTTTTGCCTTTACCACTGAACAAAGATACATGTCTACCAGGTAAGAGCTGCCTTTCTTTCTGAGATGGAGACAATAATACGGAGATGGGTTGGTTTTTTTCCCCTAAATACATGGGGATTGAGGAAAGTTCAGTATAGATGGAGAGTATAGGGGAGAAATTAAAAAAGACAGGGAGATATTAACAATTCCCATCAGACAACTTCTAAAGAGAAAATGTATTCTATGGCAAAGAAGTACTAAGAAATGCCTCTTGTTGAAAAATATGGTTATTTCTATTTTTATTTTTTAAATTTATTTTAAGAAAGAGAGAGGAAACTGGGGGAGGGGCAAAGGGAGAGAGAGGAAGAAGGAGGGAGAGAGAATCCCTAGCAGGTTTCACACCGCCAGCATGGATCCCGATGCGGGGCTCAAACTCATGAACCGTGAGATCATGACCTGAGCTGACATCAGAGGCTTAACTGACTGAGCCACCCAGGCACCCTGGGTTATTTCTGTTTTTAAAAATGATAGAAATGAGTATAAAGATTCTACACACTTTTCATATGTAAAAAAGATTAAAACACCCCTTCTTGTTGGTCTTCAGGTTACTTTGATATTAGTTTTTCCATTGGGATCCTGTCCTACTAAAGTATGTGCAAGACACTATAGCAGGACCAGAGAAGGGGTAATTGATTCTTTCTGGAAAGACAGAAGAAGCTTAGGGCAATATTTCACTGTAAAGAAAATTTGAGATGAATACTAAAGGGTAAGAAATGATTATCCAGAAGATCACAGACAAAAACGAAAATTTCATTCTACTGGCTTTAAGTTGAAGTATCTAATTTATTTCCCTCTCTCCTTCCTTCCCCTTCCTTCATTCCTTCATTGCTTCCTCTCCCTCTCTATGTCAATCTTTCATCTATCATTTGCTTAAGCTATAGGATTCCCAATATGGTCAGCTAGAGAACGCAGTGTGGTGTAGCGGTTAAATGGCATGGCTTGAGATGAAGATTCGCTGGGTACGTACTCCAGCTTTGACGCATATAATTACTGACTTCTCTATCTTTCACTCATTTGAAAAATGTGAGGAATGAATGTGCTAATATGCAAAAATCATTTAAAATCATACCTAGCATATACCAAGGTTAGTTATCATTTTAATTTGTTCATTTACTTTGAAATATTCTGCCCCATCGTCAGAGTTAAGTCTTGAATCACTTCAGAATCAATGATAGAGCTATACTAATTAGAGAATTTGATGCAGAATAGTTCTATTTTGGTAGCTGCTCCAATTTATGTATAGGATTTTACACCCTTTTGATCTTAGGTAAATATATCATCTCTTGACTTAATGTATTGATTATCGCATAGCAAAAGTAACAGATTAATTGAAAAGGGATTCATGGCTTAATTATAAGCAAATCTACCATCACATTTGCTAGATCTGTACAAACTAAGCCATTTAATATAGAGTAAATATGTAAAGTGCATACTCAGTCCTGGAATCTGCCTTTCAAATTTTATTTTGAATGTCAGAATCTCAGAGGAGTGTCTGTCTTATAAGAAATTAATGCAGTGTAGAATGAAACTCCAACCTCTGTCCCATTCGCTGTATTTCATGGAGTGAGTTTTAGAGTGCTTTCAAGTTAATCTCATATAAATTATTTCTTGTAGTATGCCGGGTTAGTCCAGCATCCATTCATCCACTCACCCATCTACCCAAACATCCATGCATGCGTGTGTGCATGCAGCAAATATTTAAGCATCTCCTACGTGCAATGTAAATTTGTGAAATATTAGAAAAAAATATTAAGCGAGACAGACATAGCATTGCTAATGGTGCTCATAGGATGTCAGAGAAGACTGGTAATGAGAGAAACAACTACAATAAAGATGATTTGATCTCTACGAAACGTAATTTCCCCAGGTGACTCTCTTTCTTGTCTAGCCCATAATAACCGTTTCCTTTTTAAGCACACTTCTCTTTTAAATAATACTGCACGAAGCCCAGAATTATTTGAGCGATCTTTGTGGAACAGTATCAGGGCCACATTTAGGTTGGTAGTGCTACCATCAGAGGTGTTTCATTTGCAAGAGGCACTGTATGAAATAAAGAGGTAACATTCTCAGGGGAAAAGAAGTGGAAAAGAGGAAAGCTCACAGGAACGTGCCGCCGCAGGTTTGTTGGTGTGCCGGACGGAGAGGAGCTGGTGCTGAGGGCATTCTCAATGTCCTGATCAAGTTGGTCCAGTTTCATAATTAGCAGCACCATGGAGTCTAGCCGCGCCCTATCTCGATCTTCTCTTATTTCCTGAGGAACAGAACATGTTGTTACTAAATCTGAAAGGGCATTTCTTGGAAAGAATAAAAAGTTCCCTGTTCTTCAATGTGACAAAAAGGACAGTGAATAATAGGCAGCCTTCTACTCAAGGGGGAAAGGAAGTTCTATTCTGTATCATCAATGGGCTCTTCATTGGGAAGATGCTGACCTACTGCCAAAGAAGCATTTTACTTGAATTTTAAATATACATCTTCTGGCAAAAAGTGAAATGAAAAAGAAGTATAACTTCAGTGAGTACTGATACATATTTACTACTTTTCTGTGGACTATTCTGGGGAAAAATTAGATGTTACTTTGTTCATGGTATAAATCAATTATGACATACTAATAACTGTTTGTGGTTAGGCATTTAAGGATCCATACAATATTTTTGGAAGAATACTTCTGAGTATAGGAAAAATAATGGGAAAATAATCAAAGGCGGCAGGATTCAGTTTGTACAGTGGGCAAGTTGCTTTGTTTGTTTTGTTGTATTTTGTTTTGTTTTTGCATGGCGCCATTTACCTACTGCTGCTTCAAGCTATATCACTGTCAATATTTCTTTTCAAGCTTCTTTTTTTTCACATTAAAAAAAAGCCCCCATAACTGTATATATTTTTGTAAATGATCATGGTTACTTATCCTGAATTCTTTATAATATTGAGATATATTTATGGAAATACTGTTGCTTACAGGAATAACTAAAGCTTCTCATTGACCATAGAGAGTCATTTCCACATGACTGTTTACTATTCTTGCATATTCAAATCATGTCAATTAGTATTAGGAATTTTCCAGATTCCCTGCGGGCTGTGCAAGGTATCAAGGTTGGATAGGGCATTGGGTTGGGAAAAAAAGGCCATGGAAAGCACAGTAAGGTTCTTTAGAAGCAAAATCTATTGAGACATGTAATAGACTCAGGGCTAGCCCTTTGGAAGAAAACTATCATGCGTAACTCACGTTGCTATCTTCTCATCTGTCTTTGATATTTACCTCCGTGAAATCAGCTTTGAAAGGAACACGAGTGGGGACCTCAAAGGGAAAATATATCACGACAGAAGCCTGAGGGATGTGGGTACAAGGGAGCAGGTGATGGTATTGGAAGTGAATCAGACATTTTATTTTGTTTTGGCATTTTTTAATCCCCTAAATTCTCTAGCCTTCATTAGGAGGGAACCCCAAAGAACAGGGACTGACTAGGGTAAATTTCATGGATTAATCAAATTCTATACAAGTCTCTGTACCCCCAATAGCTAGAGCATTATTTCCCAGATGTCAAACAGTTGGCCTATTAAAGTGTTCAAAGAATCATTAATTAGGGTAACATTCGTAAATTATTTGGGTAAGCTGAACCTGTGTTTGGTTTAACAGACTAACATCAAATTGAAAGAGCTAGTCCTATTTCCATAAAGACATCCAGTTTGAGAATAACTTAAGAATTTTTTTTGAGTTGTATTACTTACTTCAGAATACTATGCTGTGATTATTACTTAAATTTCCTTTCATTGTCCCTGCTGTCTAAAACATGTAATGAGGCTCTGACACAATTACAGGCTCTTGTCATCAGAAAGTTTTATGTTTTATGCTTGAGAGTATCCAGGATATTTGCAGACTTGAACCTTACTATATATCATATCCTTCACTGCCACAGAACTTTGTTATAGTCAAAAGAGCATTACAGTAGAATCCTGCTTCTACCTTAAAATGAAGTCCTGGAAATATTGGAGATTATTCTAAATACCCAAAACATGGAAAACCTGACTGAAAGAAGACTCAAAGTCCTCTTAATTACTTCTCCAATGTATTTGCTTGTATAATTTCCTTCTTTTTAAAACCAAAGTTGTGTTTGGCAAGATAATGTTCTTTGCATCTCTACATCCACATATGTTTTTTCTGTGTGATTTTAATCTCCCAGTTATAACATCCTCAAGCACAAAAATTATGTTTTTCTACCTGGCAGATGAGACAAGTTATACACTGCACATGCAATATGTTTTCAGGAATAATAGTAATGAAATCAATAGGAGCCAGTGAAATAACAGCTCCCAAAGCCTTAGAAAGTATATCTTGATGTTTTTCCAGCTACTAAGTTAATGTTGGATAAAGCAGTATGTCCTGGGTTGTCCTAGACCTACCAGCAGTGGTCTCAGAAACAATTTGTCTTTGAATTAACTGGATGCTGAGATTGTACTTTAAAAACATTTTTAAATCCATGGGCTGAGCATCAAATTATTTCAAATGCTCTGCCAAAAGGAATAAAACCAAACGGCCTTGGTCTACAATATTCCTTTAGAGAAATAAGCCTATTGATTTCGCCTTCCTTCCTGGATGCTTCCTTATTCGCTATCTATTACATTCAGCATCAAGTGTCAAGTACACAGACCAGTATCCTGTGTACATCCATAAAACCTCACAAAATAGAGTGGACTACAAATCAGATGCTTTGGATAAATTTTATTGTCTTTGTTTTTAAAGCCCCAGATATTAATATTTAACAGTTCTAACCTTTCATATGTCCATGGCTAAACTCCAGCAAATAGCTCATGCCTGAAAATAGAGCTGCGTATTTGCAGGTTTTGGCTAGGTTGACTTCTACAGTGAAGCTTTTATTTCATGCTGTCTCCATAGTCCACGAAGAGCACCTTCTTTAATAAGTAAAGCTGCCTATTAGTGAAGTTCTCAATATTTCAGTACCTTAACCCCTTCAAATCAAGGCCAAGATGCTAAATTCTCTCCCCTCCCGTCTTTCCTTCCTTCTTTCCTGCAGTCATAGCTGTTCTGGGCCAAGCACCATTAAAGGGACAAAATAGTCACAAGTGGATAAGAGATTTAAAAATTCCTGCTTTCTTGAATATTATAGTCAACCATGAGAAGACACAACAAAAGTTAACAAATTCATAAGTAGGATGGTTTCATACAGGAACAAGTGTAAGAAGCAAATAAATTGGGTAAGAATCTACACAGTCACTGAAGGGGGTGTCCCACTTTGTATAGAGTGGTTGGAAAATAGTTTTCTGTGGTTGGAAAACAGAGCTTAATCATGATGGGGAGAAAAAGAAAGGGGTAGAAGAGAGATACGGAGATGAAGATGGAGATGGAGAGAGACAGCAAGTGAGAGAGAAAGGGAGAGAGAAAGAGAGAGAAAGGAAGACAGAAAGAAAGGAAGAAAATGAAAGGCAAAGAAAAAAGGGGAAGGGAAGGGAAGGGAAGGGAAAGAAGAAGAGGAAGAAGGAAGGAGGAGAACTGGGAAAATAGTACTGCACACATCTTGGATGCTAGACTGGAATGAGCTGGATGAATAAGAGGATCAGATAAAAGGTGGGGGACACCAGGAAGGGAAGTGAGAGCGAAAGGAATGAATACTAGAACAATGTGCAGGTGAATATGAACAGGAGCCAAAATATATTTTGTCATGAAGGTCACTGTAAAGGTCAAATTTATTCCTTGCAGTGGGGCCACTGGCAGGATGTAAGCACATGAGTGATTTCCTGTGTATTTTACTTTTAGGATCCTCACCACATACTGACAATCAAACATTTTTGGAACCTCACGCTACTTTACCCCCAGCAAAGTCAAATGGCTAATACATACTAAATAGTTCAAATTAACCTAGGATTATTTTCTAGTCCTAGTCCTAGTTCTTTTTTTTCCCCCTGAAGTCTGAATTGGACCCACATTATGGCAATTATAAGGAGATAACAAATTTAAGAGTTCATCTATCTTGATGAGCACTGACTAATATATGGCATTGTTGAATCCCTGTATGGTACACCTGAAACTAATATAACACTGGGTGTTAACTACACTGGAATTAAAAAAAATGATACGCTTTTATAACACGGCCATAAATATTTTGAGATCGAAGTGAAAAAGAAGACACTGTCTGAGGAAGCTGTTTCTTGGAAGCAGGGAGTGGTATGTTAGTAAATGTTTAGAAACTAGATACCAAATGAAACAAAAGTCCTCATGTGTAGCATGTGCCATTTTTTCTGTGACGTAAATATTGTCATAGCTGGTTTCAAGCTACCAACAAGACATTAGTGAACTCAGAATAGGAAGAGATGACACCAGTTTGCTCTTGTGAGCTTATGCGAGCTGGTGCATATTTGTGCCAACACATAGTAGGAGTGGGGATCAGTAGGATGGAGAGACATGCTCAGAATTGGATTCAAATAGAAGCATTGCTAGTTAAATCGACAGTTGTAATTATGGCTTAGTCAACATAATAACATATTGAAATAATGCATTTTATTTATTTAATGCATTTATTTTCCTTAACTTTTGCTCTTGTTGCCCAGGCAGAGTTCAGTATAAATTGTTGACTGAAATTTAGTGTTCTTCCGGAGACTTCTTTTTTCCTAGAAGCAGCTCACGTATCTGCCTTCTTTGCACTATCCATTATTTATGTTTGTAAAATCCCTTAAAATTCATTATAATTAACATATCTTCATATGTGTATTTTCACTTAAATAGGTCAAACAGGGGTGCCTGGGTGATTCAGTCAGTTGAGTGTCTGACTTCTGCTCAGTCATGATCTCGTGGTTCATGAGTTTGAGGCCCACATTGGGCTCTGTGCTAACAGCTCAGAGCCAAGAGCCTGCTTCAGATTCTGTGTCTTCCTCTCTCTCTGTCCCTCCCCCACTCATACTCTGTTTCCTCTCTCTCATAAATAAATATTTTAAAAAATAATTAAAAAATAAGTCAAAACATATTTGAGTAACTCATTATGTACTTGGGTACTTTCTCCAAAATTAAGACTTTAGAAGTCGAGAGCTCTAGGATCATGGCTATTGGTTCCACGGTGTTCTGACTTTGCAGCTGTAGAGTTTTAAATCCAGATCACTTTTCCATTGACAAACTGAATAGAGTAGAGCCCATCTCTCCCCACTCGTTGCCTTGGTCTTTTTCCAATACTCCATTTTGCTTCCCTTTCATGGATGCAATTTCTAATTCAATGCCTATTAGGCATCATTTATTCTCTCCTTAACTACTGCAACCTGTTTTCATTCCTTCTAATATACAGAAACTATGTTTTGGAAGAGTAGCGATAACCACAATTAAATGCAAGAAACTTTTGCATCTAGACAAGTCCTTGTACGTTTTTAACAGTCTTCACGATGTTTATTGGCCATCTCCTGTGTCCTATGCACTGTTCCCTAGGAAGCTACCTATTTCATACTTGTACAGTTGTAAGGTTGAGAATTCTGCCTTCCTTTAACTTCCCAGTTTCTCCCTCCAAAACTAGACAGCATAAAGTAGTGTCTATTCCATGAAAGAGCCTTTCAAATATTTGAAGAACTACGTTGTGCCCATTTTCTTCCTTTTCTAGGTGAATCATACTCAGTCCCCTTAATGATTTCTCATACGACATGTTTTCAAATCCTCATTAGTTCTATTTACCCTTCTCTGAATATGACATAATTCTGTCATTGACCCAATTAATAGTCAGTGCTGAGAATTAAATATATTACTCTACACGTTCTCAGACCAGGGCAGAGTAGGCAAGTATTTCCCCATGTTCTATATACCCTCTCTAACACAGCCTAAGAATTAAGTGCCTGTTTAGAACATGAATAGGCTATTCTTAATAGGATTGCATGATTTGCTTTTTTAATGAGGAAAAACTATTTAGTTGCCTGTGAGCTGACCTTGAGTCAATGGTGTGATATATGTCTCCTTTTCCCAATATCTGCCTGTGTAGCACTAAGAACAGAAACATCCTGTTGTCGAGAGACTGTAACCAGCTGTTGTCAAGGTATAGATAATATATATCACAGTTGTGGAAGAAATTTCCAGTTGTATTTCTTTCAGAAACACGTCAGTGGATGCTTAGGCAAATTTGGAGAGAAACTTCTATTCAATTCGATTTGTTGTCAAAAGCCTAATATGGCCAACCGCATGGTTTTCATTGGAAAAGCTTAAAGATGTTCCTTATTTACTCCCAAGAGCTATTTAGCCCCTGAGCAGTGAAGTCATTTGGGTCACAATGGGATCTGGGGGAGATAAACAGGGTTTTTAGGGGGTCATTCTCTCCAGGTCTCTGAAAAGGAATTCTTTGAACAGGAGACTCCACTACCTTCTTTCCTTCTATCTGGGGAAGATAATTCCAAGCTTCCTCTCTCCCAGATGCTCTTTATTGAGCAACACAGGACACAGCACACACACATGGAGTGGGGAGGAGGTGAAGATTACCAGACACTCTACAGATTGTGAAGTACAGAGAAAAGGATGCCTCCCCTAGAGACGCAGAGGCACTGTTTTCCTAATGCCAAGCATTTGGAAGGAAACCAAAAAAATGCAGTAAACCACCTGAATGCTTCCAAATAGTGGACATTTGGCTCAGCAAATATAGCACTGTGAATGTTCTGCTTGTCAATGAGTTGTGGCATCACATAGACAGCCATAATAAATTAAAGGCGAGGCCAGGAATAGAACTAAGACTTCCTGATTCATAATCCAAGGTTCTGGCCCCTACACTGTCTTTGATTCCATACGCATCTTACTGGCATTCTGGGCTGGTAATACTCCTTGTTCACCCGTAATAGAAAGGGACCTTTTAGCAAAAGACTTGGCCCGACTTCATTCTGAATTATTTGATCTGAGGCCAGCTGGATTAGTATGAAATCTCATATTAGTGTTATACATTTCATCTGAAAATAAATTCCTCACTCTAGACTTTCCTTTCTTAAAATAATATCCTGTTTAAAGAACCAGAAAGTTATTCATTTTTTTTTTTCTTCAGAAGCAGTGAAGATTTTTATCTGAATAGCTAGTTAGGGGCTAAAGATAATTTAACTATCCTATGTTAGAATTTCTAGGCAAGTTAAACAAGTCAACCTTAATTTTTATACTGGTGCATTTCAAGATGAAATTTATGTGGATTAGGTAATAAAACAAACCAGCAATTATCTCCGATTTGCCAGATACAGTCTGTTCAACCACAAAATCTTTGCATGTTATCTTAATAGTAACATGTGCCAATATCATTTTAATATCAGATGATAGAAGGTGATCTAATACCCTCATTCAAAGTTACTACAAGGAATCTTTGAACTGCTATGTAAATTGTGGCTTTTTAGTGTTTACCTTCACTTCCTATGTTATCTCCTTCCATTTACAAAGCATGGTGAAGAAAACTGGTTCCTCCTTAGCTTGATTTTTAAATTCCAGTGAGGTTTCAAATAGAGCATTTTTAAACTGGGACTTCTGTAAATTGCTTACAGAGTCTCCTGCATAGACTCAAAGGATATCTCTGCAGCTGGTCCTAAGGAGTGCTCAGAAGTGGCAGATGTGAGTCAGGGACAGAATTGTGTGGGCAGAAATTCCTCTCTATTCCAGGGAAATCTGAGGATGACTTCCTCCACTAGGTTTAAAGGTCCATTTTGGGGAGTGGGATATGATTTCTACTTAAATAATTTGGTAGGCATTCTGGAACCAGTGTTTACTTTAAGTGGTAAAATTGGGAGACTGACTTTCATGGTCACTTAACATATTTTATAGACACAAAGTCAACCTTTGTGGGTTATTTATTCTGTATCATCACTCCTACCTGATATCTGCAAATCTATGCAGTTTTTGTTACTTTGGCTTTTTTGTTTTGTTTTGTTTTGTTTTACAATTCTCAGTAGCTCTGTCCTTGGGCTCAGATGTTAAAGGAGGCAGGACTTTTCCTGATGTGAAAACGTGAGAAAAACATCTATTTCCATTAAAATTCCATCAACTGTTTTCAGGAATATTATGATGGTCTTTTTTAGGTGTGGATAACAAAGAAAGACAAAAGTAAAAATTTCTTCCTCTTCCATAAAAATTTATATGACTTAATTTAGAAAAAAGTCTTGTATTGAACCTGGCTTCTGTTAAATTTTCTAGTTTTACCTCTCACATTCTTTCTGATAATTCCCAGTGTTCCCCAATGTCAGTCATTTTGAGGACTACTGCTACACTATTCTTAATATTTTTCTTTAATTGGATTCACTTTTTTACAGCTAGATAAAAATTTAAATATATGAATGCTATATAATATGTAAGTAATAATTTTATTTTTTATAAAGTATATTAAACTATACAATTATCAAAATCAACCATACTATGTGATATAATCTTACATAAACGACTGTACTATATTTTAGAAAATGCTCAGTTAGAAGTCCAGAACTTCTTTTAGTTTCTCAAATATGTCATGTTCTCTCTCTCTCTCTCTCATTGCAACAAGGATTACTATATGTAGCAAATAAAAATATAGGATACCCAATTACATTTGAATTTCAGATAAATAATTTTTTTTTGTATAAGTATATCCCAAATATTGCACGGGATATACTTATACTAAGACATTTTATGTTGTTTATCTGAAATTCAAATGGAACTGGGGATCCTAAATGTTATCTGGCAACTGTATTTGGACCCATGTAATAATGTTTCTTAGGCTTAACATACTTCTCCCCTGACTGGGTATATCAGAGGAAATCTTTGGTTTCAAGTATCATGTGACTCCAATGGAGAGGTTTCTATACAAGGTTGTTTCCTTGAATGAATGAACAGTAATTGCCTTCTAAGTTTAGTTATACAATTTCAAAGAATAGGAATTTCCTTTCCTCAGTGTTCTATTTAGTGTTATAATCCTAGGCAAATCTAAGACTTCTCATTTTGATTTTTCTTCAGCAACAAAATAAAGTCTGAAAAGCGCATGAGGCAGATCTTTTTAGAATTGCAAATTCACTTCAATTGTTAATATTTTGTATGAAATTTTCTAGAAATGAGTAAATCAGATTGAATTTTTTTACCACCATATAGGTTTTCACAACTCACACGTGCAGTGTGGCTGTGGCTTTTTTTTGACACTAATGAAGAGCCTTTACAGCGAAAAATTATGGGAACTACTTACCTAGCTCCATCCTCTCATTTTTTTCTGATAAGTTACTTTAGCAAATTTAAGACTTTCCCAAGCTACAAACTGATAGTGTCAATGGCTACTTGGGAAACAAGAAGCAAAGATGAAATCAAGAGACACTGAATTTCCAATTCTTCCATTAACCTAAGTCCTGTAAATCTTTTGTTTTACTCTACAGGTGACCTAATACAAATGATCTGAAAGATCTGGGAAGAATACATATAGATTAAAAAACTGACTTAGTTACATATGAGTGGCATCTTCTTATTGTTACTAATCTACAAATTTAGAAGCTAAATCATCTTACTGATGATTTGTTCCTTTCCTTCTCCTTCCCTCCCTCCCCTTTCTTTTTCTTTTCCTTCCTTTTTTCCTTTGTTCTCTTTCCTTCCTTCTGTCTCTCTTTCTGTCTTTTTTTTGTCAACAGTTTATCAGTGGTTCTCAAATATGACTGTGCATCAGAACCTTCTAAAGAACTTGTCAAAACACAGACTGATTCAGTAGATCCTTGATGGGACGGAGCATCTGCATTTTTTTTTTTTTGAAATTTATTGTCAAATTGGTTTCCATACAACACCCAGTGCTCATCCCAAAAGGTGCCCTCCTCAATACCATCACCCACCCTCCCCTCCCTCCCACCCCCCATCAACCCTCAGTTCGTTCTCAGTTTTTAAGAGTCTCTTAGCATCTGCATTTTTTTTTACAAGTTCCTGAATAACGCTGTTGCTGCTGTATGGAGGGCTAGACTTTAAGAACCTCTGAACCACATGTTAGAGTAATAGTTCTCTGCAGTGGCTGATTATAAGTATACTTGTAGAGCTTTGAAAACTTCCACATCTAAGGCACCATCCACCGAATTTCGAAGACGTAGGGTTGGGCCAACCTAGTGTGATTTTAAAGAATTCAACAGATATATTCAAAGCATAGCGAGGGTTAAGGAACATTAAAATAAATTATAATTGTAATAGATTACAGAGAAGCTAGTCCATGGTTTCTGACCCCCCCAAAAATAGCATAATCGGAATAGATTTTTATCTACAGTGCTCCCACAATAAGAAATCCATTAGACCTTTATATTGATTGAATAATAAAAAATACAACAAATGTCAAAAAAGGTATTTATAACATTCAAAACCTATTTTTTTAACTTTAATGTTTATTTATTTTTGAGAGAGAGAGAGAGAGCAGGAGTAGTGGAGGAGCAGAGCGAGAGGGAGGCACAGGATCCAAAGCAGGCTCCAGGCTCCCAGCTGTCAGCACAGAGCCCAACGTGGGGCTCGAACCCACGAACCGTGAGATCAGGACCTGAGCCAAAGTCGGATGCTTAACTGACTGAGCCACACAGGTGCCCCTCAAAACCTATTTTAAATCACTTGTTAGTGGTTTAATAAACAGAAAAACAACAAAACCCTCTCAGATAGGAAGGATTTAAAAGGCAATATTCTTAACTTGATTAAGAGTATCAGGCAATTAGACTAAGTTTTAAGTACAGAGGTGGAATATTAGAAACACTTCTATAATACTAAGAAAAAGTAAGAATACTCATTATCACTCATTTTATTCAATGCTTTGATTAAGGTTCTGGCCGAAGAAACGAAACAACAAACAGCAACAACAACAACAAAAAAAACCCAGAGTTGATTATATTACAAAGGAAGAGAATTTGTACCTTAAAAATCCCAGAGAATCAATTAAAACAATGGAATAGAAAAAAACAAATCACAGTGACAACAAAGACTAAAATATCTAGAAGAAACTGAACAAGAAATAATGAAGATTTTCATGGAGAAAATTTAAAGTGTCACCAAAGGATTTAAAAGAAGACTAAACAAATGGAGAGACACATAATTGCTCTGGATAGGAAAATTCCTTCTAATACATTTTAAAGCAAATTTGTTATGTATATTGTCTGTTTCCCTTCTAGAATTTAGTTATCATTGCCTGCTTTGTTCAATGATAACAACCCAAGAATCTAGAATGGTCGCCAGCACATAATCATCATACAATAAATGTTTGTTGAGTGAATGAATGAATGAATGAAATGTTAATTGTCTTTCAATTAAATTTTTAACCCAAGTAGTCTGACCCAAAACTCCCATGGGATTTTTTTAAAAATGAAACTTGAAAAGCTGGTTTTTAAAAAAAACAAAAAGAACTGGGCCCCCTGGGTGGCTCATTCAGTTGAGGGTCTGACTTTGGCTCAGGTCACATGATCTCACGGTTTGTAAGTTCGAGCCCCGAGTTGGGCTCTGTGCTGACAGCTCAGAGCCTGGAGCCCGCTTCAGATTCTGTGTCTCCCTCTCTCTCTACCTCTCCCCAACGTGTGCTCTCTCTCTCTCTCTCTCTCTTAAAAATAAATAAAATGTAAAAAAAAAAAATTTTTTAAACAAAAAGAATGACAAGAAATCCCAAAGAAAACAAACAAAAACTTTGTTATTACCAATAGCTTTTGTTTATTTATTTACTGAGAAAGATTTATTTACTGAGAAAAGGGGGCACGTGCGTGGGTGCACTTGTGAGCAGGGGAGGAAGGGGCAGAAGGGGAGAGAGGGAGAATCTAAAGCAGGACCCATGCCCAGCGCAAGCCCAACTCAGGTCTCCATCTCAAGACTGTGAGAGCATGAACTGCGCCAGCCAAAATCAAGAGTCTGACTCTTAACCAACTGAGCCACCTGGCTTCCATGGATATCTTTAAACATATATGAAAATACAGAAAAATATTATAATAAACTCTGATGTCTAATATATCTGCAAGCTTAAAATTTGTCAATATTTGTTAAATTTTATGTATCCCTCCCTATGTTTTAAAAAACAATATTTTAGGTAAATATCTGACATCATACTTTACTCACAGGTGCTCATGATAAACCGATTTTAAAAGTCTCTTATAAGACCAAAGGAATATTAATTGTAAAATTCTTAAAAACAAAACAAAAAATTCAAACATTCTATGACACTGTATAAAAATCTACAGATGAAATTTTGAAAAAATAAAACAAATGAAGAAAAAAGAAACAAACAAACAAAAAAAAACCCCAGACTCTTAACTATAGAGAACAAACTGATGGCTGCCAGAGGGGAGGTGGGTAGCAGGATGGGTAAAACAGGTGAAGGGTATTAAGAGTACACATATCATGCTGAGCACTGGGTAGTGTATAGAATTTTTGAATCACTATATTATACCTCCAAAACTAATACAACACCATATATTAACTATAGTGGGATTAAAATTAAAAAAAAATTAAAATCCACAAATGAAGACTGATAAAATTTAAAGGGCAACTGACAGACTGAAAGAAAAGATTTGCAGCATATATAATGAAGAATTAAGAAATTATTAAAAAATCAAATAAAAATGGCAAAAGCGTTAAAAAGCGATTATATAAGAATTACTATTTAAAACTCTAAACTTCATTGGTAATCAAAATAATGCAAATTAAATTAAAAATGGAAATTATTTTCATTAGATTGTCCAAAAAGAAAAAATAATCTTGACCACACTCAAGATTGACAAGGTCTTGGGACACCTGGGTGGCTCAGTCAGTTAAGCATCTGACTCTTGGTTTCGGCTCAGGTCATGATATCACAGTTCATGGGTCTGCACTTACAGAGTGGAGGCTGCTTGGGATTCTCTCTCCTCCCTCTCTCTGTACCTCCCCTGCTCACTCTCTCTCTCTCAAAATAAATAAACATTTTTTTTTTAATGCTTAAAAAAAGATTGACAATGTCTTTGGAAATGTTAATTTCTGTCTTTTTTGGAAGGCAGTTTGGCAGTATCTTTTAAAATTAAAATAGGACATGTCCTTCAACTTGGCATTCTAATTTTAGTTGTGTATCCTAAAGAATTACTTGTATACATGCAAAAATTAGTACGCCCAATACTATTCACTGAAGCATTTTTTTCTTATGGCCAAAGTACTGGAAATAACCTATGTGGACATCAGTAGAAAACTGTTTAACTTAATAAATTATAGCACCATTGTTCCTTAGATTATTACCCAGTAGTTCCAAACATGAGGTAGATTCATATGCACTGACATAGCCATGAATAATCTAGTCAGTTCTTCAATGCAAGTTAGATATTGTGGCCCTTTGGAGGGACACAGCCCCGTGCCAGGGTTCACTGCTTGACGAGTAAAACACAGGTGCCCATCAGTTCTCACTTTAGTCTGGTGTCCTTGTGCAGGAAACAACCTGCAAAACTGCACTCAGGGCCCGACTGCTCATAGGGAAAGCACTCCAAGAAGATTTGTTAAGTGGAGAAAGAAAGGCGAAGGACAATATTCTATAGCAGGAAATCTTTTAGGTACCAAATGAGCACACATATATGCATATACACACACACAGGCACACACACAAAAACACACACCTGAAGCAAATTCTGTATTTCTGTATGCATATATACATGGATACACAAATATCTGGAAAGATACCTACCAGTGGGGAGTGCGGGTAGAACTGGCAGGGTGCAAAGGAGACCTATATGTTTTTCCACATTGTTTTAAATTCCTACAGGGAATATGTGATTGTGAATCATAGGTTATTATTTTTTTTTCAGGTAAAAAAGTAAATATTCATTGAAAATGAGAATATAAAGCACGACAAACTACAAATTTAAAAAAGGTGGAAAACATCACAAACATGAAAATGCCCAGAAAAAAAAATGTTGTTAGTGAACTGTGTAACACACTTTGTTAATATTATTTTTACTACCTTTTTTGTTATCATGAATGATTTTAAAAGAGTTTTGGTATATCCATACATTGCCATACTGTGAAGCCTTTAACATAGTGGTTGAAAATCCTCATTATCGGGGCACCCGGGTGGCTCAGTTGGTTGAGCGTCCGACTTCGGCTTGGGTCATGATCTTGGCGGTTTGTGAGTTCGAGCCCCGCATCGGGCTCTGTGCTGACAGCTCAGAGCCTGGAGCCTGCTTCAGATTCTGTGTCTCCTCCCCCTCTCTCTGCCCCTTCCCTGCTCACGTTCTGTGTCTGTCTCTCAATAAATAAACGTTAAAAAAACAACAGAAAATCCTCATTATTGACACAGAAAGATGTTCACTGAATAAGATTACTAAATTGTAAGGTTACTAAATTTTCACACATGAAGAGATGATTTATCTTGTCCAGCGGTTCCACCTCCCTGAGTGCCACTCTCCACAGCCAGATTTGTTGAGATCTGGTGGTCATCTCTGTGACCATCACTTTCAGTATGTTGAGTCCTGGCTGGAACAATTTGATGTATATACCCTGGTCTTCCTCCTTACTCACGAGAGTTACAATTCTCATCCTAGAGATTAGACAAGTTCCTGAATGGATACATCATTTCCTTTAGCCCAAAGACAGAAAAGAGTACCTTTATGACCTTGGCTCTCTACCATAAAGCCAAGCTGACATTTTGTGAGAAGTGATATAATTATATTCCACACAGAGAAGCTACGATTTACAGAGGTCCAGTAAGTGAGCACATTAAATACAATCTAGATGATTCTATATTTGTGATTTTAAGATTTAGGGGATTCGCTACACACTTGCAATGAACTAAGAAGAATACTCTTTTTTTTAAAAAATGTTTATTATTTATTTTTGAGAGGAGAGAGACAGTGCAAACGGGGAAGGGGCAGAGAGAGGGGGAGACATAGAATCTGAAGTAGGCTCCAGGCTCTGAGCTGGAAGCACAGGGACTGACACGGGGCTCGAACTCAACAAACAGAAAGATCATGACCTGTGCTGAAGTCGGACGCTTGACTGACTGAGCCACACCCAGGCACTCCATGGAAAAATATCCTTATTTGACAACATTTTGTTTTTTAAGTCAAATGGCAGCTAGTGCCATGCAACTAACTTGACAGGGTTTGATAAAATTGTTGATACTCTTGGTAAGTACTTAACCCAAATAGTGTTTTAAGTAAACATGTGTCAGAGTTTTTAAGATATTATTAGGCAATTTATTATGAAGGGACATCTACAGAATGGGAGAAATTATTTGTAAACCATAAATTGATAAGGGTTTAATGTCCAAAACATATAAAGAACTCATAACACTCAGTAACTAAAAGCAAATAATATGATTAAAATATGGCAAAGGACCTGGAAAGACACTGTTCCAAGAAGGCATACAAATAGCCAAGAGGCATATGAACAAGTGCTCAACATCATTAATCATCAGGGAAATGCAAATCAAAACCACAAGGAGATACTATCTCACACTTGTTAGAATGGCTACTCTAGAAAAGACAAGAGAGAACAGGTGTTGGAGAGAATGTTGAGAAAATGGAAACCTGTGTGCACTGTCGGTGGGAATGTAAATTGGTGCAGCCACTACTAAAAAACCATATGGTAGCTCCTTAAAAAATTAAAAATACATATGATCCAGCAAAAATCCCACTTTTAGGAATATATCCGAGGAAAATGAAATCAGCTTCCCACAGGTATCTGTACTCCCATGTTTACAGCAGCATTATTCACAACAGTTCAGATTTGAAAAAAAAATATCCATTTAAAAAATATCCATTAAAGGATAAATGGACCACCCCTAAAGAATTGACCACTCCTAAATGAATATAATTCAGCCATAAAAAAAGAGGGAAATTTTGCTATTTGTGACAACATGGATAAAGCCAGAGGACATTATGCTAGGTGAAAAAAGCCAGGCAGAGGAAGACTAATACTGCATGGTATCATTACACGTAAAATCTTAAGAAGAAAAAAAAAGACCTGATTTTCTTGATTTTTAAAGATCTTGGGGGCATCTGAATGGCTAGTCAGTTGGGCGTCCGACTTCAGCTCACGTCATTATCTCACCCTCTGTGGGTTCGAGCCCCGCGTCAGGCTCTGTACTGAAAGCTTAGAGCCTGGAGCCTGCTTCAGATTCTGAGTCTCCCTCTCTTTCTGTCCCTCCCCCGCTCATGCTCTATCTCAAAAATAAATAAACATTAAAAAAAATTTAAAGATTTTTTAGACTTGTATATTTTACAGAATAGAATGGTGGTTGCTGGGGGCTGTGGGGCAGGGAAAATGGGGAAATGTAGGTCAAAGGGTAAAAACTTTAGGTTATAAGAAAAATAAGTTCAGAGAATCTAATGTAGAGCACAGTGACTACAGTTATGGGTACAGTATTGAATACTTGAACGTTGCCTAGAGTAGATCTTAAGCATTCCCTCCCTAGCCTGCAAACACACAAAGTTAGCCATGTGAGGTGCCGATGTGTACATCTTGATCCCGGTAATCATTCCACAGTGTATATGATATCACATCACTGTGTTGTACACTTTAGATATACACAGATAGATTTGTCAATTATTCCTCAATAAAGTTGAACAAGATGGACACAAATCAATGACAATTCCAACATGCATGTGACTTTTAGTACAGATATTTCTTTCATTAATCTCTTTTAAAATTACTAATTTAAAAGGAATAAGTAGTCAGTAGTAGGTCCCTTACATTATTAAGCATTTCATGCACATTAGTCTCCCCAATCATTCTGAAAGTCTGCATGAGAGGAGACGGGGCCTCTGGCTTCACTGGAACCACTGAGGTATACCTAGCAGAGAATGAATGTAGCGGAACTCAAAAGTATTTTTAGATTAATTAACAGTTGCCTAGTAAGTCCCAGTCTTTCACGAATATCTAGACAATATTATCAATCTATAAGAGCCAGTTTCTACAGAAAGAAAGCATGAACAGCTGCTATGGAACTTTCCCTTTTCTTTTTAATTGAAGAGAACTTTCTGGATGCACTGATTGGAGAATGTGTTGGCAGCATGGTAGGTCATTATTTGTGTCCTTACAAGACTTAGTAGAAACTCAAAAACGTCTTTGTGGTATATTGCTTCTGAGGGAAAGGGACATTTGAAAAATAGCCTTTTGCTTCCAAAATGTTGAGGTTACTCATCCTCCAATCCCCTGAGATCATTAAGACCTGTTTGTTTGCCTTTCTCTTGTGCATAAGGAAACCAAACAATGCTTTCTTTTTTCCCAATATGGTAATAATTCTTAACCCAAATTTCTGCCTGGGGAATCTCTCCAGCACACTGAAGAAAAATTTTTCTTTATCTATATATCTTGTTTGTTCTCCATATAAACTATGTGCCCATAAAAGCGACCAATACGTTTCTGTGGCTTTTAATTCAAATAGTTTAATTCCATAATATATGAGTCTCCTGTGGCGTTCACTTGTACCTATTTCCACAATGAGTAGGATTTCTTTGGCTATCATTTGAATAAACACAAATAAAAATGTGACTGATAAAGATTGTGAACTAGAGAGCTTAAGAACATTAAATAGCATTTTAAAATGGGATTTGGCTTCCTTCAAAAACATTTTAAAGTGTACACATAGAATACGCATGTAATGAGGCTTACACAAATGATTAAAAGTAACTTTCTGTGTTTTCAAAAGGTGAGGTTAAGACAATACAATATCACTCTTTTCAGAACTCCAAGGTAGATGGAATAGTACTTAGTGCTAAATCTCCGTTATTTTCATGGTGGAGAAATGGAACAGACCACAAAAAAATAATTTAGAGCTGGAGAGTGCTTAGATGTTGTGTAGCTTTTTAAACAATGAAAAAACTGTCTAAGATTAGTAATATCGAGAGACAATTATCTCAGTAGATTTTGATTGCTGGAGAAGGTAGACAGCAAGGAAAACAACACGTGGTTCCTGCATATTATAGCTGACCAAAGGGGATTTTGGCAACTGTAAATCTCTTCCTTTTTGGGTAGTTAACTTACCCTCGGGGCAAATTTGGGCCATCTCTCTTTTTTTGTCCCCGGTTTCAGAGAGGGGTCTGAATAAGGTTGTTGTGTGTGTGTTGTGTTTTTTTTTTTTTCCTTATTTACTGAGCAACTATTAGGTCAATTAACACTATGTTGTGTATAAGAGATAAAATAAATCCTCTCTTCTTTTAAGAAGTTTATATTACATCTAGTAGAATGCCATGCAAACAAGTAACCAAAACAAAAAGGAATGACTGAGTTTAGTGCTAGAGTAAAAACAAAAAACAAAAAACAGAAGAGAGAGACAGAGGGAGATTGTTATTGGATCATATGGGGTGAGCATCACAGAGGACAATTAAACTGAGTCTTGAAAATGAGTAAGAATGGGAAGGACTGAAGGCATGAAGTTCAAGGTGTGCTGGGAACAGGACATGAAACATGTTAAGAAAATAGGCTTGGATCTGATTGAATTGAGGGTGGTATGAGCTTAATGCTGGCTAAGGCCTTGTGCAAAGCACAATAAAGAATATAAATGCCAACACACATAAAAAGCTGTTTACCTGAATTGACCTGCCTAGGTTTGCCCTGTCCCTTGAGCTTACCATGCATGTGTCTATCTATTTTTCTCTCTTCACCCACCAACTCCCCCTTTCCAGGACTTTATTATGATACTGTTATAAGGACAATAACTGTATTTTTATAAAAACATATTGAAAATTAAAAAAGAGGGGTGCCTGGGTGGCTTAGTCAGTCGAGCGTCTGACTTCGGCTCAGGTCATGATCTTACAGCTCGTGAGTTCGAGCCCCGCGTCAGGCTCTGTGCTGACAGCTCAGAGCCTAGGGCCTGCTTAGGATTCTTTGCCTCCCTCTCTCTCTGCCCCTCCCCCACTCACATTCTGTCTCTCTCTCAAAAATAAACATTAAAAAAATTAAAAAAGACAAATGAGCACTTTATGCTCCCTTTGCAATCTCTACTGCCCCTGTAGAGTCACCCCCGTATAGGGTCTCAGGTGTGACCATATTTCTTCTATTTGCTTCAAGGTGAACCTAACTTTGCTGCTGAAGCAATTTGCAGCTGTAGACACATTTTATAAGCTGGTGAAGAGGATCCTCTGCTACGTCAGTAAGGTTTTACCTCACTGTTCTTTGTGGCCAATCTACTGAGTCCTAGTATAAAACAGTAAGGATAATATATTTTTACATGTGTCAAGCGAATGGGCATTTCTTATACATTCTGTGACTACTTAATCAAAATTTCATTTCCACACCATTTCTGCTTTGGTGTGCGGCATTATTCAAGTTGATTAAATTCTATTCAAATTGTATTCAACCACAAATGTTTGCTGATGACTGAAAGGTCAAATACATGAGAAAGCACAGATCTTAAGAGTACGATCTGTCACCATTACTGATAAAGTAATTCAAAGTACATGTGCTACTGAGATCAAGTTAAAGGAAGAACTGGATGTTTTTATTCGAAACGTCTCCTTGTGGGTTGAAAGTGTTCATCCATTACAGACTCAGAAAGTCCAACCAAGGGGAAAATAAGAATTATGATCTCATTATTTTTAAGATTCTGTTATTTGCTCAGAAAAATATAACCCAAATGTAAATTTTACTATAGCTATAAAATGGGAAGTAAATTAAATAATCCTAAGAAATGTCTATATTTTATTTAGTAGGAAATTAAGGGGATATTTCCTTTTGCTATTGAAAATAGAAACACAGAAATCCTCTTCTGACAGATAGTTCTCATGAACTTTGGAAATTAAAACAAAAGAAAAAACTCAAAAACTCATTGTCTCACCTGGAAAAAAATTAACAGTAATGGCAAAAAAACAAACAAACAAACAAACAAACAAAAACCCACATCAGATCTTTGTTATTTGCCTTAAGATATTTCTCGTACTTAGTCAGAAATTAGTTTTTAGCAGAATGGACCTGCCTTTGAACAAGTCTGTATAACAACCTCCGTATTTAGTAACACAATGCACCTATGGGTACTGACTTTAAATGGCTATAAATATGATAATATGCATTAACTGTTAAATTTTGTGAGAGCGAGTAGTGAGAATTCTACAAATTTTCTCACATACCACGTCTCTAGGAATATCGCCTTAAAAGCCTTCTAAGCATTTAGAATATGCTTCTTTCCACTTCCTGGAACACAACGTGCAGCAAAGGAAGAGGGTTAGGAAGAAAGGGTCACTATCTCTAAGAGAAATATGTAAGCACCGCAGATGCAGGAATCAAACTGCTGTTTCCCACAAACTCCACAGCTCCTCTTGAGCACAGGAAAGGGAAGAAAAATCCTCTAAAAAAATTAGCCACATGTTAGTATTGAAACGTTGCCAGGAACACAGACAGCCCTAGAGGGTTTGTTTCAAATCAATATTGATGGAGTCGTGTGGTGGGTCAAGAGAATGGCACATCTTGCTCTCAGAGTTCACGGGACTGAGTATTTTTATTCAGCCAAAGAGGAAGACTCAGAAAACAAACAAACAGCAGTGGGAACGATACCAGCAACACGAACAGTCCGACATTTTTAGATTCATGTGTAGTGAGAAAGGGGTTCACTAGCTCAATCAATCTTTCACTTAATGAAACTCCTGGGAGGCACAGGAGCTGTGTTTGGGCAGAAGGTGACATGGGTATCACAAAGTCCTCCTGGTGAATGAAGCTGTTGCATGCTCCTGAAATTTCTGCAATATTGGGTCAGTTTCATTATTACACCACGTTGAAGCAAAAATATGCCACATTACCATGGTCAAAGTGATTGTAGTTTAACGTATATAAAGAGAAAACAAACTTATCCTCTTAAAAAACACCTAAAAACAATTTCTATCCCCTTTTTGGAATGGACTGATTTGATTGTATTCAAATTGAACAGCCGTCCAAGCTTAATATTCCAGGTAATTATTAATAGTCAATTTTTTTTCATAAAGAAATTATGGCTACTATGTATAAAAACATCTAGCATAAAGCTGACAAGGAGTAGACACTTCACAAATGCCTCCCTTCTCTTCTGAGCCTCCAGAGCATTCTCTAAATTGCATATTGCTATAGAGGTGTGAAAGGTTTTGTTTAGTAGTATTATCAACAATTGCAGTGGTAATGGCAAACCAATATTTTTTGTTATCTGAATACTTGTATATTTTAATAAATATCTTCTTTTCATTTCTCAGATAAAATTCTTCCGACACACTCTCTACATTCAGGTGAACCTTTTCTTGGCCTCTTTGTCTCATTTTTTCACTTTATCATCTTTGTTCTGAGGATTGCCAAATTTAAAGCCAAAGGAGCACTTGAGACCATGCAGAGTGATTTCATCTTTAAGCAGATATGACAACTGAAGCCGAGAAAAGCCTTAGTAGGGACAAGGTAGATCCCGAAATCAGTCATTCCTACCCTCAGATCTGTGTCCTAACATTTCTCTATGCCCTTCATGTTTCATCGAGATTCCTGTTGTTATAGTGCCATTGCCTAATTCTCTATTGTTCTTTTTCTTAAAGAGTTGCCTACGTTTGTCCTAGTCTAGGATTTCCTCCAATTCTCCCTGTAGTCATTAGAACTTACTTCAAGATTACTTACAATGAGATCCTACTGAAAAGTTTCTATCATGTTACAGGTTTTTCTTAATTTTGTCTGGTTTTTGCCTACAACTTGCCACTTTGAAGTATTAATTCCCCCAGCTTTTGTCTGATGCAGATGTGGCCCAGACTTTAATCTGTATTTAGGACTTCCTGCTATTTGCTTTGAGCCCACACCCTGGCACTGTTCTTTTGTGATTGTGTAGAAGTGGTGAGCGGCACTGAGCTTCACTCTCTGTCTACCCAGTTCAGCATGCCTTTCCAGGTAAAGTCCCAGGTTTCCAGCTGGTTTCCCAAACTTTCCTCAACTACCAATGCACTGCCTCCTCCCTTCAAGCTTTTCCCACTGCTGACAGCTCCTGGCTCTCAGGGTCCCCTCCTGACACTGGGGTGTTCTGTTCGTCCTCGAGGCTTCCCACCCAGGGACAAGAGGCCAGCTCCAGAGGATTACTCCACCCCACTCATTTCTCCTTTCCCTGAATGTGCATCTAGCCTAATCGTGGCCACAGAATGTCACGCCAAGTATTTCTAATTGCACAGAAACCAATTTTCTTCACATACATAAAGATTAAACAAATCTTTCTTGAGCGGTTTGTCTCTGTCAGCCTAAAATCTATGCTATTCTTCAGCTCAGAATCCACTTTATTTCCTGCTCTGTGTGGAAATAACCTATCCATTCTCCAGGGCATAATTTATTAGTCATCCTCTCTATGACCCCTTTCTTACTCTCTTTCCTCTCAGAATTGACCAACCCTTTTGCACTGCCCTCATAGGCTCCTCGTTCTGTTAGTCATTTTTGTCTATTTTCTTGAAAAAATGGTGAGTTCTTTGGGGTCAGGAATAAATCTTGTCTCTTTCAATTGTATGTTTTTCTTTAGAGCCTTTTACAATTTCTGCCCTTGTCAGAAACGAACTCTTAATCCTTTATTAGACTGAAGCTCTGGGATGCAGGAATAATGTCTTATGTTTTTGTACTCCTCACAGTACCTAATAAAATGCTAAGTACTTGGTGGTCACTTGATATACTCACTGATGGACCATCTGGTCAGAAATCTGGTAGCCAGAGTTCCCAGTTTGGTCTGAGAGAGACAAAACCCTCTGTACAAATGGCTTCTTTGAGAACAAGGGAAAGGCTATGATTAAAATGCGGAGCTCAGGAAGGAAAGGCTTTTTGTTTTTCTTATTAGTCTTTTAATCTCCGTGATTGCTAGGTCTCTGTGTGCGCGCCAGTGCAAGAAGATAAAGTGGCAAAAGAGAACAGGGGGATGGCAGATGCCATTTGCTGGGTCCATGCAAGTCACGGGATAAGAAAATGTGTCACTGACAAAAGATGCTGTGTGCTTTAATCATAACTTTGCTTCAAGCACACACATGGGCCTAGCTTAATGTTCCCCAAACTGGTATTTGAGGATTTTAGCAGAGATTTATTCCTCAAGATGTTAAGAATTGTGACTTGCGAAAAATGTCTGCATAATCAAATAACTTTATGAAATCCTGTTTTCTATGATTTTTGGATTCTGTAATCCTTTTCTGAATCGTTATAATGTCCATTAGTATAGAAACTTTGAGAATTCCTAAAGTAAATAAAATTATTTAGCTTTATTTAAGCATTTCTCAAACATATACGAGCATAGAACCTTTGTCTCCAATTTTTTGTTTTTCACAGAATACTTTGAGGAATGCTGACCCAACTACTTACTAGAGGGTGACTTGAGTTCAGAAGAAAAGGTGCTCCCTGGGACATTGTAGGGCACCCTTTCTTTAGCTGTTTAGTCTCTGAGATGTAAGAATTAAGTTGTCAAAGATGGGTTTCTTGCAGGGTGTCCTTCCAGGTGGAAATGGCTCCCAAAGAGCTAGAGACTGGCCATAGCTAATGCTGAAGTAAATCAATTTGCTTTTAATTCTTCAAAAAAAAATTTGATGTTTATTTATTATTGAGAGGGAGAGACAGAGTGTGACTGGGGAAGGGGCAGAGAGAGAGGGAGACACAGAATCCGAAGCAGGCTCCAGGCTCCAAGCTGTCAGCACAGACCCCAATGCGGGGTTCAAACCCACAAACCATGAGATCATGACCTGACCCAAAGTCAGACACTTAACCAACTGAGCCACCCAGGTGCCCTAGATCATGACCTGAGCCTAAATTGGATGCTTAACCTACTCAGTCACCCAGGCACCCTTAATTTTTTAATGTTTTTATTTATTTTTGAGAGAGAGAGCGAGCGAGAGAGAGCGACCGAGAGAGAGCGAGCGAGAGAGAGCGCTTGCACGAGTGGGGGAGGGGCAGAGAAAGAAAGGGGTCAGAGGATCCCAAGTGGGCTCTGCACTGACAGCAGAGAGCCCAATGCCTGGCTCAAACTCACACACTGTGAGATCAAGACCCGAGGTGAAGCAGGAAGTCAGATGCTCAACCAACTGAGTCACCCAGGTGCCCCATAAGTCAATTTTAATAAAGCACTGTTTCCCAAAACTTTAAGAGATATACAAATAACCGGGAGATCTTAAAATCTGATTTAGTAGGTCTGTACTAGGGTCTGAGATTCTGCATTTCTAATAAACTTAAAGGTGATATGATACTAATGACGTTGATCCTTAAAAAGGCCTTTGAGGGGCACCTGGGTGGCTCAGTCAGTTAAGTTTCAGACTCTTGATTTTGCCTCAGGTGATCTTATGGTCTTGGGACTGAGCCCTGCGTTGGGCTCTACCCTCAGCATGGGGCCTGCTTGAGATTCTCTCTCTCCCTCTCTCTCTCTCTGCCCCTCCCCCCCCAAATACATACATACATACATACATGCATACATTTTTTCAAAAGCCCTTTGAGATGCAAGAGAGCAGAAAGTTGAAATGGTGGAAAAGATCTGAAACTGTTGGGCTATCATGGACCTCAGCCCCATTACCATTCCAGGGAAAGGGCTTGCGCTCCCCAAGCAAGGAATGCTGGGATGATACAACAGGGCTGAAGGCCAAGGTTCTGCAGTTTCATATGGTAGTCTGGCTCCGGTTCTGTGTTTTGCAGATTCTAACGTCTGTTCCAGCTGGATTCCAATGTGTTGTACTTGAATATGATGGGCAGTGGTGGAAATGCATGCCACTTCTGTGTGAGTTTTCCCTAATATATCCCATTCTAGAAAGCTAATGAGTGTCCTGCCTGGTCATTTATCTGACACTCTTTTAGTATAGTTTTTTGAGTAGAGTCACGGAAGAATTGAGAAGTTTAAGGAATTAGGAAATAGGTTAGGAGGAAACTACTCATATTGGTTTTCCAAAGTTCCTCCATACAATGATCCTAAGCCATCAATCCAAATTGATTTCCCCCTTTCCCTCAACACACAGCTCGTAGGCCCATTTAGTCTAGTCTCTTTCTTAGCCTACTCACAGGCCATGCAAAGTTCCTCCTTCATGCAAGGGCACATCCATGTGTTCCATTTCTTTTGAATTCTTACCCAAATTGGAGCCTAGCTCAAGTTCTGCTTTCTTCATAAGGCCTGTCCCCATCATCCCAAAGCACCTGCTACAGAATATAATTAGAATATAATTAAGAAACTATTTGTTTCTTATTTCATTTCCAGCATTCTTGTCTCACAGTCATACTTCAGTTTCTTTGAGGACAAGGGAAATCTTATTCATATCATCATATAAATTTTTATTGTATCTAGGCTTTCTCTTAGGCTCTCACATTTTCTACTTTTACGCTTATGGGCAGCAAAGAAAACTTGACTAAGGACTTGGTTATCTCATCTGTGAAATATAAACATTGGACTAATTTGTGTTTTTCATATTTCTTGAAGACAAAGAACCATTTATTCAATGAATATATTACATGGTAACTCGATATGTGGAAGAGATCAAAGTAGCCTCTGGTAGGGATGCAGGGCAACATGATGGGGTGAGGGAAGGCAGAGAATTTCCCCTTTTCTGTCCTTCTACACTTTGTAGAATCTCTGCCTAATCACGAAGTTGCACAGGAATCCAGAAAACCCTGGATTTAATGAAGTTTAAGATCTTTTGTTACTCTAAAGACTTTGATTTTAATCACTAGAGAAATCTTGCTGGTTTATGATAAAATGGAAAAACTCATCATGACAAATAAAATAAAATAAAATTATAAGATAAGATCCACATGCCACAGTAGTATATAAGGTGTGGCTCATGGAACACCTGCAGCAGAAACACTGCGATGCTTTTCAGAAATTCCAGATCACAGATCTCCTTCAAGGCCTACTAAATCATGGTGGGTGAGGCTGGACATTTTCAGATTACCAAGTCTCCTAGGTGATTCTTACAAACATTAGTTTGAAACCTAATGATTTTTAACAGTGGTGCACCTAAGGTTCAACTACTGAGTTTTGTACAATATAAATATCTGGACCCTACTCCCAGAAGTTCTGTTTTAATAGATCTTGGATAAGGTCCAGGCATCTGTACCTTTTAAAAAAAGTATTCAGTGGTGATTCTCTATGTACCTCTGGTTGAGACCACTGATGTAGCATAAAGAGAAGCAAAAATACCAAAAGTTTAGAGATTCACCGTTTCTGTCTTTATGCAGCAACTTTAGTTTTGAGGTTCCTATCAGTGAACCTCAAAAAAAAGAGACAGTTTTATGTATCTTTCTGCCATGCTCAACATAGTGCAGGGCAAATAGTAATATTCAATGGGTCTATTTTTATTTATTGGAAGCACTTCTATTTCTTTTTGGTACCTCTTATTATGATGATAGAACCTCTAGATTTATAAAAATATATAATTTTATAATAAATTATAGAATTTATAATAGAACAAGAATATTCTATAGAATATAGAAGTAAAAATGTGATTTATATTTATAATAGAATATAGAAGTAAAAATGTGATCTATATTTCCAATTATGTTTAATTACTCTCAATCAGTAGATATGAATATTGGACTTTTAATTTGTTATAGATACTAAGTGACAATTATACATTAGAATCCAAGAATCCCAGAAGTTCCTGACTTACACATTAAAGTACAGCAGTAGATACACTTGAGGGACAGACCACTGAGACACTGCCTTTAATATTTTGAAAAATGGCTTTTAGGTTTTGAGGTAGTATGTATTGTCTAAAAATCTCTACCACAGTTTGGAAGGTGACAAAGTAGACGTTAAACTTGGAAATGCATTCTCCACTGAATGAAAAATTGGCAAAATTACCTGAAATACTTTGGTCTATGAAACTTGGTAATTGATTTAAAAAGCCTATACAATGAAAAGGCTGAGAAGAATCAATATTATATTTCTCAGAAATTCTCAATCTTACAACTAAATATTAGGAAACTCAATTTTATAAACTACTATTTTTTTTCTCAAAATGTATTTCTTGCCACTAAATTCCCAACAATGGGTTATATGATGGATAAATAGCTATTGAGATAGGGAAAAATTCACAATGTAATTGGAAATTTAAAAGCATTATAACATGGCATATGCAATTAACTGGTGGCATATCTAGTTGCATGAAGAACACTGATAAATAAAAAAAAATGATGAGAGAATAAATAGACAACAAAGCAGGGTAAGCTATAAAATCCACAATTGATTCTTCCATGTCAGTCAAGAGTCCAGTGAGGATTTACTAGGCTATCATGTTAGTTTGAGTTATTTTAGTTGCCCCTCACAAAACCACCATTCAAACAAGTTTAAGGGGAAAAAAAAGGCATTGGGAATATAACTGAGAAGTCCAGTAGGTAGACTCTGACATAGATGCATTGGGGAATCAAGCAAAGCTATCATAGCTCCTTCTCTCGTCTATGTTACAGCTTCATCTCTAGGTAAGCTTTCTCAATGTGATGACAAGCATGGCCACCTGGGGCTCAAGAGTTTACCCTGAGCTCAAGATAATCTCAAAACAATCTTTCTTAATAAAAGCGCTCTCAGGAAACAAACAAACAAAAGTATATAACTGCCGCCAGGGGGACAAGGTTTGGACAGAATGAGGGACATATTTACCTATCTGTAAGGCCTGGGAAAGGTATCTATGGGTGGGAATAAGGAAGTGCAGAGTGGAAGGAAGGGAGTCACGTGTTCGACAGTCTACCAAGTTAAAGAAAAAGAACCAGTAGAAGGAAAAGTTGTTGATAGCATAGATATTTAGGAAAACTGATGGAGCCAAGTCACTGAGGAGGTAGAAGGGATGGGATCCAGAAAACAGGTGAAGGTATTGGCTGTACGGGAGAGAAGAGTGATTCCTATTTCATTAAGGATGAAAGGAGGAATTCATGAAAAGTCATGTACATTTGTAGGGAGAAGACAGGAACCTTAAGAAAATATTTGACCCATGACTGTATTTTCTCTTTGAACAAACAGGCAAGTTTCACTGCTGAAAGTGTGTGAGTGTGTTCTGGGGCAGGGGTGCCCAGTAAACCTTGAGGAAAGTGGTGAAAGAAATCTTTGGAAATGGCACTCTGGAGGGAGGGATGGGGAGTATCATATTTCCACCAAGGAAACCTCTATTAAGGCAGGTGAATATCAGGAAAAAGCATGAATTAAGAGCTGTTCTTGATTAACCAATCACAAATGGCTGTCCCGAATGTGAAGAGTTAACAACTGAGTCTGTTTTTCTGATTAACTGTCAAACATCTAAGTGGCAAATCCTATTATACGTTGCATGACTCTTAAGCTTTCCTCCTTCAAAATGGCAAGTAACTGACTTTTGTTTTATCTCTAAAACTGACAGACTGAAATGAGATTATTATGCAATTATATTCAGGCTGTTATCTTCAATTTGTATGATGTCACGGTACTGTGGTCCTATAAATTTTACAAGACACGCTCTGTTGAATCAAAAAAAAAAAAACCTCTCTTTTGGGAACAAACACAAAAAATGACAAAATTTTTCCCCATTACTCTGTATTCACTGGAAGGAGGAAGAAAAATGGATGTTCCTACAGAATCATGCATTACAAACTGTAATTTAATTCCGTAGTGTTACAAATGAATATGACATTCCAGGGAGTGCTCTTGTAACTAGCTAGCAGCAGATCTGGGGAATAATAATGACTTCTAAGCCACTGTTCTTTTTACAAAATAGAACTCCATAACCCAAGATGTCACTGTTCACTCACTCTCTCTCTCTCTCTCTCTCTATACACACACACACACACACACAAACACACACACACACACAGGAAACCAGTAATTTCAGTTTCCCATTCTCAATCCACAAAATTTATTAACATTGACTTTGGAGCTGTGCAAATGTGCAGGCACAGGAGTTAAGTAATGGGAATGTACTGAGAATGTATGTATGTGAGTGTCTATATCCATACATACGTGTTTGTACATGTCAGCATAAGAAAGAATGAGACAGGAGAGAGAAGGATGATGTGGCTGAGGACTCTGGGTGGGTGCTGGAAGGATGAAACTGAATCCCATTACTACTGTGGTGTTCTATCAATTGAGTCATTATTGAATATCTGTGGTAAGAAACCGGACTAGGCTGTGGAGAGAGGATAAAAAATATAATACCCTTTAATATTTGGGAATTCAAGATATAAATACTTAAGCATTTAATAAAAATGTAAAGCAATAGTTGATAAATTATCAAAGCTGGTAACAGTGAGCTGGAGCTGGATAGAAGTATCTTTTGAATGACATACCATAGTGAAACTGGCAAAATACAAGGATAAAGAGAAAAGTCTGAAAGCAGCTAGGGATAAACAGGCTCTAACTTACAAAGGTAGACACATAAGAATAGAAGCAGACCTATCTACTGAAACTTGGTAGGCCAGAAAGGAATGGCAGGAAATCTTCAATATGATGAACAGAAAAAATATGCAGCTGAGAATCCTTTATCCAGCAAGTCTGACATTCAGAACAGAAGGAGAGATAAAGTTTTTCCCAAACAAACAAAAACTGAAGGAATTCATCACCACTAAACCAGCCCTACAAGAGATCCTAAGGGGGATTCTGTGACTGAAACGTTGCAAGGACCACAAAGTACCAGAGACATCACTACAAGCATGAAACCTACAGACATCACAATGACTCTAAACCCGTATCTTTCAATAATAACACTGAATGTAAATGGATTAAATGCTCCAACCAAAAAACATAGGGTATCAGAATGGATAAAAAAAAAAACAAGACCCATCTATCTTCTGTCTACAAGAGACTCATTTTAGACCTGAGGACACCTTCAGATTGAAAGTGAGATGGCGAACTATGTATCATGCTACTGGAAGTCAAAAGAAAGCTGGAGTAGCCATACTTATATCAGAGAAACTAGACTTTACATTAAAGGCTGTAACAAGAGATGAAGAAGGGCATTATATAATAATCACAGGGTCTATCCATCAGGAAGAGCTAACAATTATAAATGTCTATGCGCCGAATATGGGAGCACCCAAATATATAAAACAATTGATCACAAACATAAGCAACCTTATGATAAGAATGTGGTAACTGCAGGGGACTTTAATACTCCACTTACAACAATGGATAGATCATCTAGACACAGGATCAATAAAGAAACAACGGCCCTGAATGATACATTGGATCAGATGGACTTGACAGATATATTTAGAACTCTGCATCCCAAAGCAACAGAATATACTTTCTTCTCGAGTGCACATGGAACATTCTCCAAAATAGATCACATACTGGGTCACCAAACAGCCCTTCATAAGTATAAAAAAATTGAGACTATACCATGCACACTTTCAGACCACAATGCTATGAAACTTGAAATCAACCATAGGAAAAACTCTGGAAAGCCTCCAAAAGCATGGAGGTTAAAGAACACACTACTAAAGAATGAATGGGTCAATCAGGCAATTAGAGAAGAAATTTAAAAATATATGGAAACAAATGAAAATGAAAATTCAACAATCCAAATGCTTTGGGATGCAGCAAAGGCAGTCCTGAGAGGAAAATACATTGCAATCCAGGCCTATCTCAAGAAACAAGAAAAATCCCAAATACAAAATCTAACAGCACACCTAAAGGAAATAGAAGTAGAACAGCAAGGATACCCCAAACCCAGCAGAAGAAGAGAAGTAATAAAGATCAGAGCAGAAATAAACAATATAGAATCTAAAAAAACTGTAGAGCAGATCAATGAAACCAAGAGTGGGTATTTTGAAAAAATAAACAAAATTGATAAACCTCTAGCCAGGCTTCTCAAAAAGAAAAGGGAGATGACCCAAATAGATAAAATCATGAATGAAAATGGAATTATTACAACCAATCCCTCAGAAATACAAGCAATTATCAGGGAATACTATGAAAAATGATATGCCAACAAACTGGACAACCTGGAAGAAATGGACAAATTCCTAAGCACCCACACACTTCCAAAACTCAAACAGGAAGAAATAGAAAACTTGAACAGACCTATAACCAGCAAAGAAATTGAATCAGTTATCAAAAATCTCCCAACAAATAAGAGTCTAGGACCAGATGGCTTCCCTGGGGAATTCTACCAGACATTTAAAGCAGAGATAATACCTATCCTTCTCAAGCTGTTCCAGAAAATAGAAAGGGAAGGAAAACTTCCAGACTCATTCTATGAAGCCAGCATTACTTTGATTCCTAAACCAGACAGAGACCCAGAAAAAAAAAGAGAACTATGGGCCAATATCCCTGATGAATATGGATGCAAAAATTCTCAATAAGATACTAGCAAATAGAATTCAACAGCATATAAAAAGAATTATTCACCATGATCAAGTGGGACTCATTCCAGGGCTGCAGGGCTGGTTCAACATTCGCAAATCAATCAATGTGATACATCACATTACTAAAAGAAAAGATAAGAACCATATGATCCTGTCAATCAATGCAGAAAAAGCATTTGACAAAATTCAGCATTCTTTCTTAATAAAAACCCTCGAGAAAGGATAGAAGGAACATACTTAAAGATCATAAAAGCCATTTATGAAAAGCCCACAGCTAACATCATCCTCAATGGGGAAAAACTGAGAGCTTTTTCCCTGAGATCAGGAACACGACAGGGAAGCCCACTCTCACCGCTGTTGTTTAACATAGTGTTGGAAGTTGTAGCATCAGTAATCAGACAACAAAAGGAAATCAAAGGCATCAAAATTGGCAAAGATGAACTCAAACTTTCACTTTTTGCAGATGACATGATATTATACATGGAAATCCTGATAGACTCTACCAAAAGTCTGCTAGAACTGATACAAGAATTCAGCAAAGTTGCAGGATACAAAATCAAAGTACAGAAATCAGTTGCATTCTTATACACTAACGATGAAGCAACAGAAAGACAAAGAAACGGATCCCATTAACAATGGCACCAAGAATCATAAAATACCTAGGAATAAACCTAACCAAAGATGTAAAAGATCTGTATGCTGAAAACCATAGAAAGCTTATGAAGGAAATTGAAGAAGATAGAAATGGAAAAACATTCCATGCTCATGGATTGGAAGAATAAATATTGTTAAAATGTCAATACTACCGAAAGCAATCTACACATTCAATGCAATCCCAATCAAAATTGCACCAGCATTCTTCTTGAAGTTAGAACAAGCAATCCTAAAATTCCTATGGAACCACAAAAGGCCCCGAATAGCCAAAGTAATTTTGAAGAAGAAGACCAAAGCAGGAGGCATCACAATCCCAGACTTTAGCCTCTACTACAAAGCTGTCATCATCAAGACAGCATGGTATTGGCACAAAAACAGACATATAGACCAATGGAATAGAATAGAGACTCCAGAATTGGACCCACAAAAGTATGGCCAACTAATATTTGACAAAGCAGGAAAAAATACCCAATGGAAAAAAGACAGTCTCTTTAACAAATGGTGCTGGGAGAACTGGACAGCAACATGCAGAAGAATGAAACTAGACCACTTTCTTACACCATTCACAAAAATAAACTCAAAATGGATAAAGGACCTGAATGTGAGACAGGAAACCATCAAAACCCTAGAGCAGAAAGGAGGAAAAAACCTCTGTGACCTCAGCCATAGCAATCTCTTACTTGACACATCCCCAAAGGCAAGGGAATTGAAAGCAAAAATGAACTACTGGGACCTCATGAAGATTAAAAACTTCTGCACTGCAAAGAAAACAATCAACAAAACTAAAAGGCAACCAAAGGAATGGGAAAAGATATTTGCAAATGACATATCGGACAAAGGGCTAGTGTCCAAAATCTATAAAGACCTCACCAAACTCCACACCTGAAAAACAAATAATCCAGTGAAGAAATGAGCAGAAAACATGAATAGACACTTCTCCACAGAAGACATCCAGATGGCCAACAGGCACATGAAAAGATGCTCACCGTCGCTCCTTATCAAGGAAATACAAATCAAAACCACACTCAGATACCACCTCACGCCAGTCAGAGTGGCTAAAATGAACAAATCAAGAGACTACAAATGCTAGAGAGGATGTGGAAAAACGGGAACCCTCTTGCACTGTTTGGTGGGAATGCGAACTGGTGCAGCCAGTGTGGAGGCTGGAAAACAGTGTGGAGGTTCCTCAAAAAATTACAAATAGATCTATCCTATGACCCAGCAATAGCACTGCTAGGAATTTACCCAAGGGATACAGGAGTGCTGATGCATAGGGGCACATGTACCCCAATATTTGTATCAGTGCTTTCAACAATAGTCAAATTATGGAAAGAGCCTAAATGTCCATCAACTAATGAATGGATAAAGAAATTGTGGTTTATATACACAATGGAATACTACTAGGCAGTGATAAAGAATGAAATATGGCCTTTTGTAGCAACATGGATGGAACTGGAGAGTGTTATGCTAAGTGAAGTAAGTCATACAGAGAAAGAGAGACACCATGTGTTTTCACTCTTATGTGGATCCTGAGAATCTTAAGACCATGGGGGAGGGAAAGGAAAAAAAAAAGAGTGGGAGGGGGCCAAACCATAAGAGACTCTTAAATACTAAGAATAAACTGAGGGTTGATGGGGGGGAGGGAGGGAGGGGAAAGTTGGTGATGGGCATTGAGGAGGGCACCTGTTGGGATAAGCACTGGGTGTTGTATGGAAACCAATTTGACAATAAATTTCATAGCAAAAAAATAAAAAAATAAAGTGAGGTGAGCCTTCTCTCTGCCTCTGTCAATAAACCTAACAATTCCTTGAATTTATAGGCTGCTTTACTGGACATGGGGGACAAACAAGGATGAAATAGAGACTGGAGAGTAATTACTCTGATTATTTGTCACTTAACTAGTGAGAGGTTTCATACACATTGTTCTAGGTTTAATTTTGTTTCCCAGAAGATATGTTCTAGTCTTCTTTCCCGATAACTGAATGACCTTATTTGGAAATAGGGTCTTTGCAGATGCAATCAAGTTAAGATGAGGTCACACTGGATTATGGTGGGCCCTAATCCAATGACTGGTATCCTTATAAGAAGTCGGAAATTTAGACCTAGATACAGACACACAGGAGGGAAGACCGTGTAATGAAGAGGCGAAGATTAGGATGATGCATCTTCCGGACAAGGAAGACCTAGGATTGCTGACAAGAAGCAGAAGACAGGAAAAAGCAGGGAGTGATTCTTCCCTACAGCCTTTAGAGGGAGAAGGCTCTAGATTTTAGACACCTTGATTTTAGACCTCTAGCCTCCAGAACTGTAAGAAAATAAATTTCTATTGTTTTAAGCCTCTCAGTTTGTGATACTTTGTTATACAGCCCTAGGAAACAAATACAAACATTTTCTGATAAACCCACTAATGGAGTGCAAAGGGAAAGGTAACCAAGAAAGACATACAGATAAGGAATTTTAAAGCTTTAGTACAATTTTCTCAAATATAAATGAGGAAATTTAGGACTACAGAAATAACAATTTCCCAAACTGATCACGGGAAGCAGGGACCAGAATCCAGGTATCTTGCTTCCCATTATTATTATTATTATTTGGTTTCATATTGTCCAAATGTATATAGGAAACGTGTTCTGTAGAGATAAATTGGAAAAAGAGACAACGACTCCTGATTCGGGCTTATTGTATTAGGTAAGTTTTGTGCTTTTCTTGAAAATAATTTTATATCAAATTTTACTGTCCAGCATTCGATTACCCATCAAGACTAATCCTTGAAATGAGAAACTGTGTTAGCACACCAAAAGGACTCACCCTTTTTCAATCTTCATTAGTTTCACTTTTCCAGACTCTCTCATAAAAAGAGATTCTGAGATTTTTTTTCAAATCATTGTCCAGACAAGTGGGGCTTTATAAATTTTAAAGTCCCTTTAGGAGTAACTAAAAAAACTTTTTATTTTTTAAGCAGCTTTTTAACACACAGAGACTGGACAATGCAGAAAACAGACAAGCTGCGGAGGAAATTGTGTTTTCCTAGAGCTCTGCTCCATTGCTCTATCTTGTAAGATCCAGTACCACGTAAAAAATGCTTGATGTTATAACAGCTTATTTGTTTGACGCGTTGCCAAAATGCATAAAACATTTAAAAAAATCACGTATTGCTAGAAATGTGAGAACGTATTTGGCCACTGGATGCTCACGGATTTAAGATTTGGAAAAAGAACTTTCCCTATGTCTTCATACCTTTAAGGGAGATGACCAGGGTTACGTGACCCAGCTCTTGTGTTAAAGGAGACTGAGGGTTTCTTGTATAAAACAGCCAATAAAAAACCGCATTTCTAAATATACGTGTTAAAATGCAAACTTTGAGAGAATATTTTGTAATTTATAGACACGTAAGTTTCAAGTTAATTGTCTTGACGCATGTACCCTAAACACTGAAATAGTCTTCATCGTGTCACATAGATTTCCCCAAAGCTCAGGTGGCCTGCTGAACTCCTACTTTGTCCTCGACACTTACTCCCATCTATTTTTGCCCTCAATGCCACTTCTGCTGTTTCTCAGGATGACAAGCGGCTAATTGAAGGCCCAGCAAACAGACTCAATTTACCCTTGAATGAAAACCTTAATCAAGGTGAAACAAAAGCGGGGAGGAGATGAAGGAGGCACAGTGTTGTTTAAAGCCTGTTGTCTGATTTTCATTAGTCATGCTGCTGGCGCTCTTTTAGATACACACTGATTTCTTATATTTCAGAACATGCCTGTGAACATTTTAATCGGTTGAGCATCCTCTGAATGTCAGAATATGACTTCTATTTTCTTCCAGTCAAAACACAGAATTCCATCTTACACACGATCTAAGCCAAAGGAATCATTTTCACAGCGGGTAATAAGGTCTCCTTTCTAGTGATTAATTCTATGTTTATTTCTTTCGGCAAATCACATCAGCACATATGACCTCACGTAATGGCTGTGCCTGAAGCTGAGAAGGGCCACATGCTTACGTATAGCAAATAATATTGTTGTATTACTCTGGTAACTAGCTCCTAGAGACCACTGCATCGGCAGATCTGCAGGGGCTTCTGAGGCTATCTTACGGGGCTGTCTGGTCACAGATGACTGTGTTTAAAACTCTCAACCTATGAAATTCCCTGCCAGCAAACACCATCAGGTCATAAATGTAGGACAAATTGATTCAAATAACAGAATCGGGAAGCTGCTGGGATCTCTAAAGGCCATTTGATACTGACACACCTAAGCAGAGTTATGCCTGCTTCAACCAGGTCCCTGATCCGAATTTAAGATTGTCCAGGGCACTGAAAAGTTTTGAGGTTCTTATAAAGTCCCGAGGAAGAGCGAACTTCTGGACAACTTACATTACACATCATTCTGCTCTCTTCTACAGTACCAGATAATTAGCTGTCATATAAAATTGACATGTGTTTGGTCTTCTCTATTTTTCTCTAAAACAATGGTTCTCAATCCTGGTTGCACATTACAGAGATCTGGAGAGCTTTAAACAAACAAACGAAAAGGCAAACAAACAAAACACCAATGTCCCCAACCCCACCCCAATCATGTTAAATCACAATCTCTTTGTGGACTCTAGCACTAGTATTTTTAAAAGCTGCCAAGGAGATTTTATTCTGCTACCAGAGTTGAAACTACTGTTCTAATGTATGGCATTTATGGTGAGAGGTGATTCGTCAATAGTACCTTTGTAGTCTGACAGTAGGATAAAAATTACAGTTTTTGTTGTTGTTTTTTGTTAATTTAAAGTTGCCCTACCTACTTCATTCTTACTTATTTATCTGCAGTTAGGTTTCAACAAAACAGCCAGAATGACTGTTTTAAGATAAGTTAATTCATGTCACTTCTCTAACTCAGAACAGTTCAAAGGCTTCCTACCAGTCAAAATCTGAATACACGGCAGCAAGAAGTTGTGATCTGTGATCTACCTAGGATCACATCTCCTACCGCCCATGTGTACCTCACATCACTCTCTGCCCACTGCACTTCCAGCTGTGATGGTGCCTCTGCCACGGAAACCATTCCCCAGATTTTCACAGGCTAGCTTCCTCACTTGTCTCTCCAGTGCTCAAAAGTCATCTCTGTGCAGAGACATCTCCTGTCTAAACCAGCCACCTCCTCTCCCTGATTACTCTGCAACCACTTACCCCCATTCACTATACTTATCGGTACATACAACGATACCCTTTTCCAACTAGGAGGCAGCAAACTTTTTCTACAATGGGCAAGAGAGTAAATATGTTAGGTTTTGCGTGTCTTACAGTCTCTGTCACAACCACTCAATTCTGCTCTTATAGTAAAAAGGCGGCCATACACAACATGTAAACAAGTGACCATGACTGTATTCCAATAAAACTTTATGCAAAGAAAAAGCAGGGGGTCAGATTTGCCCTACTGGCAGTAGTCTGATGACCTCTGCTGAATAAGTGAAGTTCTGCCACATACTTGGGTTTAGGTACTACATTTTCTGTTACCGATACAACCCTTTCTATCTGAAAAAAATCCAACAATGTACCCAAGGATAATTTAGCAAACTTTTTTTTAAATGTTTATTTATTTTTGACAGAGAGAGACAGAGCATGAGCAGGGGAGGGGCAGAGAGAGAGAGACGGGGGGCACAGAATCCGAAGCAGGCTCCAGGCTCTGAGCTGTCAGCACGGAGCCCAACGTGGGGCTCGAACTCACAGACCGCGAGATCATGACCTGAGCCGAATCAGACGCTCAACCTACTGAGCCATCCAGGCGCCCCTAAATAGCAAACTTTAAATGTAATTAGTATTTGCACCAATATTGGTATTCTTTAAAATTCTAATAGGAACATATACCTTGTATGTTTTTCTTTTTTTTTTTTTTTAATTTTTTAATGTTTATTTATTTTTGAAGGAGAGAGAGAGAGACAGAGCATGAGTGGGGGACAGGCAGAGAGAGAGAGACAGAGACACAGAACCTGAAGCAGGCTCCAGGCTCTGAGCTATTAGCACAGAGCCTGATGTGGTGCTTGAACTCACAAGCCATGAGATCATGACCTGAGCCGAAGTCAGACGCTTAACAGACTGAGCCACCTGGGCGTCCCACCTTGTTATGTTCTTTTTTAAGGCTTATTTATTTTGAGAGAGTGTGTGTGAGAGAGAGAGGGAGAAAATCCCAAGCAGGCTGCATGCTCAGCGTGGAGCCCAATGCAGAGATAGATCTCACGAACCGCGAGATCATGACCCGAGCTAAAATCAAGAGCCGATGCTCAATCCACTGAACCACCCAGGTGCCCGTGTTCTTTTCTGTATTTTTTCTGAGTCAAAAATCCCTTGAAAGATAAAATCCAAACTAAAACCCAACTTCTGGTAGCAGATCTGACATCAAAAGCCCACAACTATTTGTTTGTGATTTCCCAGAAAGAAGCATTAAACCATCTTCTGAGTACCACTAATCAGTTGAAGCACACTTGGTGCCTCTGTCTTTCTGGGACCTATTTAGTACAGGAAAGAATGCCTTTCCCTTCCTAATTCATTTGTGATGACGAAGCCTATGATAGCTCTAGAAACAATCACCTGGTAGAAATGATTTCTTTTCTGTACTAACAGCTTTTTGAACTCACTCTAAGAATATCCTTCCCAGCAGGAGAATAAAATGACCAGTTCAGTGTTCCTGGAAGTGTATTCCAGCGAACACTGGATCTGTGGGATGATCACAGGTATTAGGACGGAGAAAGTCTTTGGTCTAATAAATTTGGGAGACACTAGTTTCTTTACTACAGGATTTTCAGAATATCCTAGATAAAAGTATCAGTGGTTTCTTTCATCCATTATGAATTTTCAAGAAAACTTATAAATACTCTAGCTGGAGCTAGAGTACGCACAGGCATCTTATTCTGTTTTTATCATAGAAACCTATTTTCCTTACAGTGTATCTTGCAGAAACAGGGCTCGATGGAAACGATCTTGAGGAAAACAATTGAATTCTATGCCCATTAAAAGTTATTTAATGATCTCTGGTGGTTTCTCTTGGTACTACTGAATTTCACAAATACTACTGATACAAACTGCTTTGTTTATTGTTATTATTTGAAAACATGTTAGTAAGTAAGTATAAAGAGAGATGTAAAGTAGTTTTCCTATAAAAATCTCAACATTCTTGTCTCAGCTCTTGTTGATTAAATACATACATCGATGTCATGTTTATAAAGAGTGAGATTGCTTTTACACATTGAAAACTTCAGTAGAAAGTTAAAGGAGTCCTGCTTTTTTTTTTTTTTTTTTTTCTGAAATGAAACATCCAGTGCCTTTTCCATGTAATATAGGAATACTTCAAAGTAAGCCACGGTAGTGAGTCCTAAGGATAAAAGCTCAGTAAGAGAAGAGTGTCTGGAGGACTTTAGGTGACAAAGTACACCCAAGGAATGCTGCCACTAGTAGGAAGGAAGTCAGTTTAAAAAGACAAGTGAGAACTATTTCTCTTCAGCAGTAATTTCCTTTTTGCCTTACGACGTAGCATTTTGTGTTGAACTATTTTCACTCTCTATTTACTATCTATAATATATGCTTGTAAGGACACTGCTTTGTTCCTACCTCCTCAGAAAGTGAATTCTAATTATGATTTGTGATATTAACAAACAGTCCAAACTTAAAATCTGTCCTGGGATAATTCTACCAAATTACCATTATGAAAAATTTCATTCATCTTCTGTATGTTCAGAGCCACCAAATGGACCAATATGCAGGATTTGGAAGCCAGAAGAAACAGGATACTCTGTATACATTTCCTTCATCCCCATTTTGTCCTATTGCCCAGTTTGAGTTGAAACTAAAAGAGAAGATGAGGTTAATTCCAGGAGCACAAAGACTAGCTTTGCTTTCCCCTTAACATTTATTATCTACAGTTCTTTTAGTATTTAAACAAACAAACAAACAAACAAAAAAAGAGCTAAAAGAAAAAACTATAGAAACAACTATAACAAAAAAATCTAGAGAAATAATACATAAAAATTTTATAAATCTAATGTCTTGAATTTGTCTGCAACACACATTGGTCCTCCGTCGTTTGTTAAATTATGCTGAACTGACATAAAATCACCCCCATGGCCATTGGAAATTTCAAGGGCAGCTGAAATTCTAGGCTAATTAGTGCTTTATCAAAGTGTCCAAACAAATTTTAATTTCAAAAAATATTAATAATAACCAAGAATTAATATTAAGGATTCTAGGGGCTATTTGATTAGAAAAACACAGGCAAAAAGAGCTCAGAGAAGATGTAATACTTCTCCTAGCCTTTCTATGATAATGAACATTATGAATATCCAAAAGGCAGCTGTTGTTTTGCATTTCTGTAACATGTCTTTGCTAATAAATGGTTCTGATCCTTAAACTAATGTCAAATGTTTGGCATTTCTCTCCATCCCTTTTACTCAGGATTTACTGTTCTCCTTTAAGGCGCAAGCTTGGCCAGCAATATCCCGCAGCTATCCAGAATCTGCAAAGCATTATATTAGTCAAGGTAATGATATAAACACACCAATATATTTTTTAAGCTTTCGTGTAGATCCATAATGCAGAAAATTTTCCTAAAAAGCAAAGCAAAAATATCTCAGAATCATAAATTCAAAGGATAGGTTTAGAATTCCCAATCTCAAGTAGATCAAATCAAACGAGTGACTGGGGACGAAGAGAAGTTTGCATGATTGATATGGTAGTTTTAGGTGTATTCTACACTTCCAAAGTAATGAAGAAAATTACTATAGGTTAAAAACTTTAAAGCGTTATTTTTGAAGAACAAAATAATACTGACTTTTTCTTCTCACAAATTTGTCTCGATCCAATTATTTTTATTATAAAATAGTATTCCACTACACCACTGCACTCTTTTAAAATTACAACAATACAAGCAAGTATCATTTGTGTTAAAAGAGATTTAGGGTAGTTGTCTGCAGTATTTAGTGACGGTTATGGTTTATGGAAATTTTCAATGTAGTTTGAAAAACACCCATTTTGGGGCACCTGAGTGGCTCAGTCAGTTAAGCATCTAACTCTTGATTTTGGCTCAGGTCATGATCTCATGGTTCACGAGTTCAAGCCCTGCATCGGGCTCTGTGCTGAAAGCATGGAGCCTCCTTGAGATCCTCTCTCTCCCTCCCTCTCTCTCTCTCTCTCTCTCTCTCTCTCTGTCTTTCTGCTCCTCCCCGGCTGTGCTCTTTCTCAAAATAAACTAACACTAAAAAAAAATAAAAACACTCATGTCAGTGGTTAAGTTTTTGCTTTCTCTAATTACATTTTTATTGATTTCTACACTTCCATTTTCTTCATTTCTCTACATGGAGGATCTATAAAATCCAGTCCCATTTTCTTCATTGATGTGGCATTAATAAAACAATAGTCATAATACTCCTATATGATTCTAGCCTTTTCCCTGATTTCTACTCCAAGAAGTACACCATGGTATCTGACTAACACAGTGCACGGACTACATATGTATTCATTGCTGAGTCATCTGTTCTTTTAGGTCTTACTGTTGACCTTTTGAGTGTGAGGCCATTTTTTTCTGTACTTGCTGTGAATATTACCTTTTTGATTTTAAGATTTTATTTATTTATTTTTTATTTATTTATTTGAGAAAGAGACAGAGAGGCAGAGGGAGAGAGGGATAATATTAAGCAGGCACCACGCTTAGCACAGAGCCTGACATGGGGCTTGATCCTGCAACCCTGGGAATATGACCTGAAATCAAGAGGACGCTCAACTGACTGAGCCACCCAGTGCCCCAAAGATTTTATTTTTAAGTAATCTCTACACCCAACATGGGGTCAAGCTTACAACCCTCAGATGAAGAGTTGGATGCTCTTCTGAATGAGCCAGCCATGTGCCCTTACCCTTTTGAATTTTAAGTTTTATTGCAACTTCCCTAAAAGTGAATATCCTTGTATTTAGTCATATTTGTCACAATCTTGAAATTTTCGTTTACACATTTTGGAAAATTCTTGACCATATTCTCTTCAACTATTGTTTCTGTCCTTTTTTTCTATCAACTCACCTCTGGAAATCCAATTACATGTTGCTAGTTATTTTCTCCATGTCAGCATCACATTAAAAAATTCCATTGTTTTATCTGTGCATTAGTTTGGCTACTACTGACTTTCCAGGTCACAAAGTGTTTCTTCTGCTGGCTAAATCTTTTGGAAAACTTATCTGTTAAAATCTTAATTCCAGCCATGTAGGTTTTATACCTAGAATTTCCATTTGATTCTTTTAAATAGATGTCTCTGGTGAATTTTATGGATAAATCTGTTAAAATCTTCTATTTTATTGTTTATTATCTTCAATATTCTAACCAGTTTTTTTAAAGTTCAGGACTGATAACTTTAATATCTAGATCACTTGTGGCTCTATTTCTGTTATTTTCTTGTTTCTTTCCTCCTGTTTCTCAGTATGCCTGGGTATATATACACTTTTTTTTAAATGGACTGAAGATTTTGTTGTTTTATGGTAATCTCTTGTTAATTTCATTTGAAGTTTCTGGCAAAATTAATTGTGTAAAAAGACAGATATGAATTGTATTATGTCTTTGTAGGCATGTCCCATAAAATAACCCTTGTACAGTTCATTCAGCATGTGCGTACATCATAAGACTTTAGGAAAAGGTATTAGAAGCCTGTCAGATACAATATGTTTTCTGCTGTTTCTCTAGATATTAACAACTCTAGTTTTTCAAACCATTATATAGCATCCAGAAGTTAATTTTTATCTTTCATAGTAATTTTAGATAGGAGACGGATATATCAAATCGACGTTTCAAAAGAACATATATATACTGCATCCTAAAATGTAGCAAAAAGGGAGACTTAAACATAAATATATTATATCTTTAGGAAATATTTACCAGAAAATCTGAACCTAAGGAAGACAAAAGCAAAATGTGAAAAATATATAAAAATACAATTAGAAAAGAAAATTATTTGCTTGACATTTTCTAAGATAATATTCAAGTAATTGGCAATGCTTCAATACCTTTTTTTTTTTTGAAAGACAGAGAGAGACAGAGCACAAATGGGGGAGGGGCAGAGATAAGGAGGCACAGAATCCAAAGCAGGCTCCAGGCTCTGAGCTGTCAGCACAGAGCCCGATGGGGGGTTCGAACCCACAAACCGGGACATGATGACCTGAGCTGAAGTCAGACGCTTAACCGACTAAGCCACCCAGGAGCCCCAATGCTTCAATACCTGTATTCTGTATTGGCTTTTACAGAGATTCAGTTGAAGCAACATCATTAAAAGTGTGTGTGAGGGTGTGTGTGCAAAAACTATAGTATTTAAACTAAATGTAAGTAGTAAAAGCCTGTCTCGAAGATGGCCTTGACTTACACTTAGTTTAAACATGGAGGTTGGAAAATATATGACTTTGTACATGAATGTCCTAATCCTCTCATGCTGTTGTGGAATTTATAAACTGAGTGATTTTAATTTGGGGACTGTTGGGGGAGATAGGGAAGGAGGCAGAGGGAGAGAGAAAGAGACAGTTGTTTATCGGCTTCATGGTTTGATCTTATTGCAAGCTCTTGGGGTCTTTCCACTTCCGTCCAAATCAGTAGGCAGTTGGCCCCAGACTGTTCTATTCATTACATCTTGAACCAGGAAAAGAAAACAGAATTGTTCTGGAGGAGAGGAGGGAAGGTACATCAGCGATGTGAAGCTCTAGGCACTAACGAACACAAGACTGTGCTTCAGAGATAAAAGTACAAATACACAGTCCGCATCTTCACAGAACTCGTCAACCAGAGAATGGAACAATAGCCGCAGAGCTTGTAGCAGCTGACTCTCCTCCCTGAACAGAGGCACAAGTAGGGAACACCAATTATTATATCACCTAAAACAACCCAGAAGAGTAGAACATCTGGTTAATTCCACAAAAACCACTTAATGAGTACGGACAGGATTAGTATCTATGACATGCCAGTGACTACAGACTTAACCAGACATTATTGTTGGGAGGCCTCTTTTTTGAGTGATATCATCCTACTCTGAGGTGCAACAGCTGAAAACAGAAAACAAAACAAAAATAACCCAGACATCACTCTTTTTCTAGATTAAAAACCTGAGGAATCTGCATACTCAGCACCCAAGAGTTTTCCAAGGAGCCAGACTTAATTCAGCATACCAATGTGCTACTGAGAAGTACAAACAAATGCACATTTCAAACCCTTGTCCCATATTTAGCATACTTCATCTCTAAGGAAGATTTAGAGAATCCTAAGAAAAAAGCTGGGGAATGGTAAGTCATTATGGAACGGGATGGTTATTGATTGAAATAGTGATCAACCCAGTGCTAAAATCACTGTGGGAAAAGATTTGGTAGTGTATCAATTACAAAACAGAAAAGTCACACCAAAACAAAAAACTTTTGATGTGTCTTCTAAAAATTTAAGAAAAAGAAGACTCTAATGGCTGATGAGCCCTAAAATAGTTTTATGACATTTAGTGAAAGAATGGTAAAATTCCCTCTGGAAAGAATAAAAAATAACACGGACAAGTCTTCCATAACTGGCAACAAAGAAACATGGAAAATGATGGCCGAAAATCATATTTACCCTCAATACCAATGAAATCTCTATTTTATTCAGCTTATTGTCAATGTACCACTTAAGCAACAATCCTCAGGGCTGTAAAATATATGATATAATGTATTTCAGCAAGTCTGTAACAGAATTTAATATCATGCATAATATACTGCTTTGGGGCATTTAAATATGTCTATTTGTTTTCTTTCTCTGATACTTTCAAATTGTTAGAAATGAAAAAATAACATTCTTTACTTTTTTTCATCTTCTGATTGCCACAAGCCCTTCCCAATGGGAAAAAAAACTGTTACTGGAAACCATGGCCTGGGCCTGTTCATTTAGTTATGACTAAGATTTAAGTCATCATACACTGGAGGCAGAAACCTCTGGCCCTACGTAAATTAAATGGAAAAAAAAAAAAAAAAACAGACAAAGATAAAAAAACAAAAAAAAAAAACAAAAAACAAAAAACAAAAAACAAAACAAAACAAAAAAACTAGGACTCAGGTCTCATGTCTCTTGCAACTTTAAAACACTCCCCCAAATTTTACTGTGTTCAGGGCTCAAGCCTTCACCTGCATTAACTAAGATGTATGCTTAGTCTTGACTTGCCAGCAATGTTTTCTCCAAATGTTGATTTTTGGAATCAGAATACAGTTAATTTTCCATGGAAATAAAATGATCACCCTGGAATTCTATTCATCTTCAGTACTGAGATATAAAGTATTATCTTTTTACTAAACATTTTTTTTTGTGCATTTGCTGTTAATATCATGTCATTCTTACATTTTCTTATAAGTATATGACTTATGATACCAACTGTTTTGAGACATTGAGTAATAATTATTTGGCATAAACTAGATTTGGTTCAGGTGAATGTGTGGTTGTGGAGAATTGGTTTGCGATACGTTTTCAAATATTCTGTCCTTATTGACCAGAGCTTCTGCTCTTTACTGCTTCTCAGTACTATTTCAGAAAAGAAAAATGTAAGTTGTTTATTAGATATTAGGGCTTTATTTCTTCTATATAATACACTTAGTGTAAAATCTTTTTCCTAGATTTTGTCAATTTTGGTTTATGCAGAGAAGAGGCTAAGAGTTAAAGTATAAAATCATATAAGAAAACTTTAATATTGGCTGCCATTTTGGAGTAGAAGATATTATAGTTTACTTGTCTTTTATTTCTATTTTTATGTTTTTTTTTTCCAGTGAGCGTAAATTGGTATTCCTGATTCTTTTAGAACACCTTGTAAATTAATACAATGTGAAAATGTCCTGTTTTTTCGTTTCACATTTTTCAGAAAACATATGCACATTCCTTCAGTTTCTAAGAGATTTTAGAATGCTGTACATGTAAATCCTCCTAAACTTTGCCCCTAGTAAAGTGAAATACAGGTCCAGGATATTGACAGCATGGATAAGTAAATGTTAAAAAAGTTTTCACTGTGAAGAGCAGAATTATAAAGATAAAACTCATCTTGGAAACTACTTCTAATCAACTTGGTCAACATGAGTGATTACGGCTGGGCAGGCTTCTTACCAGGTGACTCACCCCCTCTGCAATTGCTCAGTCCATGGTAGGCCACTGTGGGTAACTACTTACACTCACATGGAAAAAAGTTGGTAATGAATCATGAAACCCTGGAATATAAGCATACTTTTAAGTAATATGCATGGGATTTCCCAGGGTTGAACAAATTGTTTCTTTCCTATATCTCCTAAAATGTTCTTTAGGAGTTCATCTACATCATCCTTAAAATTAATCCCACCCACCCTTTCTCCATAATGTTCGGTGCTTAATTTTTCCTTTTAATCTGAGAAACATTCTACCTTGGTTTAGAATGTTTTTGGCGCAGATGATATAGTTTCTAACATACTGCCACAAATGTACAACAGCAGACTTGACAACAAAGAAAACAACATTGTTTCTTGACTGTTTCCTGGGAGGTACAGGGGGTTTGGAGACATCTGTGGTCTCCTAGTATGGGCTCTTTCAGCGATTTTGTTTTGAGACCAGGATGGACACAGGCAACTGAGGCTGGTCTGCAAGCATTTCATGGATTACTGAGGAAGCCCATTTAATGAGCATCTTGTACCTTACAAGCCACAATCATTCCAGAGGTTAACCTTATGAAGCAATTAAGAAAAATCATCCCAGTATTGTGAAATGACATAGAATCAGAGATCACTGGCCTTAACAAAGACTCTTTTTATGTAGAAGGCTAAGTATACAGTTGGACTTGAGTAAATAATAGTCTTTGAAGATGTGGAGATTGGCACATAGCTCAACTCCAATGAAACTGATATAATAGAAAGAAATAGATGTAACCTTTGCCTCTGCAAGAACAAGGAAGAGCCATTTGGAATTCATGAGATGACACTTCCAGGGTCAAACAAGGGATCAGTGTCTCTTCCAAAGAGGAGATTGTGTTGATATTTTGTTTCAGTTAATGCAGAAAATGCAAATTCCAAATTTTATCTACTATTTACTGGATATTGTATGCACACATAGGAGAGAATTCAGGAATCTGACACAGGAGATGGGAATCCTGTGTTGCTCCTTTGCATGTTAATGGCAAGTTGTGATGCGATATGAAGGAAAATAAAAATCTTGATCAAAAACACAATCGAGTATTATCTAACTGAAGAAAACTTTTCAACGTAGCAACAGATGTAACTTAGTAATACCAGATGACAGGTTTCTCCAACTCTACATTCATTGTGCAAGTCTCGATAATTACGTGTGCTATTGGGATTGTCAGTTTTTATTCCCCAAACCATATCATAATTCCCAACTCTTTTGATATCATTTTCTTACAAACTTAAAAACATATTTTTTAAAAAATCAAAGAGGAATACTACCACAAAGCATATTCAGATTAAGGGTAATGAAACTTAGAAGGTTTCATTTAAAAATAAATTAGAATTCGAAAAGAAAATTTATTTTTAACTGAAATTGTAAACTTTATTTTCTAAGCCTTTTTTTTCTAATATATAGCTTAATGATGTTTGATTACTTTTTATTTTCAGACTAAAAAGTTTTCCTTAATAAGTCTTGCAAAATTAATGGCCAAGAACAAATTTTTCCAGATAAATGATCATCACAACAAAAAGATATACATATCTATGTCAGATTTTCTTAAGACTTATAAATGTGAGATAAAGGAAAGCAGAGATTAAATAAATTTGAAAAAACACGATGTATAAATTATCTTTTACCTCATTTAGGTCATATTAAATTCACTTTTGGTTATTTCTTAATCAGATTTTGCTGATATTAAGCCTGACTTGTTTTCAGTTGCATGCAGCATCCAATTTTGTTTGCGATGGCTTTAGAACTCTTATATAAAGGACGAAAGAAGACTACAGCAGTATTTTAAGAGTTATCTAATGAAAAAAAAGTTAAAGTGGATTTAGGATACAAAATGATTTTCTTTACACATACACCTTTATAAATACGTTAAACATTAAAAGTTAGTTTATTTTTGACAATTGTACCAGATTATAGTTATACCGACACCTACCCATAATTTGACTAACCCCAGTAGTTACATCTGTTCTGAAAATTGAACATCACCCAGAGTAAAAGTGTCACTCAACTCATGTTATTCTGTGTATGGCTACAGAAGATACTGAAACATTTTTTATTTGATATTAAAATATACAGATATCCTTATATTAAACTGACAGTGTATGGCTACAGTTTTTACTTTTCAACCATTTGCTGAAGTATTAGATACAAATAACTACCATATAGTCATCAGAAGAAAACAAAGTGGCTAAATTATTCTTGTGTTCTCCAAATTGGGCTGCTTCCGTATAAACTATAGTGATCCCAAATGATGTTAGAATTAAAGTATGCTTGCCCTGGTACCCTGCATTTAGCAACAGTGAGAGACCTGAGAACACTGACTTTGCTGTACGTTTGATCCATGCAAACCATGCTGATCTCACCTGACTGACTCTTGAGTCTCAAGGTTAGTCTAAGCCCACAATCATACATACTTGGTGGTTCTGGTGGGTTACCTCACTGGGATATTCTGACGTCAAGATCGTCTATCACAGCTGTATTTGCTCAGCTAACTCCACAGCTGAGCTGACTGCATCTTCCAAATGAGAATGGCTATGATAAGAGTAGTAATAATGAAATGACAATATTGGCTTATAGTTTCTTACTTTTATTCCTTTCAGAATGGATTCACAGTCATTACCTTTCTTGTCCTTCATAACTTATACGGCAATTTAATCCTTACTTTAACAGAAGAACTGAGAAATAGGTAAGTGACTAGCCCAAATCACAGTAAATGTCTTCAGTATTTCCACCAGAATTGATTCTGATGAAATATTTTTAAAATATATAATTATTTGTAAAAATAAAAAAATGAAATATGATTACATATATGTAAAAAATAACCAAAGCATTCATTTAATCAAAAATTAATATATGTATTAAAAGATATATAATGTATATGTATACAATAAAATACATATATTCCCGTTCCTGTTTGTTATAACTATGAAAATAGAGAAATTCCTTATACACTTATTAATAAAATAGATGGCCCAGGGTGTTTTTTCCTTTTTTTTCAGAGAGGAATGTTTACTGTGTCTAAACTAAACCACCAATTCATTTGTCTGGTTTAAGAAAGCGTATCTCATTGGAAATCTCATGACTATCCTCAAAAGAATTTACAGAGATGCCACTAGCCTGGCTAGGTTTTCTTTTTATTCAACTTCCTATAATTTGCAACTCAATAGTACTTCATTACCATTGTAGAAATGCTATTATTTTATAGTTATATGTAAGTACAAAGACGACTTCCTTATCTGCTAAAATAATTATTAGAATATCTGCTAAAATATGTATTAGTATATAAAAGATAATTTATTTCTGCTAATTGTTTAAGCAAATAAATACATTCTGAAGTTGTAAAATATGACTGCCTTCATTTTTTTTTCTTCATGTTCCTTCAGCTGACAACCAAAAATTGGGAACGCACTGCCAAACCTTTCTCAGATTGTTAAATCATTTTATTATGTGTGCCAAGGTTTAAAATCCTCCTCATCGTTAAATGATAAAATTAAAATGTTTTAATTGCCATTATGCCAGTGTTCCTTGAATATGGCATCTAAAAATTAGAGCGTGGTGAAAAAGGCAGAATTATTTTTTGGACTACGTGCAGTCTGGCTTGTTCATGTAGTTACAAAAAACAAATGTTTGTCCAACAAAATGCTAAGAATCATATCTCCTGGGAAACTTATACAAGGTCATAGTTTCGTGAGCATTAAAAAAAAATTATCTTGTAAAAGCAAACTAGCATGTAACATGAGAAAGTAAAGAAGTGGTTGGGGGGAAAATTTGATTCTGTTGTTTGCAACATCTATTAAGAAAAAATAAATAAATTACCATCCTCTTAAAATACCACATTTCATATGCAAATACATTCAAAGAGTAATGATCGAATTCCAGCAATCTTACAGAGAAGGCAGGAGTCAGACTTGGAACAAAACTGCTGAGGGGCACGTATTGAAAACGGGGGTGTGAAAGTGCGTAATATTTGTATAATGTGCAGTATTGGGACACTTAGCTGAGGGTACATAGGTGGCGAACCTCATGAAGGATAGACAACTGTGACTTCTACCAACTCTCGGGCCCTGTTGATTTCATTCACTACTGAGTCCCCATGTGCCAAGTGCCTGACACATAAAAGACTCTCAACAATTACTTGTTGAATGACTGATTGAGTAAACAGTAAACAATCTAGTGAGACAAAGGTATAAGAATTGATTTGATATCAGAATTTATAGACAGTCCATCACAGATTAGGCAAAATGACTCCTGTGTTTATAAATCCAACAAAATGACTCCTTTGTTAATAATACCAAGTTTTACAAACAAATATCACAAGCATGAAAACATTTGCCTTTGGCGAAGGAAAGGGGAGGAGATGGAATGCTGTATAAACAGAATCATTTGTGTTCAGATATCCACACTGCACACTAATTGCCCACACAGAAATATACTTGACTGGCATATTAAAATGTGAGTATCATGTTACTCTTCTCTTCAAAACATTCCAAAGGCTCACATGACATTCAGGGTAACAGCCATGGGTCCCAAAGATCCTCAATTCTTGGAGCTTATCGCCTGCAGGCAGGCTTCATCTACCTCACACTGCTCCAGCCACACCTGTCCCCTCCCTCAGCTCCTGTGTCAAGTCCTTCCGACTATCCTATCTGCCCATGGACTCTGCATTTCCCACATCCACACCCACACCCACACCAGCAAGGCTGGCTCACTCTCTCGTGTCCTTTAGATCTTTACTCTGTCACCTTCTCCATGGGACACTCTGGCAACCCTGTCTTAGATTGCATTTCCTGTATTTTTCCTGCCTTGTTTTCATGTATCACTATATACTTTCCTACATATTCTATTTACATATTGTTTATATTATCTGTCTCCCTCTCTACAATGTAAGCTTCATGAGGGTAGGAGTTTTTGTCTGTTTTGCAGTTGGTTAGTCTATTGTTTGTATCTTAAACCGAATACTGTTTGGAACACAACTATGTCGACTTAATGAATGAACAATGAGTTCGTTAACCAAATTTTTAAAAATTGGAGGGGCTTTCTGGTTGAATTTTATTTCCAGTTTTCTAAAAGATGCTAATTGATTAAATGATAAATATTAAATGAAATAGGAATTATTAAAAAGAAAAAAGAAAAAAAAAAAAGCTTTGTGTCCAAAAAAGGAAAAGCATCACTTCTCTTCCAGGTGTCATGCAACAGAGTTTTTGGTAACAGAAAAATTTTAGGTTAAGGGTTCTTAATCTGGAGTTCATGGGTCCCTAACAATTTCAGATGGGGTCTCTGAGCCTGTTTTTTTGTGTTATGCTCAGTACTTATTTTACTGGTAAGATGGACTCTCGTCTCCTTCACATACTCAAAGACAATGTTTACAAAGGTATAGTCTCTTTACCACCTATGTTGGTATAACCAGGGTGGGAGGGGGTGCTTACAAAAATTGTATATTCCTGGGCCTGTCTCCAGACATAATGAAACCAGAATCTCTGGATGACTGACCCAAGACATTATGTTTTGAAATGAGTTTTCCAGTTGATTTTCATCAAAATTTTATTTCAGAATTCACTGCCTCCAGTAGGCGTGATCCCCAAAATGTGATAACCATTTCACACTGCTGTTTCTAAGATTACATAGTGTCGAGGTATACAAAGGTAGATAGCTATTCTCCTTGTTTCCCTCGCAAGGGGACTGATGTTCGGGGAGGAGGGATTTGACGTAGGTTAAATCCAAGGTTTTTGCATTCCCTGTTTCCTTTCTGAAGATGAGCTACTTCCATAAAGAATTCAAAAGGGTCTTCCTAATATTGTAGCCACAGCATTTCCAGTAGCACTCAAGAAGACATTTACTGAATTTTTCAATGTTATCAACTAAATATATAGAGCAATGTAGATAAAAAAAAAACCCAGGCAAAATGAAATTTTAGAAGCACCGCATGATACTTCTACACAGTTTATAAACGTCGGGGCCTCTTCGTCTCCAGCTGGCCATCTTCATGGCCAGCGTCTCACAGCAGTGCTTGCAGGCCAACAGTTTCACCTGTACAAGTTTTCAGCCTTGCCTACACTGCCCTTGAAAGCAGGATGTATGTGCTTACATCTCTTTCATATGGGACTTGACAGGTGGTAGATCCCTCAAATAAGATGGTCTCTGTGGCCCCTCAGGTTAGAAAGCGGGGATCAGCTCCAGAGTTTCCACTAATGTCGATTGAGCGCCTACTACAGTATGTTCTAGGTACTTGCACAGACTGCGGAAAATCAGTTTGAGACAACTTCATTAAATCTGCAGTGTTACTAATAGGTTCAAATGGCCGCACTGCTCATTTCATTCTGTAGTTGCCATCATTGAAAACATTGTCCATTTTTAGAACACAACCTTAATTGTGGCTTAGATGAACTATATTAAACTCAAAAATTGCATTTAAAATCTTTGTTCTTGATACATTTCTATTTCTGTGCATGATGCTTTGGTTGCACTGAGCATTTTTCAATGTAGCTCCCTTCTTCAGAGTATTGTGAACTCCTTATCTAAATCCAGCACTATGCCCCACTCACATTGCTTGATAAATGTTTACTGAGTAAAAGAATAAAAACAAAATTATTTTAAAAGCCACCATTTCTATGTCCATTTTGTTGGATTATTTAGAATACGCGCCAGTCGAACAAATAGGATTATATATTAATAAAAATGCTCCTGTCACATTACATTATTATAATAATGACTCGGAGGTTCTTAGATGTTAAATCAGGAGGGATGAAGCCACAGGTAGGAGTATATTACAAACGATATAAAACGAAGTAGAAAATTATTTTATAAAATATATCAGTCATGAGAGAAAAAAGAGAGTAGTATAATATTAATTTATTCTTAAGAGAGCAAGGCAAGTGTAATTACTGTAATTAAAGAATTTTGGTACTACAGGAAATTCTAAGGATACTAAGAGGAATAAAATATGAGCAGTCTTCCAGAGGGAATGGATGGATAAACAAATAATGCTAAGTGAGACTGACAGTAAAAACAAAGTTCACACAAACCCTCATTGGGAGCCTGGTGGTTTTAGCCACACTCACCCCTTCTCCCCCACCAAGAAGTAATTCAACCTTTACTCTTTGCCTCTGTGTTATGGTATAGCGTGAAAATAGTTGAAAAGAGAAACTATTCATCCTTTATCCAAATTATCATCACTTATCATCTTCTCCAAAACACTTTATTAAAGTATAGAATAGGCTCAAAGAGAACCAATACAAACCACAAGGTTGAACAATAAAGTAACGGCTGTATAAAAATTGTGACCCACAGTGCAAGTCTCTAGGTGACCAGCTGACACTAGAAGAGTCCTCCAATGTTGGCAGACAAACAAAGCAGGATGATTTCAGGGACCACAGAACACAGAGTTTAAGTCATATATGGGTATACAAACAATCAAATGTCATCAAAGTTAAGAGTTTCAATGCTGGCCAAAATTTAAGCATTAGAAGTCTATTACCATTAGGTGTGGTGTGCAACCGTGGTGGAGAAATTTTGGCAAGATTCGTAATTTTAGACTTGGAGGGAGCCTTAACGATCATCCAGTCTCACTCCCTTGCATTATAGATAAGGGGTGTATCTATATGAAAGATAAATTGAGTTTCCCAGGGTCAAACTGGGCAAAAATTAAAACACAGAACTCCTACTTCCCAGCCCACTGTGATTTCTCCCAGTTGAAGTTTTTATTTTTTAGAGCCTTGATAAGATACAGTCAATAAAATGTTCTAACATGGGGGAGCCTGCTAAAGAATTCCCTTGTTATTTGAAATGCTAAGTTGACATTTGAGAAAACTCCAAAGTAGTAATTTGTTCCCTGTTACACAGAGTTCACTCTGTACAATGTATGAAAACAGTGATCTGATATTAAGTCACTACTACAATTTTGAAATCACAGATGTTGCTGACACTTCATATGTCAGTAGTTCAACATACTTCGAATGACCTTCTCAAACAGGGGCTAAATCTTTAATTACCTTTTCCCCCTCAAACCAAGTTTGGTGACATTTCTACCATTATCCTACCTTTGGCATGTGTAATGAATACAAAAAAACCAAACCCACAGTTTTTCTTCACCTTGGAAAAAAGGTGTGCTTATTACTGTTGGTAAAAATCCTCAAAAAGCGTATTTATTATTCATTTGGCATCCAATTTTGTAAAATAGCGTATTAAACACAAAGCCTTATATAAAAGTAGACAGTCTTCTTTTGAAGAATAAAATTCAACTAACACACTAATCAGCTAAAAATGTGAGCCTTCAATGAAGTTCCATTACCACAGATCAATCTATTTCTTGTGTCCAGCTAATGAATAAAAATTCTTTCCTAATAGAATATGAATTTAAACAGCCAGCAAACTATAGCTTGATTTTCTAAATGCAGCACTTCTAAGAGTTCTCTAAAAAAGCAGTTCTCTTTAAAGTTCCCCTTTTTCTTGCTTTATCTCTGGAGAATTTGTAAGTTGTGTGGAGCTCTATGTTTTTCATCTTTCTTTCTTTCCCTCCCCGTCTTTCATTCTCTGTCTCTTTTCTGTCTTCCTCTGGGACAGGAAGTTGAGGGTGTTGACCTCATCTGGATCCTTCCCAATGTCAGACGGTGGTCTTTTCAAAAAGGGTTCCTAGTTGTGGATTTCTTCCTGATTTTATTTTTTAGATAACTGTGTCAATAAATGAGCTCTAAATGTTTTTCCCCCCTTCCCTCCTCATAGCTCTAAAATGACTCAAGTGACTCCTTTGAGGCTAATTACTGGGCAGCCTCTTAGAGAAGTAAGTATTATCTCTTTGTTCATTGAAAGTGCGCTGTGCTTTCCTGATGGGGGCAGGGGCGTTGGGCTGGGAGCGCAAGCAACAAGATGCCCTGTCCACAGTGCCCTCGGCTCACAGGCATCGGAGTGCGGGCTGCTGATACCCTGGACCTACTTCTCCTGCACAGCAAAGTTAATGCAGTGTTGCTATTATGATTTCCTATTCCTATCCGGTCTAAATAGTAACCCCTTTGATTTCTAGAAAAGGGAAATATTACATAAAAACTGCTTCCTGTGAATAAGCATACTAAAACTGGAATGCCACACAATATACTCTATAAAAAGATTTTTGTGCCCAATTCTTTTTATAAGTTTATGAGGAGGAGGATGGCCTGGGGAACACCCTCCCCAGTCACCCAGTATTGCTCTGTGTACATGTGCCTGGAATGCCATCCTGATTCCGGTCTGCCTGTTCCGGAGCCTACCCATGCTTCAAGCGAACGGAAATTATTCACGCTGGCCCCTCTGAAACTTGCCCAGCTGATTCTGCTCACTGCCATAGATTAGCGTCTAGGATTGTGCTTGGAGTTTATTGAGTATTCAATAAAGAACTGATGAACATGTAAAGAAATGAATGCCAGCAGCCAGGGAGGCGGCCTCACCCTGATATATACTGTTTGTGACTCTTGTAGGTTTTCAAAATATGCTATCTTGTACTCATTTATATCTGAAAAGGACTGGCCTCATTATCTCACAGTATTTAAAGGGCTGTGCTTCTTCTCTTCATAGTAGCTTTTTAATCTCCCACAGCCCCTTGTGAAGTGCCTTCCTTGTTCATAAAAGCTCAGCAAATATTGGTTGTCTAATTAAAAGACTTCCATAACCATTTTGCTGAAAGTCACCGTAAATCTTCTGTGCATCTATTCAGTCAGTCATCATGACGCAGTTATTTGGATCTGATTATGCACTGGAGTTGCAAAGGCAAATAAAAAGTCTCTACCTTGGAAGATCTATCAGGGAATGGACAAAACAAATAAACATTTGCAGTTCAAGATAATGACTGTGACTCTAAAGGTATGAGAGCACAGCCTTGGGATGACTAGGGTTCTGAGAAAGGACCAAAGAACGCATAGGGACATACGTGGGGAGATGATGGTACGGACTGAAATAAAGGAACACAGCGAGACTTTCCTCCCGTGTTTCCCGATAGCACACTTCTGCTATTTGAAAGATAAAAGGGATTACCACATATGAGTAGGTGTCTGCCGCTAAGGCCAGGAATATTTAGGAATCACAATGTAAACAACAAACACTAGTACTATGAGCACTGATTCTGAAGACAGATTCCATTCGTTTCTTCTGTGGAAAAGGTTGTTCAAGTTTCACACTGTGAGTGGAAAACAGGGTCCTATGGATGTAAAAATGTGTAGACAGAATGTGATAATGACGGAAGCCATCTTGTCAGTGAAATAGCATCTCATACCAAGGTGCCTTGGGATGAATTCACCATTTCTTTATGTGAAAATTCAGCACATCAGTCCACAAGGGATTTCTCAACACTTAAATACATGCACATTCATTTTCTTCCATGCCTTTAACAAACATTCACACCTTCAGCCTCTTCTTGCCCTTCCTCTCAACGCCTGCACTGTCCAGGGCATGTTCCTGCCTTCAGTGATAAACATTAAGTATTCCGTCACTACCCATCAGGCCACATTTTGGTGGAGCTTATCTTCCATAGTTTTAAATCATTACAAATTTAAAATATGGTAGCTGTTTGTCCCTTTCTCAAATACAAAATTATATTTATTACTGATTTCAAACTATGCATGGTCCTTTAAAATTTTTTTTCAATGTTTTTTATTTATTTTTGGGACAGAGAGAGACAGAGCATGAAAGGGGGAGGGGCAGAGAGAGAGGGAGACACAGAATCGGAAACAGGCTCCAGGCTCTGAGCCATCAGCCCAGAGCCCGACGCGGGGCTCGAACTCACGGACCGCGAGATCGTGACCTGGCTGAAGTCGGAGGCTTAACCGACTGCGCCACCCAGGCGCCCCTATGCATGGTCCTTTAAAGGAGGCATTTGTCCCAGCCTGTGCTCAGTCCCCCTGCAAAGTATTGTATTCAGTCTCCTTTTTCTACAAGTGAAGGAGTGTGTTCACCGACTTACCCAAGATCACAGAGCAAGTTGGTGGTTAAGCTGGCATGAGGCTCATCTCTTCTCTCTGATTCCAACGTGCTTTCTGTCATGCCACTGTATCTTCTTTATTTATATATAAGTCAATCGACATGGTATGCAAAGGTGCTTCCCAAGTCACACTGTGCCACATCTCTACATGTCTAGCAGTAACAGTATCAGTGGGGCATTTATCTCTGCTAACATCTAGCTCAATTACCTTGGAAGTAACGGAGAGAAAGCCCAGTTCTAGGAGCTTTTTTCCTTTGCCACCCTGCTCTGTATCTGTACTACAAGGCAGAAAGCCACTTTATAGGGACAGATAGGGCAGAATGAGACTCGTATTGTTGTTGGGACTCTAGCCTTTTCCCAGGAAGCTACGTAACTACTTGCTGCAAAACCATTGGGTATATATGTTTTATCATTCAGCAGATGTATTTTCAACTTAGTCCATACAAATTCCATACAAATCTATTCAAGATAATTTTTATTAAAAATCTACCAATATTTTCGCTGCCATTTCATCCTGTAGTCTATAGTAACATACACCATACACGCCAAAAATAATTAAAAAGTCCACATTCACCTGGGACCTTTTCTTTCATAACTTGGCTGGCACACTATCTTGAACAGGAAGAATAAAACACCTTTGCATTCTTGTTTTTGGTAACTTGTTCTTACTGCAGATGCGTCTGTTCTCATCTCAGTATTATCCCCTTTGGAAAGCAGAAGAAATGAACAGGGTTGTAATCAAAGTAACTCTACAAGGTGCCGGAGCTCACTTTACCCACAGTCTTTAGAGAAGAGTGCTGAACACGTTTTATTAGTTGCACTACTACTTCTAGGCTCCCATAACTCTATCATTTTATTGTTGGTCACTAGGATGCATGGGTACCATTAGTGCAAAGAATAAAAATAAATCAGAAGTACCTGGCCTTCCTCTTTGTCGTCGTAGACAACATACATCTGGCAATTTTGAATTGAAATATCTTGACTATCAAGGTAGCCTCTTATATATTAGGAAAACAAGCAAAGGGGTTTAGGAAATGCTTTTATCTGGTTGCCAGCATTCAAGGAACTTCACGAAAGACCGTTATCTAGCATGTCAACGGTGTGGGACTGAATATGTATCAGGTTGTCCACACTGTGGGAACAAGATCACTGGAATTTGGGCCTTGTGACTAAAATTTCATACTGTTAGTCGCAAAGACGAATATCTGCTTGGAGTGATTCTGACCTCTTTACTATAAAGTAACAGAGTAAGTATAGAAGGGGAATGTTTTACAAATATGACCTGATAAAATATAGATTGGTTTCTTCAGATCTATTCAAAGAATAAAAGATTGTAATCTGATACATATTCATACTACAGGGATGTTCACTATTTTGTTTTTCCCATTGATTTATTACAGATACTTGTTTATGAAAAAGCTGTAATTTTGTTTAGCTTCAGAGTAGGTCTGTTGAAACCAGTGAACTTGGTAGATTTCATGTAGATTAAAAAGCTTTTTGTGCTCAATTGTCTCCAAATTGGGACTGGTCATTTCTGGTCATGAGGAAGCAACATTGTTCTAATAGCTGTTTAGAGTTATTATTTTTGGCTTATTATTCTCTGATGAGGAAACAGAAACCTGACATTTTGCTGGATTCCCAGGACCTATGTCTTTAAAGACTAGGATTATCAACCTTCCCCAGAGAGTTGTCTGTTAGAGAAAGAGGGCCATCTGGGACTAGAGTTGCAGTGCTATTCATGGGGACATGAAAGAGCTTAGAAGGGCCAGAAGGAGAAAATGGCAGCTAACTCACTTCCTTTTTCTGCAGTTGTCCAAGGGATAAAATAAATGAAAGAGATAAACTAAAATAAAAGGAAGAGAAAAAAGATGAAATTTGAATACAGTGGAAAGTTTTTCCCCAGAGTCAATACTCAAGTTTAAGGCTATTAGGGGTAAAAATTGCAAGGCCATGGTGAGGCCTTGGGCAATTAGTAGAGTTGATGCTGGAGGACGCCGAGAATAAAAGCTTGCTGAAGCCTGAGAGTCTTAGAAAGAGGGATCTTTGTCTTCTTATTTTAGAAGGGTAGATGTGTTGTGGCCAAGGGCACATGGTCAGATGTAATCTAGACTCACACAAAAGAAAAAGCAACAAGCAACACATGTAAACACAAGGCAACAGGAGACACTCTTTTTTTCTTCATCAAGTTGATGCATTCATGTGTCATATTTACCAAGTGTTACTTAGAATTGTGTCATAACCTTGGCCTTTGAGCAATTCTAATCTAATTAGGGAAAACAGGTCTCACACAAAATTAATTTAAAACACAGCAATAAAAATTTCTCTAAATCTTTATGGTGAAAGCATATCTGCATTTGTTACCACATTTAAATATCGTTATTTTATTATAATATCAAATGATGTTGATATGGAACATGTGCCCACGTGCAAAAGTTATGAAGCAACTATTACAGTGATTCTCCCGTAAATCCACCACCTCACCATGGAACTGGGGTATGATTTGAGCCCATTTATATACTCCTTCTTATCTCATCTTTGCCTTCCTCCACTCTTAAGTTTTTTTTATTTTGTTTTTTATTCCCTTGCTTTTAAAAAACAGGGGCTGGGGCACCTGGGTGGCCGACTCTTGATTTCAGCTCAGGTCACGATCTCACTGTGGTGGGTTCGAATACTATGTCGGGTGCATGCTGAGTGTGGAGCCTGCTTGGGATTCTCCTTCTCCTTTATTTCTGACCCATCCCTGCTTGCTCTCTCTCCCTCTCTCTCTCTCTCTCTCTCAAATATTTAAAAAAATAATAAAAAATTTAAAAATAGAGGCTTTAAACTGTGAATATATGTGTGTACTTAAATGGGATATTACTTAGCTCCTTTTGAGCTCTACAAACATATTGAACTCTATGCAGTTTTCTGAAATGTGCTTCTCTTACACCCATCACCATTGTATTACAAACAACTAGTGTAGTGGGTTGAAGTGCTTAATTTATTTTATATCTGTACAATATGCCATCGTGTTGATATTCTACAACACATTCATCCATTTCTTCACAACTGCGTACTTGGATTGTTTCTAGTTGTTTTGCTATTAGAGCATTAATGCAATGCATACTATTGTACACATTTCTTGAGGGGCAAGTTCAAGATTGTGTCCAAGGATATATACTTAGTAGTGAGAGTAATTTTAGATATGTGAATGTTTAAGATATAATGCCAAATTGTTTTCTAAAATCGTTGTATCAATTATATTGATCTCTGGATTGTATACAAGTTTCTATGGATCCTAATCAACTCTGACATTTGGTATGTTAGACTTTTCAATTAGTGCCAATCTGGAGGGTGTAGAATCATTGTGATTTTAATTGGCATTCCTCTGACTTGAAAGCACTTTTTAAAATGCTTCCTTTAGATTGTGTTTTGATGAATTTAGAATTTCCAAATTTTAACATATACAATGTACACATCTTATGTAATTAGTGTTTTGTGTTTATGAATTCCTCACTATTCGACTTCAAGGTTATAAATTTATCTGCTCATATTTTCACCGAAAATATTTCAAGTTCTCTTTTCATATTTAAATCATTAATCCTCCATCTAGAACTGTAGAGGAAGAGGAAGAGGAAGAGGAAGAGGAAGAGGAAGAGGAAGAGGAAGAGGAGAGGAGGATTTAATTTTATCCTTTTCCACACAGATAATCAATTTTCCAGGTATCCGCGCCCCTTCCCTCAAGGACATCCTCCCATACTATTGCAGGGTTGTTCTTGGCTTTCTCTCCTGTTTCATTAGCTAATTTGTCTATTCCTTCATAAGTATCATATTATATGAATTCAATGTTTAAAAATGTTTGACATTTAAGCAGGCCAGTTCTCCCACCTTGCATGACTTCATTAATAATCTCTTGGCTATATTCTTCCGTCCATGGCTCTTCCAGAGATATTTTAGAATCCATTTGTCAAGTTCCTTGAAAAACAGAACTTTGATTTTAACTGTAGAGAATGTATGGACCAACTTTGGGAGCATTGGTATCTTTACAATACTGACTCTTTCTATTTTGTGAGTATAATATATCCCTGTACTTATTTAGATCCCCTTTAATATCTCTCAGTAAAGTTTTATAATCCAGCATATGGTATAATGCGCAAAGTTACATCACATAAAGACTTCTCTGTAACCTAGTTCTTGTTGCTTTCATAAATGGTAAATTTTAAAATACACATTTTCTAAATATTTGTGGGTTTGTTAAACTATTTTTTTTAATTTTATTTTTAACATTTATTTATTTTTGAGACAGAGAGAGAGAGCATGAATAGGGAGGGTCAGAGAAAGAGGGAGACACAGAATCTGAAACAGGCTCCAGGCTCTGAGCTGTCAGCACAGAGCCCGATGTGGGGCTCGAACCCACAGACTGTGAGATCATGACCTGAGCCGAAGTCGGACGCTTAACCGACTGAGCCACCCAGGTGCCCCTTACTATTTTTAATAATTTGACTATTTTTGTCACATGTTCTTAGTAGAAAATCATATCATCTGCAAAAATTATGATTCTTAAGACTTTTATTGCCATTGCCTTCCCTGCATTTGGGAGAATTTCCAGCATAAAGTTGAAGACAGACCATGGTATTGTGTCCCCATTAAAGATCCTGTTTCTTTTTCTTTTTTTAACAATTTTTTTCATGTTTATTTCGAGAGTGGGTGTGGGGGAAAGGGGCAGAGAGAGAGGGAGACACAGAATCCAAAGCAAGCTCCAGGCTCTGAGCTATCAGCACAGAGCCCAATGGGGGTTTTGAACTTGAGGGTGAGGGGATGGAGAGATTATGACCTGAGACAGAGTCAGAAGCTCAATGGACTGAGCCAGCCAGGTGCCCCAGAGATTCTATTTTTTGTAGGCTTTTCTTTTTAAAATAGGTATTACTTTTTTAGGTTAAAATAGTTCTAGCTTGTTCCTGCCTTCTCAATTAAAAAAAAAAAAAAAGGGGTGTTGGATTTTGCCAAATGTTCTTTTATGAATCTGTTAAGATGACCATACTTTCCCCCCTTTAACCCACAAATGATTATTTAAAATGACACATATAGATTTTTTAAATGTCAAACCACCCTTTCTATTCCTAGAATTAAACTAATTTGATTAAAGTGTTTTATCTGGTTTTATACTGCTGAATTGCTCAGGTTTTAGCATCTATGTTCATGAGTGACATTTATTCTTTTCTATTCTCTGCACAAGTTTATAAAGAGATTGAAATGAATTGTTTCTTGAAAGCTAAGTACAATTTGCTTATAAAACTGTTTTTTGTTTCCTTTGTAGGAGAATTTTAAAGGCTTTTTATTTTTAAAAGTGTTATAAGATTATTTTTTTCTTGGTTGATTTCAGTGAAAGTCTATAATTTTTAATCATTTGTCTATGCCATCTAATTTTTCAAGTTTATCGACTTAAAGTTGTGCATTATATTCCCTAATCTTTATCACTGATTATTCCACTATTTGTATTATTATTTGTTCCCTCTCTCTTGACTTGATAGAGGTCAGTATACTTATTTTTAGGTTTTCCACATAATCAATTTTTTTTGTCTCCTAATTTTATATTTGCTTTTATCCTTCATTTTTCTTTTCATCTTAAGTATCTCCTTTCTTGAGTTGGGTTTATATATCATTCTATTTCTTACTCCTTAAGACACCTGCTTCATTATCATTCACTTTTTCTTCTTTTATAATGGCATTTAATGTTTTTACATTTCCCTGTAAGTACCTCTTTTTCTTACAACCCATATTTTTAATCTTTTTTTTTTTAATGTTTATTTATTTTTGAGACAGAAGGAGACAGAGCACAAGTGGGGGAGGGGCAGAGAGAGAGGGAGACACAGAATCTGAAACAGGCTCCAGGCTCTGACCTGTCAGCATAGAGCCTGATGCGGGGCTCAAACCCATGAACCGTAAGATCATGACCTGAGCTGAAGTCAGCCGCTCAACTGACTGAGTCACCCAGGTACCCCCAACCCATATGTTTAGATGTACACTATATCTTATAATCCAATTATTTTTTTAAAAACTTTTTTAATATTTATTTTTTAGAGACAGAGAGAGAGAGACAGAGTGCCAGCAGGGGAATGGCAGAGAGAGAGAGGGAGACACAGAATCTGAAGCAGGCTCCAGGCTCTGAGCTGTTAGCACAGAGCTCCACGCAGGGCTCTCAAACTCACAAATTGCAAGATCATGACCTGAGCCAACGTCCAATGCTTAACTGACTGAGCCACCAACGGGCCCCAATCATCCAATTATTTGTAAAATTTCAAATATGAGTTCTTATCTCTTGAATTATTAGTGTGAATATGTTTTAATTTCCCAATGATGGGAATTTCTGTTGCAAGTTCTAACTTAATTGCATCATGGTTTGAATATGTAGTCTCTGCAACAGCAATTTTTTGAAATTTGTTAAGATATATTTCACAGTCTACAGTAGCAATTTTCAAAATACTCCATGTGTGATTGAGAACAATATGTATATCCTAATTCTAATTATTATATAGAGTTCTAAATGTGCATCAGATTAAGCTTGCTTATTTTGTTGCTTAAAGCTTTGATGCTTTATTAACTTTTTACTCTTGATAGCCTCCCACCAAAATTGTAGATTTTTCAGAATTTCTATATAGTTTTATATATATAGGTGTTCAATGTTTTCTTTATGTGTTTTTAGTCCATTTTAGTTGTATATAGTTTATACTTATTATCATGGTGAACTAAAATTTTTATCAATATTGGTGGCTTATAATTTTATGTGGTAGTTTTAATAATTTGTCTTAAATGTCTATATTTCACTTGTATTTACCTTTTATCTTTTCCTTTACCTTGCAACCTTTCTAAACTTTAACACATTACAGATCTTTGTAAACAGCATGTGACTGGAGTGTTTTCCATACAATAAACTTAATAATTATTTAAATCCATTTCCATTTATTGTGATTTTGTCACATTTTCCTTTTTATTTATCCCATTTTTAATATTTTGCATTTATTTGCTATTGACTGATGTTTTTATTTGTTTGTATCAGATTTTGTTCCTTAAAATTTATTCACCCAAGTTCTACTCCTTTACCTTTGAAAGTTTGCCATTTACTTTTAGCATGGCAAATTTACATTATAATAAAATCTAAAGTTAAAAACATACATTAATGCAACCCCTATTTCCTACAAAAGTACAAGAAACTTGGAGCTTTTGGACTCTGATCAGCCCTCTTCTGACTTTCAGCTCTAGCAGCAGCCTTCTGTTTCGTAATCTGTAACTGAAGGTCATTGCTTGATCTTAATAGGTGGGAGCTCTGTGGACCTAGGTTGGGGATTGGGAATGATTTTCTGCCAGAGTGTTTTTGCTTCTGCCATTAGGTAGGAGAACTACTAACCTTGAGGGGCTTAGCTCAGCTTGGGCTGGCTCAAGACTCAGTTTCCCAGTTGCCATGTTGTTCTTCCAGTCTGCCCACTACTCAGGTTCTGAGTCTTCCCTTTATTCCTAGCTCATGTTGCTGTGTTTTTAGAAGAGTGCTTCATTGGTGATCTTCTTACTCCTTGTGAGACTAATGGCATCTGAGTCTGTTCTTTCTGGAGTTTACTGTGAAGTTTCTTTGGGACAATACTGCTCTCAGCAGAAATCTCCCTTTCAGTCATTTTAATATCAGTAAAGTTGGAATTATTATTACTACATTTACTTCTATGTTTTGACACAGAGAGGCTAATTTGCAGAAGATACAACAGAAATTTAAGTGGGAGATTAGACTCTTGATTTTGTTTTATACTTCAATTTCATATTCTTTTTTACCTTAAAGCTATTAAAAGATGCAAATTATTGTACAAAGCAGTAACATACTAATGCTGAGGGGAGGCAGAATAAGGACACGATCAGAATTTTTGTTCTAGTTAGAGCAACTGTTGTTTTCATAGAATATGGTGGTATTCAGTCACACATGTACTTACATGCTGTACTTACTCATATTTTCCACAGTTCTACCTATCCCTGCCCCTCAGTTTCCATGAGTTAGATTATCATCAGCTTTGCTACCATTTACTTGCCTCCTCTGTGACAAATTTCATGAACATTATTTCCCACACTTATGTATCATTGTTACTCCAATCCTACAGATGACTGAGACCAACGCAATGAATGACTTTCTCAGTGCCACTACCAGGAAGAGATCCAGGAATCAAACTGAATTTTGTTTCCGGAAGCCACGCTCTTATACTTTCTTTTATGAATTTTATGCAACAGCACAGTTTTCTAGGAGTGACAAAGAACTGGACAGTGATTGTAAGTCTGAGTATCAGCCCTGCTTTTTAAATTTTCACAGGCCTACTTTCCAATGTATAGGTCAAAGAGTAAAAGTGCCTCTCCTTCAATTTTGTAAATAAACAACAGTCTTTGAAGTTCTGAAGTCTTCTATATTTTAAAGGCGGCCTTAAAAGCTGAGATGAATACTGATGTTTTAAAAATTCCTATGTATTCCATCAGAATTGGGTTTTCCATATTAATGGCTAATCCTAAAGCCTGTACTATGGCCAGAATAATGGGTTTTGGAGGTCTGCCTCAATTAAGCCAACACTTAATTGATCTGTGACCTGGGAGTATGTTATCTATTTGTCAAGGCCTCCTATTTTTCATCTACCAATTTTTACTAAACTTGTAAGTTTTGTGACAATTAAATGAGATAATGCATGTAGTCCAGGTCTGGTGCCAGCACACAGTTCATGCTTAAACAGTGTAGGAATTATAGGAATTTGGAAAAGGGAAATTATGGATAGGTTGTGTAATTTCCTACATCCTAAAAGCTTTACTGAAATTTATGTTTGAATGTTAAGATTAGCATCAAAATTTGCAATAAGAAACATATTATTAAAATATACATCCTACATAACTGGACATGATTTTGACCTTCTAATAGTTGTTAAATTAACATTCCATGTCTAGAAAAGTGAGATACTGCTTTGATAAAGTCTTTACAGATGACCAAATGGTCCAAAGCTCTTGAGTTTTCTTGAAGGGAAAGCATACAATGTAAAGAGATACAGCCGCTCTAGTTTCCGTCCTCGAGAATAATGGTAGAATAGCTTAATGTTGTAGGAGAACATCTGGGCAGTGCAGCTTATTTGGTATAAAAAGTGGCACTTGGATTTCCCTTGATTTTTCTGTAGTTTATATAAAGCACTGCTTAACAATAAATCTACTTGTGTTCAGCCACCCATTCAACCTCATTTTTCCCCTCAGTGAACAAAGTTACTTCCTCTTGTGGAAAAATTTAATAAAACATTTGAATAAAATAACCCTTTGATACAGTTGAAAAAGAGGAAAGCACATTTGTCTTATCTGACTACATAACTTAAAAGCAATTCGGGAAGAAGACATTTATTGCCCAAGGGACTTTTATTTTTATTTTATTATTTGAACATAATGTGCTAGGTAACTGTTCTACTGGCCATTTAAAATAAAGAATGCCTTTCAGCAAAGTCCCTGGAATGCTCCCTGGCAGGTCCCCCCACCCCTTTCACCCCAACCTGAAGTCACTAGTGACATCAGCCTGGGGCCTGTCTCCAGAAGGAGATTTTAGACCTGAGGGGCAGTCATGGGGCTCTCCCACTCTGGGGACCACAAAAATCCCAAAAGTTTCTTAGTTAACACCCTTTAAAATATTGAGGCCTGTGGAAAACCTACGCATGGAAAGTCTGTTTCTATTTCAGTTGTGTATCAGTTAAGATGGAAAAATTTTAAAGTCCACACAGATGGTAAATAAATTTCTGCTACATGAGGCAGTTCCTGGAATAAAGCAATTTTCTCAAATAACAAGTGCCAACTTATTTTTTCAGTGGGACTTATTTTTAACTTTCCCAGGGAATAGTTGAGAGACTGGGAGCAGTGTCCTTCACCTTAGGAATCTGAGTCTCCTTCCAGAAGAAACTAACGCTGTTCTTGCTACAGACTTACGTGTATATATACATGCATACATACATTGAATGAAGGGAGTGGTTGTTCATTTTCTTGGAGGAAGGAATGAAAGAGAGGCTAAGAAGTTGGAAATCTTGCAGAAATATTTACGTTTTAATTCAATGTTTAATTTTCTATAATTTATCCTAAACAGTGTAAAATTAACTCTAACACTTGCTTAGGAATTCATTAGATATCTTGAATTAATGACCATTGATCCTTGGGCATTCTTTTTTTCATATTTATGTATGTATTTATTTATTTATTTAGTGAGAGAGAGAGCGCGCATGCGCAGAGTTGGGGGGCGGGGCAGAGAGAATCCCAAGCCAGCTGTGGTGCTGTCAGTGCAGAGCCCAACCCAATCTTATGAACTGTGAGATCACGACCTGAGCCAAAATCAAGAGCCGACTGCTTAAGGGGCTGAGCCACCCAGGTGCCCCAATCCTTGGGAATTCTTTACACACTATGAGACTTGGCCTGTGTCTCCAGAAGTCTTCAGTGCTCAAGTCTCCTAGGATATAGTTGAACCCCTGACGGTTTGCTGGGTCAGGCTTCATTGGGAAGAAACATCCCTGTGCTTCATCTGGCAGGAAATGCTAGTGTCTTAAACAAAACTATGCCATTTACTAAATCAGGGTGATATAAACATTTCCTCTAAGTAGCAGAAGTTCCTTATTCATCAGAAACACAAACAATGACTATTAAATAATTAAACTGTTATAATATACTGATAGTTTTAGTGAGGGTATTACAGCAAGAGTGCTAAGTACACATCCCTTACAAATGTGTTAACTTTTTCTTGGCAAAATATTTTATTCAGCACTATAGAGGGTTTATCAATCTATCAATAAATATTTACTAAGTGCCTAAATACTAGTCACTGTAAAAGCAAGGAAAAAAGGAAAACCTGTCTTTACCTTAAAGAGGTTATAGTTGAAGAGACAAATATCAAGGAATTAGAGAACCACCAAGAGGCAGACTGTGTGATGCTGAGCATCAGAGTGTGGAGGCGGAGGGTGACGTGCTAACCTGATATGTCAAGAGAGATCCTTCTGTAGATTGAGTATTTGTGACCTCTTCCTTCCACCCAAATGATGTTGAAGCCTTAATCCTCAATATGATGGTATTAGGAGGTGAGGCCTTTGGGAAGTAATTAGTTTTAGATGAGGTCGGGAGGATAAAGCCTCCATGATAGAATCAGCATCCTATTAAAAGGGAGAGAAACCAAAGCTTCCTCTCTCTACCACGTAAGAACAAAGTAAGGTGGCCATCCATAAGCCAGGAAGAGACTCCGCACCAGAATCCAAACATGCTGGCACCCTGATCTCAGACTTCTAGCCTCCAGAACTATAAGGAAACAATGTCTATTGTTTAAACCACCTAGCCTATGGTATTTTGTTATAGCAGCCTGATCAGACTAAGACAGATACTCAATGCTCAGGTGAAATCTATCAGTAAACCATCCACATGGAACAGGAAGACAGGTTTTTAGAGGGAAATTTTTGAAGTACTTGTTTTTTAGTGACACGATTATCATCTTTCCATTGTAGTGACAACTTTGTGCGACAAATTCTAATATTTGAAAGTAAATGGTGATAAATAAACAACATTCACTATGCTGACAACCAAACACAATTTACTATCAAACAACTATGTGGGAATCAGAGAAATGGGGAGCTGGGGGGAAACAGAAAGATTTCCTAATTCAATACCCTTCCCAGAACAATGAGGAAACAATCCTATGGAGGGGACAGGCTTGCTCCAGGTCACAGGTGCTGTCAGAGCTGGAAAGAGAACAACACTCTTCTAGGAGGTAACTAACCCTGTGGCCCCCCCCCCCATTATAACATAAGAACAATAACAGGTTCCACGTTACTCTTCTGTAGTATTTATGCAAAGATGTGTCAATTTGACTTACTGAGAATAAAAGACCTCTAGAGTAACTGCCTAAATTTTCCTTCTTGGTTTTATTTGGTCACTAAGTCTCTTGTGGGTTTATACCAATGCAAAGTGCAGGTATTAACAATTAAATGAGAACATATTTTGATAGTGACATAATGGCATTTTTTAACAGACAAGACCAAATTACAACTTTGTCTAAAAAAAGTAGTAGATTCCTAAATACTTGTAGCTGGTTTACCTTCTTTGACTTAAACGTGTCGTGTCAGGGTTGAATTTGTTTTTAAAAGACTTGAAAAAAGGTGTTTTCTATAACACAGTACAGATATCTTCATAATTAAAGTTTAGTTCTAAAACTCTCTAGTCTGGAGAAAACCTTGATATTCAATTTTGGTTCAAAAGGATTTTCGTTTTCTGATGCTGAGGCTCAGCAAAGGCCATCTTTCCTATCAGGGCTTTGGCTAAATACCACTGGTTATAATAATGAATTTCCTGTTATTCTTAGCATGTGCCCAGAAGCCATGGAGATTTTTGGACTTACTTAGTGAATTAAAGAAAGAAAGTTTAAAAAGACCCTTTTATGAATAGCAACCATAGAAAATAGAGATTATAAACAGTGGTAGTTTCACAAGGAAAAAAAAATACAACCATAACCACAGAATCTCTTCCAGAGATTGGGAGACTCTTTGGTATATTTCAGCTCTGAGGTAAATTTGGGGAAATATAAACCCTGAGGCTGCTACTTAAATCTTTAGAAGAATAAACTATGGTCAGTGATTGACAAGTACTGGGTATGTGGCACTAAGAAATGAGCCTGTGATGTCAAAGAGACCCGGATGTCATCTCAGAAAACTAATTAGTGTTGAGTGAAATTATTCTATAAAAAGAGAATGGATCTAAACTCATCATTACCTTCAATCTTGTGTTGTTTGTGGTTCCCACATGGTTGGGTCATTATTTCATAACCAGTTCTCCACTGAATTATGAATGGGTAGTGTAGAAACTTCTACAGGTAATCAGTTCTTAGTTTACCATTTCCTAGGGAATAAGAAAAGTGAGTAGGTTGCCTTTTAAAGCTAAAAGAAGCTATAGAGATGAATTGTGATGGGTGAAACGTATCAATTTAAAACTAATAAGTATTTTATACATTTTGAACTTTAAATAGAATATATAATGAGCTATTTTAGTATTGCTTCAGAAATCTAATTAGTATCACTTATTGCTTTGTGAATATTAGCTCTTCCACAGATTTCTGTGAACATCCAGCTATAAGAGCCTTATTTTCCATATTTTTGAAGCATTAAAAAAAGCATTAGTTATCTAAAGCTTAATCTCTATCAAAACATATTGGATTGTCTATTCAAAACATTAGAAAAATTAAAAACAAAAGCAAATATATTCTACTAATTTCAACAGGATTTTCTTATGCCACTAATAAATACAAATTTAGAAGAGGCAAGGTGCATTTCATTTTTACATACACATCCATAACCCGCTTCTTTTTAGTATGGCACTGCATAAGTCAACAATGTAATCTGGGTCCCATTTAGGTGATAAAATGGGACACTTCAGAAGGTGAATGGAGGAGCAAAGTAGGCAGGATGTGGCGACAACAGGCATAAAGCAGAGTGGCCAGACAAACAAGGATAAATGGCCATCATGCTAATGGAGCATATTCCTTAAGTGTTAGAGTTAGGAAAGTTTTATCCTTCAAGTTTTTTTGAATTTCTTAAAGAAAATAATATTCATCTCTGATTATCTGGCAATTAACATGATGCCTAAATGTTATATGCTAAAAATAATGCTAAATAAATGAATTGATGACTGAATACATTAACAAAAATATATGTTCATGCAAACAATTATAATTTTACTATGGAATACACTCCCTCCTGTCTGTAAAATCAAAGAAGACTAACACAGTAGATTGGAGGATATGAAAAGACATAACCATGAGGGAATCTTTTTTCCTTCTTCCAGACCCATAGCAAGGAAAGTTGCGTCCTCCACCAACCATACTGAAAATGGAGACAATTCAACTATAGCTGGGGAGTACACACTCACTCATCCATCTCATCTCAGGCATCCATCCATCCATCCATCCATCGGCTGGAAAACTCCCGGTTTTTCACTATACCATATTGATCACTGAGACTACACAAGGAAAATACATAGCTCCTCAAAGTGCATTTGGTATCACCAAATCAGGGCATTTATTAGGTTGACTTTCAAACAAAATTTTAAAAAGATTAATTATCATTCACTTATTTCCTCAGTGAAGATATTTTCAGGGAGAGAGGGAGGGAGAGGTAGCTTCAGGAACTTTAAGAAAGCAGAATGAGTTTGAAATAGTTAAGTGGTAAATGCTAGAATGCGGAACTAGGTGTATGTATAGAGTGACTCAGAGGCTCTAAGAGCCCATGGTGGCCGGACAGCATGGATCTGTGTTGCGTCTCTATACGACTTATTAGAGTAGTGAGACTAAGCTTAAAATTTTAACAAGGACTAAATAGAGAACTTTAAAATACAGGCTGAGGATATTATCTTCATTTGACAAAAAGCAAGACATTATTTAGCTTTTTCATGAAGGGAAATAACCTGGTGACGTTGTTTTCTTAGGAAGTTTAAATCTGATTATACTGTATAGAGTAAACCAGAATAAGAGGAAAAAGACTGGATCCAGGGAGATGGTAAGGAATTTATTATAGTACCTCCTCATGCAGAGATGAGCATATAGGTAGGATAGAAACATTACAAGTGGAGATAAATCATTCCTATGAGAAGAATGGATTTCTACAAAAATCATGGAGGGGCCATACAACAGTCACCTATGCTATCCAATTCTCCTTGGTCATAATAAGGGAAGGGAACCCAAATCACTAAATAATTAAGAAAAATCAATTGCAGGGAAACAGACTGCTGCACAAAAAGAAATAATTCAGGTAATACTAACTACACATTAAAAGCCTCTAAACCTCACATTAAATTATCTCTATAATTAGTGTTCTCAGAGAGGTTTGAGAGAATGCTTCATCTATAAAATATGAATACATTACCATCAAAGAGCGAGCAGAAAACATACTTCATTTGCTTCACCTTCGCTTTTGTGGCATATACAGGGTTTTGGCTCCTTCTAATCCCAATCCCTCCATTGGCCACTGGATCCCCTCCTCTTTCATCAGTTCAAGGACAACACTCCTGCCTCCTCTGTTGTAGTAATGATACATTCTGTACTCAGTCATTTCTTTGAGCTTCCAAATTTGATGTCCAAATCTCTCCCATTTAACATTTTACAAAATTCTCTCTTGACTACACATCTTCTGGCTTTCACCCTCTTCCTTCATTTTCTTTTACAGCAAATATTAAATCATTGTTTAATAGCTGGCTCTGCTTACTTTCTTCAATTCCTGTCCTCCCTTTTGGTCTTAAGAACTCTATGAAAGTAAACCTATGCCCCCGCCAAACTATGAACAAGCCAGCCAATGGACTTTATGCTGTTAAATGCCAAGTTTCTTGGTGAGCTACTCATAGCATTTGAAACATTCTGATTGCACTCTCCCTTTAGAAACTGTTCCTTCATATGGTATCTAAGATCCTACTCTTTGATTCTGTTCTTTCCTTTGTTCATTCTACTCCTTAGTTGGTTTACTATCCATTTGTTGGATCTCTTTTCTGCTTCCCTATACTACAGAGTAAGTCCTTGAAAGCAAAGATGTTATTTTGTGTCTCTCACATCCAAAGGAGTGCTTGGTACACAGCAAGTGCTCAATTAACTGTTTATCAACTAGGTAACTGAACAGCAACAATTTCTAATTAAAAATGGGACTTAAACAATAAATATTTTAAAGGGCAATGAATAATAAAATGAATCTATTTGAACACCCAGCTGTTGATCAGCTGGGGGAGGAGACGTAGATCAAGGGATAAGTGTTCATTTGAATGAAACGCTATTTAAAATGAATAATCAACAAATGGAGAAATGAGCATTTTATTTAGTAGGCATATTCCTGAAGGCAAATATCAGAGGAAATAAAAATACGTAAATAATAAAAATCCGTAGGTAGAGGGGAGAAGCTCTGAACTATTATGAGAATACTAAATTCCACTGAAAGTAAGTTTCAGATGATAGAAAATTTGTCAGCCGTTGTTTTATTTAGTCCATTACATCGAACTATGCTTAGCATAATATAAGCAACTGCTGTGGGTTGAATGTTATCTCCCCCACCCCACAAATTGATATGTTGACAATTTATGAAGTCATAACACAGCAGGATGGACTTCCATTCCAAAATGACTAGTGTCCTTGCAAAAAGGGGAAATCTGGACACAGACACAACACCACGTGGACATAAACGCAGAGATCAAGTGATATGTCTGCAAGCCAAAGAGCAATAAAAATTACCAGCCGAAGACCAGAAGCCAGGAGAGAGGCGCACAACAGATTCTGTCACAGCCAACAGAAGGAACTAACCCTGCTGACACCTTGATCTCAGACTTTTGGTCTTCAGAACCAATAAAATGACAAGCAATTCCTACTGTTGAAGTACACAGTTTCAGGTACTGTGTTACAACTGTCCTAGCAAACGGATACAGCAAAGATCTCTGTTAAGCACACGAATGAAATACCTCATCGTTCACAAGTGAACAGCATAAATTCTATGTACTGTCACTAATTAATAAATATAAATAAAAGCATGTTTGTTTTTTTTTTAATTTTCAGAGAGTGCAAGTGGAGGAGGGGCAGAGAGAGTGGGGGACAGAGGATCTGATGCTGGCTCTGTGCCCACAGCAGACAGCCAGATGCAGGGCCCGAAGTCATGAATCGTTTGATCATGACCTGAGCCCAAGTCCCACGTAAAAGCATGTACTTATAGTTACTTATCGTCACTTAGGTAATGAATCAGAATTGGAGACAGTTAACAAGGTCAGTCTTTGGAAAAATGGGACTAGTCGGAGAGGAAATTCAACTTCATTTTATACTTTTTTTTGGCCATGTGCATGTATCACTTATAAAAAGAAAAAAATATGGAATTGGTAAATACACCAGTGCTATCTTACTGGGAGTGTCTTTTCTCAAGTTGAGCAGTGAGGCAATTTAAAGCTTGGAACTGATTCAGGCATTTTTACTTCATATAATTACTTATAATTATGGCCGGCATGTTATCTCTCAAAGAAAATAAGCTACATTTTCTGTAGAAATGTCCCCATGGTATTTGCTATCGTTTACAGTTACTTTTATGACAATTTCCAAAGAACTATCAGATGAAATAAAAGATGAGGAAAAACTGATTGATTCAATTGGAACAAGAAGGTGGTAAAAAAAAAAAAAAAAAAAGTAGCGTGAATTATTACCGTCCACGAAGATAAGGCTCAACACGCTGTGCTTGTCTCCCCTCGGGCCCTCGTTCTACAAAATGTAATAATCCTTCAAGCCCTCGTTCTACAAAATGTAGTAAGCACACACCGTGTGCCAGCACAAGGTAGGCACGAGGGGGAGAACGATGAAGAAGCTCGAAGCGTGCTGGTCGCGGCCTTCCAGGAATTTAGTTTGAGGTTAGGTCTGTGTGCTAGAGAAGTACCCCTCCTCGCTGGCCCACTGGGGAAAGTTCCAAGACCCCCGGAGGATTTCGGAAACGGCAGGTAGTACCAAACCCCCTAGATGCGCTTTTTCCCCCCATGCATACCACACACCTCCGATCAAGTTTAATTTATAAACGAGGCACAGCAGGAGATGAACAACGAATAAGGACGTCGAACGAGTCTCACAATATACTGCAAACAAACTTAGGTGAATTCGGACTCTGTCTCAAAATATCTCACTGTAGTGTACTCACCCTTCCCCGGGAGGATGGGAGACGATAAAACGCGCATGTGCAGAGGGGCAGAGAGGCGATGACATAGGGGCTGGGACCTACCCCGGCGACTACTGACGTCAAGATGCTGCGTCAGAAGGCGGGGCCTGCGCTTCCGGAGGCGGTCGGCCGCGGGTAGCTGACCGAAGACACGGTTAAGGGGCGACTACTGCAGTTTCCTGAGGCTGCCTCTTGGGGGCGCCTGGGTGGCTTAGTTCCTCAAGTGTCTGACTCTCGATTTCAGCTCAGGTCGTGCGTGATCTCTTAGTTGGTGAGTTTGAGCCCCGCCCACATCCGGCTCTGTGTACCTGGTGCGGAGCCTGCTTGCGGTTCTCTCTTTCTCTCTCCCTCTCTCCCCCTTCCTCAGTCATGCTCTCACTCTCTCAAAATAAATAAATAAACTTAAAAAAAAAAAAAAAAAAAAAAAGAAATACGGAACTTTTTTCTCTCACAGTTCCTGGAGCCAGAACTCCAAGTGTGGCGGCGGGGCTGTGCTTTTTCTCCCAAGGCTCTGCGAAGGGATCCTTCCTTGCTTTTTCCAGCTTCTGGCAGCTCCAGGTGTTCCTCGCCTGCATAATCTCTGCCTCCATCTTCTCATGGCCTTCTCCTCTGTGTCTGTCTTCTCTTCGGCCCTGTATAAGGTCCCTTGGCATTGGATGTAGGGTTCACCCAGGAAATCCAGGATGATCTCATCTTGAGATTCTTAATCACATCCGCAAAGACGCTTTTTCCCAACGAGGTCACATTCACAGGTTCCTGGGTTAGGGTATGCTATTTGGGGTGGGGGCTGCACAATTCAGCCACTACAATTTGGGTATGAATAGATAATTCCAACACTGTGTGATTAAGTGCTAGGCTAGGGTATGTACAGAGGGTTACGGCGGGCACAGATGAAGGAGGCTCTAATTCAGTCTGAGGGGTTCGGGGGAGACTTTTTGAGTGAAGTGACATGTAGGATGAAACCTGAAGACTGCCAGGGGCAGGAAGGTGGGCTGGGGGAGCTTTATGGGTGAGACACAAAGTATGCTGAATTTAGATAACTGAGAGAAGTTTAATGTGCCTATTCAATGTGAGACGAGGGAAAGCGGAAAAGGCTACAAAGGTAAACAGGGCCCAGAATGTGACCGTCCTTGAAAACCTTGTCTAGAATATTGGGATTTTAAAGCTACGGCGGTGGGGGCGGTGGGCAGTGGGACAGTTTTCCGTTGGGTAAAGATAATTTGGAGTGCCGTACGGAGGGTGGATTTGTGGGGCTTAGGACTGGAGCCAAAGAAATCAGGATGATGTTGCAGTAATTTGAGCAAGAGATGGTGAGGGGATTAAGGGGATTGGGATGAGAAATACTGAGGATGTAGAATTATTTTCATAACTATTGTTAGTCACAGCTGAACTCGCGAGTGCATTTCTACAGTGTTTCCAAAGTGAAGTGGGATTCCAAAGGTCTCAACTTTTCATCTGCGCTTTCTTTCTGGAACTATGACTAGCCCAGCAGAGAAAGAGAAAAAAGAGAGAGAGGGGGAGGGGTAACAGTAGGGATCCGGCAACAGTTTTTAATAAACACTTTGAATTTCTGAAACACATCTTTGACAAATGGGTTGATTTCCTTTAGCTCTTAGAGCTGTGGGCACACTTTAATTTGCATCGCTTCAAAGTAAATTTGGCTTTTCCAACTCCTTCCTAAGTGAAAGGGTGGCACTGTACATCTGGGGGGGTGTCTATTGCTTATGACTCACTCTTAATGATATGCACCTGTTTGGTTCTTTGGGTCTCAAAAAGTTACATGAGAAGCAGGTCAGGAATGCAGAAGGGTGTTATCAAGTGGCAGTGGCATTCCGTGCAGAAAAACGGAGGCGGCAGCAGTTAAGAGAAGGTAAATAGGTGACTGTGAATATAAGCAGCCCCCCAAAGCAAACAGTAGTGTGCTTCCAGAAAATCTGTCTGCTGCTTCCCACCTGGGTGCCCACTGCCCATAACAGGAAGTGGGACGTAAGGACTGACACACGGAAGTGAGATCAGGAGGCACCTGCAAGTGGACCGGCCAGGCCCAGGAGGAAATATTTGTGAATTTGCTAATAATTCTTTCCGAATCAAGGTTTATTGTTAAGTGGTTGAAATGGTAAGAACTACCTGAAAACGCCGTGTCAAGTATAACTCCTTGTATTTGACATGCAGAACAACAACAAAAATTCCCCGACAAGGTTATTATTCACCGTTAAGTGTGTTGGCTACACCTCTTTGGTATTTTAAGCAGGACTTTGTGACTACTTTCCATTCCCTTCCAACAGCAAGGGTTCCTAGCTCCTATGAACTTGTATTTGCTGCTGAGTAGAGACTGACTCTTGTATTTCTTCCATGAGCCCTCATATTATGTAGGAAACCACCGTGCAGCCATTTTTATTATTCACTATATTCTGTTTTAGTCTCTCATAAACAACAGATTTTACCTGACTCCAGTGTACTTTGATAACAACTACTGGCATACACATTTTCATTCTTTGAGCCTGCAGTTCTCCTTGTTCTCCTATATCATCCTACCCACCCTCCCTTACCTCAAGCAACTTTATGTGCACCGAGCTTTGCTACAATGATCTGTGCGATAACCAGGGTTCCAGCCCGCTATTGTCAGTGCTCTGACTTTAGATGGGAATACTGGAGGCAGATATTGGGCAGAAGCTCACATGTAGAAGTCTCTACGTCAGCATAGTGACTTAATTATTGACATGCCCTGTGTAAATCTGGTCGTCTTAAAAATGAAAAGATTTATGAGGCACCTGGGTGGCTCAGTCAGTTAAGTCTCCGACTTCAGGTCATGATCTCACAGTTCCTGAGCCCTGTGTCAGGCTCTATGCTGACAGCTCAGAGCCCGGAGCCTGCTTCGGATTCTGTGTCTCCCTCTCTCTCTCTGCCCCTCCCCACTCACACGCTGTCTCTCTTTCTCAAAAAATAAATAAACATTAAAAAAGCAAAGATTTAGGGGTGCCTGGGTGACTCAGTCGGTTAAGCGGCCAACTTCAGCTCGGGTCATGATCTCGCTGTTAGTGGGTTCGAGCCCCATGTCAGGCTCTGTGCTGCCAGCTCCAGGAGCCTGGCACCTGCTTTGTAATCTGTGTCTTCCTCTCTCTCTGCCCCTCCCCGACTCGTGCTCTGTCTTTCTCTCTCAAAAATAAAATAAAAAACATTTAAAACTTTTTTTAAAAATGAAAAGATTTATCGGAAAAGTTAGAAATTAAATTTCATAATCAACTGGCTTCCTGTAAACCATATGACTCTTGCTTATTTATCTTCTATCAATAAAATAAATCATCTCAGTGTTCAGGTTTGGAAATTTAAGATGATAATAACTGTAATGTATTGCATGTGAAGAACAGATTTATTTCCATTTTAAGTTGCCTAGAATAGGCTGATGGACAACTTAGCATACTTTCTGTTTCTAGTCTATGTCAAATTTTAAGTATAAAAACGTAGCACTTTACATAATCACTAATATGTTTAAAAAATTTTGCGTGAAGATTATACTGAAATCTGCTGGCTAATTTCCTTTCTCTCCTTGCCTCTTTAATGATTGCTCACAGTATGGAACTTGTTTGAAATACTTTTCAGCTTGTTTAAAATTTATCATGCCTCAACCCAAACACTGAAGACATCTGAGAGAAACCACTTTGTAACTTCTAAGTGGACAGAGATAATATTTATGATAAAAGTCTCTGTTGATCGCAGGGAGAGAGTACAGAATAATTGAATTAAAGGAAAATTCATGCCTCAGGAAAGACTTTTTATTATAAAACTAGAAACTGGAAGAAGCTGAGAAAAATAAACTTCATGTTAGACTCTATTTTCAGTTTTTCAAAATTTATATTCTTGTCAGCATATACCTGAAATGGTAGTTAAATTCTCAAAGCTGTGTGGTTTTTTTTTTTTTGTTTTCTTTTTCTGCACACCGAGAGGACAAATGTCTGAAATAGAAGGATAAAACATTTCCTTTCATCGTTCAAAAAAACCTTAATATTAGGTTTGTGTTACATTTTGATGTTGGCCAATTCTTTCTGATTGCTTTTAAATTATAGCTTCTCCGTGATAATATGCAACTCAGCATCTTCTCTGTGGGGCAGCAGCTTCACGTTGGTAACAGGACATACCACTATTAACACTCGAAATTATAGCTCCTTGGCCTTGTCAATACACACACATTATTCCAGTTAAAGTGAAATGCAAGAGTATTTAAAGTCTCTTCCAGCTGGAACATTCCCTGACCCTATGAAAAGCAGATTCTGTCTCTCACCCCATATTTGTTTGTAGGATGCTGCCTATAACAGTCTAGGCAAGTGAATTACGCCTTCCTTGTCGGGTAAATCAACATAGGACGGGACGTTAAACATCATGCTACCATCTTACAGTAAAATGTAGACAACATGTTGGGGCGCCTGGGTGGCTCAGTCGGTTGAGCGGCCGACTTCGGCTCAGGTCAGGATCTCGCGGTCCGTGAGTTCGAGCCCCGCGTCGGGCTCTGTGCTGACGGCTCAGAGCCTGGAGCCTGTTTCCGATTCTGTGTCTCCCTCTCTCTCTGCCCCTCTCCCGTTCATGCTCTGTCTCTCTCTGTCTCAAAAATAAATAAACGTTAAAAAAAAAATGTAGACAAGATGCAAGGGATGTTAGGTATTGAGAAATGGATTGAAATTACAGTCCTAATGCACAATGGCAAATACGCACTGCACCCAAGAGCTCAGAAGACCAGTGCTGTGTTGCCCCAACTCCACGTCCCTGTGCCTTTGGTGGGAGGCTGGCGGGGGGTGGGGGTGGGGGGGGAGTGAGAAAATGGTCCACAGACTTCGAAGGTGATATTTACTGCAGAGGCCTAGCCTCCATCTGGTTTCCTTTCACATCTCCCTTGGAAACATGTGGGAGTAGAATACCACCAGCCAGCTTGCTAATGTTCCTGTGGTAGTAACCACTTAGTTCCTCTGTGTTTTGTCACATCCTCTACTGCAAGTATCAATAAAGACTGCGTTGTTGCAGGAAGCCAAATACTGCATCCCAGATTGTGCTTGATTATTGCAGATATTGAAAGTTAATTTATATGCGTATATAATTTTATATATGTATTATATATTAATTTACATATGTATATACATATGTAATATTTTTGTTAAGTAAACTTATTTTATCCTTAATATTCCTGCTATATAGGCTTTATACACTTCACAATTCTCTCAAGAAAAAGTTTAACTCATTCAAAAATTCATAGAATGGATTTTGTGGCACCAGTTGACATTTAATCTAAATAACATCTAAATAACGGTGTTGAAAATGAAGGTTGTCATCAGCCCACCAAGCGTGAGCACCAGTCTTTCTTTGTGTAACAACAGGGGATGAACAGCGTGGTCCGAGTGCCGTCCTCTGAATACATTGTCATCCATCAGACGATTCACATCACATCACTCATAGGGACTATGCCCTCTTATCTTTTAAAGCTTATTTACTTTGAGAGGGAGAGGGAGAGGGAGAGGGAGAGGGAGAGGGAGAGAGGGGGAGGGGGAGGGGGAGGGGGAGAGGGAGAGGGAGAGGGAGAGAGGGAAAGGGAGAGAGGGAGAGGGGGAGAGGGAGAGGGAGAGGGGGAGAGGGAGAGGGAGAGAGAGAGAGAGAGAGGGAGAGAGAGAGAGAGAGAGAGGAGAGAGAGAGAGAGAGAGAGAGAGAGAGAGAGAGAGAGAGAATGAGCAGGATCCCAAGCGGGCTCCACATTGTCAGCACAGAGCCCCACATATGGCTCCATCTTGCAAACCGTGGGATCATGACCTGAGCCAAAATCCAAGAGTAGGAAAGCTTAACGGACTGAGCCACCCAGGCACCCCTATGTGATTTTATTATTAAAGGATTTCTTCATTGAAACTCAAGATGAAAATCGAAATTTTCAATGAAATTGAAATTGAAAAGTTCAATGAAAATTGAACTTTTATCAGATATTCATGAAGTACATTTCTCATCTGTTATGTTCTGACTGAAACACCTTTGGGTTCCTCTCCCAAGCGACTCTGAAGAAAATCTCCAATTGCGCACTAGGGCAATATGTGGGTGGGATGTGAAACATTGTAATTAGAATTGGTTTTTTTTAAAGGAATTATGCTCTTGCTTTTTTACTTCTTATGTTTTTGATGAATGATGCTGTTAAATCCCCTTGTTATGATTGTCCACCATGAATAAATTAACCAGTGGCATTCCACTGATGATTCTTACATATCTATGAGAGTAAGAAAATTACCGAGTACTGCTGTCTGACCACAAACTTACAGCGGAGCCATTTTGTGAGTACATTTCCTGATAATGCTTTAGTCATCAAGCAAACATCCATAATCTTCATTTCACTTCTCTGCAAACTAATCAAATACTAGCTGGGAGGAAATTAACATATCTAGCATTTTTTCCCCAGGATTCACTCATATGATGAAATCAGATGATGTATTTACTTATTTATTTTCGGTAAAGTAAGCCCAGAAATTACGAAGCTAAAAATCTAAGTACGAAAACGGCTGCTTTGCCTCAGCTAAAGTATGGCATATGAAGTGCTGTTCTCCTCTTTTGATGTTTATATCACCACGAAATAGTTTGGAAAACACACCTTAGCATTTAAAAGTGACTGTTTGTAAATGACTTTCTTGAAGTATTGGTTTATTTCACTTACCCTAAGACTGAAATCTGCGTATTAAAAAAATAGTAAAATTTAATTTTCCAAGAATATTAAAGTAAGGACAGAGAGATTCCTCTCCTTCATTCTCTCAAGGGCACAGTCTTTGCATCTTTCAAAGCTCAGCTGAGGCATCACTTGGTGAAACCTTCTTTGACTTCCTCACAGGGAAGCCTGTAATGGTTTTAGTTCCATAGATCTTAATACTTTCTTCCCTGGATTAGGTTGAACCGTGGTGTTACTGTACTTGTGGTTCCAAACCTAATATTATATGAGGTTCTAAAAGTAATAGTTATTAAAGTTAATTTAACTGAATATTTTGTTATTTGTTATTTATGTGACTTAGCCCTTTCAATATGTAAGTGCCTTTACATAAGGATGTATATATGAGTTTTATTCAGATCTTATACTGCACACAACCAAGTGCGGAGAAAGAGAATGTACTTAATATTTATTTAGTTAATGAATGCATATTCCAGGCTTTACTATATGATGATATGATACAGTATATGATATGATATACTATATGATACTAAATCCTCTCTCAACTTTTATCAATCTTTCCCCACACTTATTCCCAGACAAGTTGAGCTTACTCTCAGATCTGTAACAAGGACAATTTAGTAAAACAAACAACAAAACAACTACTATTGGTAGCTAAAGTCCATAGTGTTGTCTATGAGCCAGGCACTGTTTTAATTACTTGTATATATTAACATTCAATGTTCCTAACAACAGAGTGAAGTATTCCATTATACAGATGAAAAAACCAAAGCACAGAGAAAATCAGTAACATACAAGACTACAAAGCTACAGGTGAGGGAAGCAGTTCTATGCTTACTTGGTTCTAGGCATACCCATAGTGTAGAAGGTGTGGAGGCTTACCATGGACCATGCAGCACTTGAGAAATCTCCAGTTAAAGTAGCTACTGACCCTGGATGCTATTTATGCTGTGAATATAGATTCTGCCTGCAAGTGTTCAGTTATTCAACTGTCAACCCACCTTGAATTTTGGTAAAAAATGGATTGTTACAGTAGGTCTATTAGGTAGCTGTTTAATCACATTTTCTATCTCATTTAATGTTCTAGCAACCTTGTGATATAGGGAATGTTGCCTCCATTTTTTTTAGAGACATATAAGTTTCACAAAGATTAAATGACATACTTTAATTTAGATTAGGCTCTTTCTCCTCACCATAGCTTATTTTCTTGATTAGAAAATCAAGCTCAGACCAAGCTATTCATTTTCTAGACCAAATAATAATGCTATTTCAACTTGTTTCGAAGTGCCTGGGTTAACTTTTAATGTATATACAACTTTTAACGTCTATAAAATCCTTTTAAAGCTCCACTGGCTCAAAAGATAGAACCCAAAATTGAAGAGCTTCATTAATCACTAGTTTTATTCCTCTGCCAATGTAGATACAGGACAGAAAAAAATAATAAAAGTGTATTTTCCTATTTGCTTATGTTTCCTTTGAAAATTGTGAGGTTATCTCGAAAGTGGCACTCTAATTTTCTTGACAGTTAGAAAACTATCTGTGGAATAGAGATCTTGTTGGCAGCAGGGAGAAGTACTTTATTTCTAAGAACATGAGCCAGAAAGTGAACAGATTCCACGGGCAGCACTGTGTTTAGTGCCCCGATAACAGAGGCAGGGCCCTGTTCTGTAGGCTATGTTAGTTATCCCAACTTTTGTGGATATTGGCATTTCGTCGAGGGAGGGAGCCAAAACCTATGGCGGTTTTGTTGGTATTAAAAGATTAATAAGCTGGTCCTGGTTTCTAGTAACAGAAATCCATGAGGAAGAAACTAAATCAGTTTCACTATTACGCTTGCCTCTAATGTGCAATTGGCTCTGAAATACCCATTAATTATTTAAAATAACATCATAAACGTGTATTAATTCTTGCTCCAATAAAAGCTGATGTTGGATTAATGTGAATTTATTAATGATCTTGTTACTAAGAATGTAAATTTGAAGTTTTGATTCAAGGCACTGCTTGGATCAGAGGCCCATCGCACATCATAACTACTTTTTAAAAAAAAATAAAATCTGGAACAAGAAACATCCAGATCTAATTGCTCTCATTCAGAGTATATTTTCTCTGCCTTAGAGGCACCTGGCAACAAATCTCCCTACTTTAGGTGGTTTTCACAACATAAATTACAAAGAAATTTACTGTGGTGTGACACTTTGTAAACAAATCCCTTAATCTCTCCTACTCATTTATCTTTCAGTCTCTTACTCTATTTTTCCTGTCATTTCCCCTCCACTCCACTCCTGACTTCCTCAGAATGACATGAACCAGAAAAGCTGTAGGATTTCTGAGCCAGTGGCCTCCCAACATTTTCAATCATATGCTCCTCAGTGAGTATTTCCTTATAAACTGTGACATATATACGTTCGTATTAATATATACCTTCTATATACAAAATTAAAGGATAAAAATTAAAAATAAAAGTGAATGGATAAGCTGAGATTTCCTTCTCTACACTTACTCTTGCCCATTACTCTCCGGAAACAATAGAGTAGATTCTAAATAACATTGACCCCTCAGATTTCTATGCACCAATGAGTTACAATTAATTTGTTGTTTTGAGATCAATGGTAATAATGATCAAACTCAAAGATTGCCTCGGAGAACCAGATTTTACATAGTTCTTTTCTCCCTCTTCTCTCACGCTCTGTTTTAGCATGGAAATAGCAGGGAGCACAGAGAGGAGGTTATGGTACAAAGCATGAGCTATCTGTTTTCTGATTTGGGTTGTATGATTCCATTTTTTTCTGCGTCTTTATTCTTAGGCTCTTGACATCTGATTTCGTCTTCTGAAAATAAATTCTTTACCATAACACCAATATTCATTCATTCAAACACTGATGAATGGAGTTCTAAGCACTGGGCTGAATGCTACAGACACAAATCTGAACCTCTACAGACGCAACACTGGTCCCACCAAGTTTCTGTTTTAGTTAGCAGTGGTGGGATCAAATGATTTTATAGTAAAGGTTACAAAAGAGAGAAGTCCTCTGTGAATGAAGGGAGAATCAAGCAACTAACTTGGCTGAGGAAATTTGGAAAAGTCCCCCCAAAGTGAAACCATTTGGGGATCTTGAGATAGGAGCTCACTGGGGCTTCATCTGCAGCCTGGTGGAGGTGAGCTGGCGAACGCTGGCCCTACTCGGCAGAGTTCCTCATGTGGACCCATAATAACAATAATCCTCTCCACCTGCTCTATGAGCACTGGAATCAAATTCGTGTTCCTTGTCTCCTTGCTAAACTCGTGCTGGTGATCACCATAAGCGCATTGTGCTGAAATAGAATCTGACTCCAGCTGCTAGAAATCCACTTTTCTCAAGGGCTTGGAGCTTTGCTTCTCCTTGCAGTTGACTGGTGCTTCTCTTGGTAACCTAATATAACTTATCCTCCCCTCTGTTCTTCTCTCTTTCTCTCTTTCCCTTTTCCTTCTCCTCCCCTTCCTCCGCCCCACCCCTTTTCTCTTTCTCTGCACTGATGTTCCCTCCCTGAAGTGTGAGTCAAACAGAAGTCTTACTTGAGAACACTCCAGTAGTGTTTCGGGGAGTATATACTATACTATACATTACAATACGATATACAATATACTATACAATAAACATAGTATATTATGAGGCAAAATATTTGAGCCCCCAATGTCTGCAGATATGTTTCTGACTTTCTAGTTGTTCATAAGGCAAACACTAGTTTAAATGGCATAAAACAATTCGATGGTTTTCAGTGGCCTAACAACACAAAACGAGCTGCTCGCAAAATTGCCAGGTTTATCTAAGACACAAACCCAGTTAAAATATGGCTGGGAGGACCTAGTTATCTCTCTACATGCCCACTTTCCACCTGGTGGTGACTTTTCTCTGCCAGTCCTAATCCTTGAGCCAGGAAAACAAAGTTTAAAAACAGTATAATCTACTCAACAGGATTATCTGTTTCAAAACCCTGGGAACTCAGTATAAAATCATACTGTTATTATGAATCTATCTGCAGAGGTACATATACTTACCCTGCTTTGTATTCCTTCCTTTTTGTCAAATAATAGTAGGCTTCTTAACAAAGTCTAATTCTTCCACTAGTCCCTGCTTTCATTCAACATATCTGGGGGTTTTGGCTTAACCATCCTTTTGTTTTTTATTTCTTAGACAATTTTTTTTCCTTCCCTTTTGTATTCTTCCAGCTGGCTTCCTATCTTGGCCCATTCTATCTTTTCCATGATTTACACTGTTCTTTATGTCACCCATTGGTCAATGACAGCCTCCTCATGCTACAAGGCTCCCACACTGGCAGTCAGGAGACAGGAAAAAACAAGAAGGTCATAGAAAGGAATGAGAAGGTCATTACAAGTAGAAGTGTGCTTTTACTGAATTTATACATATGTTAGAGATAGGGTAAGGAGAAAAGACTTGATTTTATCAGTCATTTCTAATTAATATATTACACTTGTCCAGGGATAAGGTACAGTATATACAGTATAATGTTTCATTCCTGGGAGTTTTCCATTAACAACGTGTAGCATTTGATCAACATCACTTTGAAAAGTTTCCTAACACAGAAAGGTATTCTGTAGTGTGAAATTAAGTATTTATACAAAACACCACCTAACATACAGGAGCCTGTTTATTCCTTTCACCACAGGCCATGATGTACTGGAATAAATTTGTTAGAGTGTTGTTCCTCGACATATTTAATGGTATGGGTGATAATATAAAATTTCTCCTTATTCTTTGATAATAGAATTTTTAGCAGACGCCTGCTTACCCAGAATGCAGACTCCATTTCTCAGCCCTTATTGCTAGGTATGCCCATGTAACTAAACTCTAGCACATGAAATGTGGGAGAAAAAGAAGTGTGCACCTTCTGGGTCCTGCCTTTACACGGGACTGTGGCCACCCCTGCACTCCCTCCTTTTCCCACCGACTTGACTCTCAATAAGGGCTCAAGGTGGTAGAACAGTTAGATGGAAATGGTCTGGGGCTGTGAAAACATAGAGGCTACATATTGGTCCAGTACTGTTTATACCAAATTATTATGTGTATGTGAGAAAAAGATGTTAGATTTAAGCCACTTTTATGCTGGTTTTCTATGACAGCAGTCAAAACTACAGCAAAAATGATACAGTTTAGTTTACTGGCTCGGACGTGAGATTTTTGTTCGAATGTGGAATCAGGTGTCTTCTCAAGGTTCAGATCATTTTTGCATTATATTCTGGAGTTTATATCGCTTTGTAATATGGATTATATTTTGTGTGAGCAAATAAAACTATGTTCATACATTTTTATAACTATTACGGCTATGCAAAACTTTGGGAACTATTTAAATAGTCTCTAGAGAAGACTAAATGTTGGACTCTCTTTAATTAGCTAACCACCATCAAGAACAAATACACTAGTTCTTTAAAAAAGTCTAACCTCAACCCTTTCCTTACATATTTTCCATCTTCACATCTCATTTGGTTTAAAGAGACCACTTCTTAGAGTGTCTCCCTCCTCCAGATTTCTGTGGAATTTGTCTCTGAGAGTTGCCCTGAACCAGCTGCCTTACGCCAAAGACTTACCCACACCCTATAAATGCTGGTCATATGCCACATGACCTTCTGACTCATTTGCCAATGTCTGCTCCTAATCTACTTGGTTTTCCTTTGATTTCATTGGCTTCACTTTAATTATATATTTCATCATATTTAGGAGAATTATTAGCTTAAAAGATTGATATTTATATACACTACAAATGTAGCCCTCTCCACTTGGGACGCTTAATAAATACATGTGTAGCCATCCTTGGATGGCCAGAGATAACATTGGAAAGCAACAACAACAAAAAAAATACAGCATGCAAAACAGTGAATGCCCGCCAAGATTTATAGATTTCAAGAAGTGATAATGTATATGTAACATACAATTATATCTCTAGTATAATGCTATTTCAGTACATTCTGAGGATTACTCTTAGAAGCTCTACTTGAGTTTTATTTTTTTACAAGTCTTAGAACCTTGATTATATCCTGACCGCCCCCCCCCAAAAAAAATCATGCTCATAAATTCAGTGAAGGATTTGGCTCACTCATATGACCATCAGATAATAAGCTGATTAAAGTTCTCTAAAAATTTATTAGCTTATATTCTACTTCACCTTTACATGCACTAATCTTAAAGCTGTCACCATGGCTGACAAATAGTTTTAAAGATACAGACAATTAAGCAAATTCTTTTTCGCATCTGGTCCCTGACACCTTAGACATGAAAATGCGGCTTGTGTGTCTCCCCAAAAGGCTTATCTGTTTTAAATGATGTGCACTGGTATTATGAATGGAGTAGTTGACTAGAATTCTTGTTGACATTTTGAAAAACTTTATACATACTTGTTTCTATTTCATAGAAGTAATGATAGTCATAATAACTATATAAAGGTCATTTTGTGCCATGCAGAACATGTTCCAAATACTTTATATATCTAGTGCTATTTTGCTTTTGTACTTCTGTTCATTGTATGCATTTCATCCATATTTCTAACACCTTTTATAACAATTATATAGGGGAAAAGGTGAAAATCCCCTGCTTCTATACTTTTAATTCCATTCTTTCAAAATAACTGCTATTAATAATTTTGTGCCTAGATAGCCAGGATTTTGCACAGTCTTATTTAACCACATAGAGAGGTTTATACCCCCGTTCCTATTTGTATTTATATTTTTATCTATAATATACACATTTTGTCATATAAGGTCGGTATGTGCTACACATCCAGGTCTGCCCCTGCCTTTTGCCAGATGTGCTGTATCATGAGATCATTCAGTTAGTGTACATGGATCTCCCTCTATCTTTTAATGGCTGCATAGCATTCCAAAGTATAGACAAACAATAATTAAGCATTCCTTATTGATGGAAATTTACATTATTTTTTTGTCAGTAACATACAATACAACGATAAACATTTCTGCACATTTATGAGTTTGCTTTACTATTGTCCTTGGTAAAGCTCTAAAATGGTAAATTGCCAATTCAAAGGCATTTTAATACTCATTCACTATTGAACAGAACAGAAATTCCTACAGACTTTGGTTATAGAGGTTTCTCCCATAATGATGCTTATCCAGAGTAAAGTCCAAACTTGAAATTTTGCATTTAATCTGTTTATTACAAAGCATCCCGAAGGAATTGTAGAGTCAAAGCAAATATTCCACCAGACGAGGCCATAACACTTTGAGATAATGACATGCTTAAAATAGAATATTTAAGTTAGAACTTGTAAATAGGTTATAATTACATCTCTCCTAATGTAACCATGCTATAGTGACATGTCCAAGAGAAAATTCTTTCCAGCATTCTTACTATTGATATAAATGTCCAAGTGGTGAGCATATGTTTCTGGAATGTTTAATGTTTGTCAGCAGTTGGGCAGGGTTTGTCTTATTTTAGGGGAGCTATGTCATAGGTCGATTAATAATTTCTTATGTCATTATCACATTCCCAGCAGATTTGATAGGATATAGGACATTTCTGGAAAAGTGACCTGAGCATGCCAATCATAACAACTTTATGCAGCATTAATATTTCAATGCGATGTATAAAGAAAGAAGAGTTTGCCAGAAACACAGAATGCTCTGGTGTCATAGAGTTTGAGCATACTGATCGTTGGCTGTCAAGTCTTTGACTTCATTTAAACTAATTTATGACACGTTACTGATCTAGTTTGTTAGCAAAACCACAGTTTGTGGAAACCGGACTTTGTTTTTTCTTTTTTCTTTTTTTCCCCCACAAAGAGTTAGAGATTGTTTTCTTTCCTCATTGTACATAGTTCCAGTTGAACATTGGTTTTGTATGAGGAGAAGTGCCATTATAGATTAATATTATATCAAAAGAGGAGGAAAGATGTTGTCCAGTCCACAGGGAGTTTTCAATGCCAATGACCACGTTGCATTTATAGAAGAAATTATATTTGTATTTACATCAGGATAGTAAACCACTACATTGTGGGAAGAATTTGGGGAAAATCCTAAGGATAAGACAAATTTTGGCCAAGAGTCTACTAGCTAAGCCATGCTTCAAATAACTCCACTCCAATCTTTGCTTCTCTCACTTGGAAACTTCTAAGGGGATTGTGGCATCTACAGGAGTAAAGGAGACTCACCATAAAAAGTAATTTCAGCTATTGGTTCTTTTTGGTTCAGAATTAAAGAAAAGTTGATACACCTAATGATAGCAAATGTGCCAGGGTATTATTTTTATAAACATATTTGGGGGTAGGGCATACTGTTGTCTTTGGAGATGTAAAAAGGTCATTTTTAACGTGTGATTCATACCACTTTAATTATGATAAAATATACTTTTTGAAGGGCAAAAGAAGTAAGTCCAAATAACTGACATTAAATAAAGAAAGTGTTATTACTTTCTTTCTAAAAATTAGGGAACACTCATCAGCTAGGCCTTGAACTAGGAGCTATCTGGTGGCTATTTAATTCCAACTAAGGAAAGTGAAACCAATTCTGTCTTCAACACAATTCCAAAGAGCATAGTTCACAAACTATGATAAATACTATTAGTGAAATGAATAGGTTATTATATTCTAATTTTTACATATTCTGATGTTCCCCCCAAGAAGATAATCCTTGAGTTATACAGCTACACTATAGGGCAAAAGAAACATCTACATATCTCTTTAACCCTAGCAAAATAATAAGTGATAGAAACAAGGGTATTTATAAAATTCCAAAAACCAGATAATCTGCGCATGTGCCTTACCTTTCTTTTGCGAAGTCTGACCGGATTATCTGTGGGTTCCTGGGTGGCCAGAGTCTCCTTTAAGTGTAAACACCGCATGCCATCTTCTGAGTTGACCTTTGGAAGACATTTGTTTTGATGTTCTAAGAAACCACTCTTCTCGAGGCCATTTTCAGCTGACATTCCATCAGGGCAGGAAGGAGGTTGCAGAAGGCAGCTTCCAGAATCTGCTTTTAATAATGGCAGTCCTCTGCCCTTGTGAGGAATAGCTAAGAACTCATCCTGTACTACACCGCAGGTGTTTCTTTCATGTTCATCTTTAGGGAAGTCAAGTTTTCTTCGTTGCTGAGCAATTACAGCCGAATTAAGCAATTGCTTCTCAGGCACAATATCTTTCACATGTGAAGAGTCACATGCATTTGTTTTGGATGCATCTTTTACTTCACTTAAGCTTATATCATTACAAAGCTCCAGGCTTTTACTTGTAGTGTCAACAGGTTTTTTCCCCCTCTTTTCTCCTACCAGTGCCAAGTCAGCTCCGCCAGCCATTTCCCAGGAGTTACTTTGGTTACCTTCCATGACGGGCAGTGTCTTTACTAAGGAGCCTGCTCCTCTGATAGTATGTTGGTCTGATATCTTATGTCCTTGCGTAGTTAAAATTTGTTTATCATCTGTAACATACGGCTCGGGATCGGGATCCTCATCAGACACGTGCACTAGTGTTTCCGTGCTGGCTTCCAGAGAAAGAAACTGATCTTCACCTTCGGGGCTGTCATTTTCATCCACCTCCTTTGAAATGTGACCCATTGGCCTCCCAGGAAAGTCTCTCAGCTCTGAGCCATGGCAGCAGTCTGGCAGTGAAACACACTTCTCTTTGCGATCCACATTTAAAGTTGCATCTTTTTCCATACTTGCCTGGGAGCTGTCAGCTACTAGTCCATGATGGCATGCTGGGTTACAATCATCGGAATTAAAAGGCTGCCCCATCCATTGGGTCACATGTTCTTCCCAGCTTCTCTTTCTGATAGCTACAGACATGTCATCGTAGTTTGACAACAGACTGAGAGATACGTTCCATGTGACGCGGAAGGAGATGGAACTTGAGGAGACATTACGTCATATGCGCGGACCGAAGAAGAGAGTGAATTTTATCATTTTGCCACCTATGAAAAAAATTTAAAAATTTATATATAGTTTAGGATAATCATTCTAGAGTCAACATGTGTCTTGGAAAAGAGAGCGCTTAATCTGTGCTATGAAAGATTAAGTAAGGGAATTTACAAAGCTTCTTTCCATAGATTTAATGATGTTATTTCTTTAAGAAGTAGCCTAATATTAGAAGAAAACTTCACATTTAATATTTCTGGTCAAAAAACGTTGACAGCATTTGAAAGGCAGGTGGATCGACTGACCTATAAATGAATGAAGACGTAAGTCCTGAGTGTTTGACACTCCATTAAGAACATATTTGCCTTGCAGTACTTAATAGAAATCACCAGAAGAAACTTGTTACTCTAGCTTACATACTTTCCTGCTTTACTTTTGTGAACCCAAGTTCTTACAGAAATCTATTTGTTGTTCGGTTTGAATTGCAGCAATGGCCACCAGGAGCTGCTCGTGCAAAACGTGAGCTACAGAGACAGCCTGTGTAATGGACTAGTCTGTGAAAGAGCTAATACAGAGGCCAAACTACCAGGACGTATTTACTCCAGGGAGTGACTAACAAACATGGAATAATCTGGTTTAGCTCCTATTAACACATAATTCATAAGAAAATGGAACACAGACCACTGGCCATGCCTTAGGATAAATACATTTACAGTCATGCTATTACTGCTACTACTAGGTGGCAAGCTCATTTTGTTGAGACGTTAAATAACTTGCCCAAGGTAATACATCCAGGAAGCACGCCAGGATTTACACTAGGCCCAGGTTCTAAGGCCCAAATTTAGATAGCCAACAAACTTTACTGTCTCCGTGGCATGAGATTCTACCTGTACCCCTTCCCTCCACATACATTTAGTATGTATAAAATCTAAACTCCTCAGGCAGGAACTCAGAGAACCAAAAAGAAGATGTGAGCATGATAAAACAGTGGGTACAATTCTTCAGAAACTTCGGTCTCTTTCTTTTTGGCTTCCAAGGAGTTTCGTTTGTATACTTCTATTAGACTTTAGCCATAAAAATTTCAGTAAACCAGAAAACCAGGCATAAGATAGGGTAGGATATAAATACATTCCAGGTTTCCATCTCCTTTTTGCCTTGAATTATTCAAACCCCTTAGTTCAAGGAAACAGATTATCCCAATGTAAACTGAACTTTGCAAAAATGACTAATCCAAATGTTGCCCCAAAATGAAACCAAATTATTGGACCATAAAAGAAAAATCCCATTCAAAAGGTAGACACTTCCATTTTTTCCTCCACACAAGAACTGTCAGCACATAACATGGATTGGCTTATTGATTTCAGCCATAAACAAGATTAACTACTACACTGGTTTTGGGTCACTTCAGTCTATTGAAAAGGATTCTGAGTCCCTACCAAAAACTTCAAGCTATTCTGACTAAGCACTTGCCAGAAAGGTAAATATTCCCATCCTGTGAAGACCAGCAGACTTATTAAGGAATGTACTAGAATTTGGTACCCTAGCCTGACCAAATATCTTTCTGGATACTATCTGGTTCTCTCAAAGGCCTGTGACCATTTGAAAATGGTCAGCATGCACATTTTCCATGTTGGCATTCATTTTGCACTCAAAAGAAAATATAAAGTCCCTGAATTCCATGCATAAGTCATTATAGTGTGGGAGGCTACGGAAAGTGGAAAAAACGCATAGATGCAGGCCAGAAAATTTCTGCTTTCATGGGCAAATTTGGGTTGTAATAGGGCGGTTCTGTTTTAGATGCTTTCTTTTCTTTATTTTTATCCAGTGTAGAAAGAGCAGGCTAACTTAAGAAATGCAAAGTGGTATTACTGTGTCATTCCTAAACCACATTTACATTTAAGTTGAGACTAAATGCTGAATTCGTTTCTTTTACTAAAAAGAAATTGAGTTTTATTAACTCCTTGGGGGACAGATTACATAAAAATTTTGCCCCTAGGACCTTATCATAATATTAATTTATTTCACTTAACCTTGGCAAATAGGTAAGTGTTTTTATAATGTCAAAGGAAGATAGTTCAACAAGTTCTGAGGCCATCTAGTTGCGAGAAGAGATTGTAAATTAGGTAGACTGAACACAAAACATTAACTCCTGTCCTGCGAATCTAGGTTCTTTGGACATTTCCAAATCATTCTTGTGAATGTACGGTGTCTATATATTTTTAAGACATAAAATTTCATAATTATCATTATGACCATCATCACTACATTTTGAGTGCTCATTCCATATCCTACAGTCTGATAGATTTTTTAAAAATTTCTCTCTCCAGACTTTCTTATTCACACTTCCTATTTAAATTCTAAGATTTATAGCTATAATCTGCCTCTACGATCTAAAGGCTGAACAGAGTATTAAGAAAAAGTAGTGTTGGATTATTATCAATTGCATCTGAGCATACTGACCTCATTTTCTAAGTCATCTGAATTGACTGGAACCCATCCTATAGATGGAGAAGTCTTTGTAAAAGACCTGATTTTCCCCATCAGCCTCCTCAGCAGGCTGCTTTCCTTAAAATGATATTTCTAAATACTAGTTATTTTGCAAATTTCTATTTAATATTTTTTGTAATCTTTTTTGTGCAATTCCATTCAGAATGAGCTCAGCAGCTGAGGATTTGGATGAAGGATCTGGAAAAGTATAGGTCATTGCAGGGTGTTGATTTTATGAAGTGAATTTCCATGGGGATTTTTCACTTCTTAAATGCATGTGTTCAAACACCACTGCATTAATATTACAAGAGATTCTATGTACTTCTAATTATGTAACCATTTGGAAAATGTTTGTAAAATGTCCAAATTTGCTTTTTGTGATATTAGTGCATAGGGTGTTTAGACACAATTAATTTCAGATTTATTATTTGAGCTAATTTTGTAACACTTAACCATTCCTTGACATAAGCATTTTATGCCATACAGTATTTTAAAGTTAAATATAATTTTTTTATCATTTTCGAGAGAGGGAGAGAACATGTATAGGTTGGGGAGGCAGATGGGGGGAGGGAGGGAGAGAGAAGGAGGAAGAAAGAGAGAGAGAGAGAGAGAGAGAGAGAGAGAGAGAGAGAAATACCAAGCAGGCTCCACACTCACCATGGAGCCCGATGTGGGGCTTGATCCCATGGCCCTGAGATCATGACCTGAGCAAAAATTGGGAGTCAGACACTCAACAAACTGAGCCATCCAGGTGCCCTGAAGTTAAACATTATTACACTAAACAATAACAACAACTGGAGACCTTCTAGTTTGAGAATCACTGACCTATATCTGATATCAAATGATCATGTTCTCCTTTGTACCTGCTTCTGAAATAAACACACCCTATGTATTTTGGCCTGGCAATTGTCCTTAGAAAAGAAGAACCTGATGATAATCACCATTGCTCATTCTATAGCCTGGGAGAAGGTGATGCAAATAAGGCACTTGTATCTGAAATCAAGGGTGCAGCATTGAGGAACTGACAGCAAAGCTACCTGGACAAGTCTTCAATACCTGTTTATTTAGTGCCCAGGGGCCACAGACATCCCGCTAAACATTGAGAATATAAACCTAAATAATATATTCTACCTTTCCTAAAGGAACTTAACAATTTTATGGAAGAAACTCACGTAAAGAAAAAAAAATAAGTCCTCTCATGGCCACAGATACCATGTAAAGTTTAACATAAAACAGAAGGTCATCAGTTTCTCCCTCCCTGCGCGCCTTCCTTCCTTCCTTCCTTCCTTCCTTCCTTCCTTCCTTCCTTCCCTCTTCCCTCCCTCCCTCCCTTTCCTGTCCCTTCCTCCCTCCCTCCCTCCTTTCCTCCCTTCCTCCTTTTCCCCTTCCTTCCTCCTCTCTTCTCTTCCTCCCTCCCTCCCTCACTTCTTCCCTTCCTTCCTTCCTTATAAATAGTGAGTGGTATGGGGATGGTGTAAATGTTGGATAGGGCTTCTAGAGGAGAAAACTAGAGGAATAAGGCCCTCTGTAGTAAATTTCCTGCCTCCACAACATCCAGATCAAATGCGAGCTGAGGTTCAGAGTTTCACTATTCTAGAATCACCTCCTTCAAAAAGATAGCAGGGGCGACAATAAACTCCAGAGAATTACTAACAACTTGAAAACCCATTTGTCATCGTGGAGGGGAACCGCATTTCTCAGGTGCATTCAGAGAAAATTGAGGGGAGAGATTTAACAAATTTGTTTTCAGAAAATTTTGCAGACCCAGGTCTTCAGACACAAGGGAATTCATAAAGTATGCAGTACTACAAGGAATAAAAATAGACCACAACAGAAAACATTATTGTGAAATTTCAGAGCTTTAGAGTTAAGCAAATGCACATACATGTTATCAGAGAGAGAAAAGAGATTATATATTATGTATTGGGAATCTCAGTGGTGTTGGATTTCTTAACAGAAAAACTGGAAACAAGACAGGCAAATATATCTTCAAAATTCTGATGAGAAATTATTTCTACCATAAAATTATATGAGGAGACTTAAAATATGTCCCCCCTCTTCTCAAGAAGCTACTGTAGGGATAGTTCCACCTAAATAAGAGAATAAATAAAGTGGAAAAGACACGGCAACAAGGGAGTCAGAAATTCAACACAAAGATCAGGGAATGGAATTTTCAGGGTGAAATTTATGTAGCAGGCCTAGCAAGCAATCATTTCAAATAAATCCCAAAGTTCTCTACAAGAGATGACTCTAAGGAAAAAACATGGATATAATACATTATATGAGGTATGTGACCACATTGAGAGGGTTTTATAATAAAGTCAGCCAATTTAGGTGGAAGAATTAGTAATAATTACACAGAAAACTAGAAAAATCAGTTATTACCTCCAGGAAAAAGAGATTTAAAGGAAAAGAAATATAGTACACTACTTGGCTTAGCTGTGAATTTTTTGCGTGGCCAAAATAATGCAAGCAGTAAATACTGACTTAATAAAAAATTATGAAACCACTATTTTTTGAAACATAGCATTTTTGTAGGGGATGGGGTTAGAGATGCTGGGAAGAATAGTCTCAGAGAGCTAACTCTTTATTTCCCAAAATAGGAAGTTAACAGATAATGTCTAAAATGGAAAAAAGAAATAGTATAATCATGTTGTTTAGAAATATGGAGGTAATAGGAGAAATAGCTAAAAACAATTAAATTGTTATGATTCGATGTGTTATTTGCTTGAAATAAAGAAAAATTTCTGAATCTCTAAAGCATGTTAAATAATAATCTAAATTTTAATATGTTCCAGAGCAGTGATTTTTTTTAAATTTTTAAATGTTTATATTTTAGAGAGAGAGAGAGAGAGAGAGAGAGAGAGAACGTGAATGGGGGAGGGGCAGAGGGAGAGGGGGACAGAAGATCCTAAGTGAGCCCTCTGCTGACAGCAGAAAGCCTGATGCAGGGCTCGAACTCACAAACCATGAGATCACGACCTGAGCAGAAGTCGAACGCTTAACCAACTGAGCCACCTAGGTGCCCCAACGTTTGTTGATTTTTGAGAGAAAGACAGATACAGTGGGAGCAGGAGAGGGGTAGAGAGGCAGACACAAAATCCAAAGCAGGCTCCAGGCTCTGAGATGTCAGCACAGAGCCCAATGTGGGGCTCAAACCCATGAACCACGAGATCATGGCCTGAGCTGAAGTCAGACGCTTAACGAACCGAGCCACTTAGGCTCCTCGAGAGCAGTGATTTTGAAGATACAGAAAACAAGAAGCGCCTGGGTGGCTCAGTTGGTTAAGTGTTCAACTCTTGATCTTGGGTCAGGTCATGATCTCACGGTTCACGAGTTCTAGCCCCACATCCAGCTCTGTGCCGACAGCATGGAGCCTGCTTGGGATATTCTCTCTCTCTCTCTCTCTCTCTCTCTCTCTCTCTCTCTCTCTCTCTCTCTGCCCCTGCCCCACTTGTGCATGCATGCACGCTCTCTCTCTCAAAATAAATAAAAAACATTTAACAAATCTTTAAAATTAAAAAATAAAAAATAAGATACAGAAAATAAGCTGCACATAACCTGAACTGAGTAACTGCATATGAAAAGAGGAATTCTTCATTACACTATTTGGCAACTTCTCCTGGACATCTCATTCATAGTACTTAGAAAATGACAACTTTCCTGATTCAACCCCTTAAATGTGGGTATCTCATTTTATCCTTTCAGAAACAAATGATGTATATAGGCATACATATATGCACATATATAAACAAAAATTTTTAAATTTTAAAATGTATGTATACACACACACACACACACACACACACACACACACACATGCATGCACACATGATTGACTTCTGGGTCATTTTTAAATCCCTTCACACAGATTCTATGTATTTACTAGAAACTAAAGACATAATACAACTGCCGCTTTCTCTTTATTTTTCTACTTTTTCTTTAAATGTCCACAGTTGCTTCTGGTTTCCCTTAGGGTCTTTCATATTAATTACTTACCCCATGTTAAATTGTAGGTCATGTTGTCCTTCTAGAACTTTTTTTAAAGCATATATAAGAGTAATATCTACCATATAGCATATTCTCAGCCATTGTGGGAAAGAAGAGAAGAAATGAGGGGAATACCCTTTTAATTAAAAGTAGTTTCAACTCTCTAAAATGTACTCTTTAAAGATAAAGAATGCATCTGAACCAAGAAAAGAACATTGCTACATTGACCTACTTTGTTGCTAATATAAGGGTCAAGTCTGTGAAATGGAGTGACTGGGAATCTGAAGATCCTATCACGATTTCAAATTTTCATGTCTCTGAGCCTACTTTCAGGGAGGCACATTTGCAACTAGTAAATGCCCCCAAACCACTTACAAACTGAATTAGACAATTAGAACAGAAGCAACAACACAGACACGATCACAACTTAATAGAGTTTTTCACTTGTAGGCTCATTAATTTCAAAGTAAATATTGATTACAGTGAGAATGTGCAGAGGCCAAAACGAAATTCATTTTCTTGATGAGGCTGTCAAGGAACAAATTATCTAGCAAACCAAGTGGTGCACATTTGGGCATCTTCCTACTGCTCTCCAACTCAATGATAACATGAAGAGGAATGCTTTTCATTGCCAAACTGATGTCTCATATTCAAGATGCTTAGGAGCAGTAAGAAAGCGTAGGCAGATATGACTCTTCTTAATTCCTTCATGTAAATGCATGAACAAAAAGCCAAAAAAGATACCACGTTTTAAAAAAGCATTTCTATGACTCTAGTCAGGGGTTGGGGTAGCCAGATTTTAGTAAAAGATAATTAGCGCTTTTCCTTTAAAATATTCATTCTGTCTGATCCAAATCTGACAGGGCTAGTAATAGACTGTGGGAGAGAGAGATCTTTAATAATATGATGTGTGAATTTATGTCCATATGATTGGATGCAGATTTTCTTTCTTGAGTAGCAATCTGTGTCCCAATTCTTCACAAAATCATTATCCATCTACTTCCACATATTTTGTCAGATGTTGGAATTTACTCATTATGCCTCTTAGGTGTTTGTGGAAAACAAACTCGTATTGAAACTCTTTATTGATAAATTGCTTCATGAAGCTTAAAATATTATATATGAGATAGCTACCATGCATTTAGGCTGTCTAGATATCATAAAAAATAGTATATTATAAAATAAACCACCTATAATGAACCACGCCAGCGGAATAAGTAGTACGTTCCTTTTTCCGAAAGACACATCCAAGCTTCCATCAGTTTTGGGCTTTAGAAGAAAACTGAAGAAGCAGGTACCCAATTTAAAAATATTCTTTTAATATTGACCTATTTTTCATGTGTATCTCAGTTTTCCTGAGCTTGGAAAATTTTTTCTTATTCTTAGCTTTCGGGGGCCAAAGATTCCAGGAGTTAAGTAAATGTGAAAATTAACTCTGTCAATTCACTAGAAGTCAGTCCATCATTTAAAAAAAAAAAGCAGATTTCTAAAATTATAAATTATTATTCCTGTGGTGCCCTATTTTTACCTTCAGGTTCCTGCTATGTAATTCAGCTTCAGTCATTTCTTTCCTTCCTTTCCTTCCTTCCTTCCTCCCCTTCCTCTCTCTCTCTCTCTCTCTCTCTCTCTCTTTCTTTCTTTCTTCCGCAGGGAGGGGCCCAGATACTGGCAGAGCGTGACTTACTACCACTTTAGAGTTTAGGTCAGCCAGGTCTGCTGATTCTCTTAATGTTTTCTTAAGTAACCCACAGGCAATTTGAGGAAATCGTGGAATACTTCATAATATGTTCCTGATATCACTAAGACCTTTTTGAGGATAACTGGTTTCCAAATGATCCCAGAATTAGGAAGATAAAAACAGAGAGGGAGGCAAACCGTAAGAGACTCTTAAATACAGAGAACTGAGGGTTGCTGGAGGGGTGTTGGGTGGGGGGGGGGGGATGGGCTAAATGGGTGATGGGCATTAAGAAGGGCATTTCTTGGGATGAGCACTGGGTGTTATTTGTAAGTGATGAATCACTAAATTCTGCATCTGAAACCATTATTACATTATATGGCAACTAACTTAGATTTAAATAAAATTTAAAAAATAATACATCATGGGGAATAATATTGCATCATGGATGTAGTATTTTCTAGATACATGTATTCTCTTTAGATTTGCCTATGTTTCAAAAGTACACAGTTTTCTCATTGATAGTGTTTCATCATATGCAGAATCCTTTGAGCATTTAGAACTATACCGTATCTTAGATGTCTCTGCAAATATATTAATGAATAATTAATCATTTGTTTTTGCCTTGATATTTTTTTTTCTACAGAATCCCTTATAACCAAAAAAGAGAGCCTTTGCTCTGAACTTGTTTCTGCTGCGATTTTTCATGCAATAGGAAATAGCTTAGAGTTAAATTTGATATCAAGAGCTTGGCTGCTATTTTTTTTTTTTTTGAATGGCAAAACAGCATTTCTGTTCAACAAGGGACATGGATTATAATGCTTTATCATCAGCATGGTGAGATGTGTCTTTGCTTTAAGTGGCCACTTTCTATTTTTAGCTTTGCTATCATTTCTAAGAACCCTCTAACGGTAGACACAGTAATCGCTCACTGTAAATAAGAGATATGGCTACATCGACACAGGTGCTTAGATTGCTAGGTGACAACAGGAGACTGAGATGGCATTCATTCAAATAAGTACGATTTCCATGGAAATCGGAACATGAAATCATTGGGAATTTAGCTACTTCTGTTACGTCATATCCTGGCAGGGGTTGCTGCCTCTGATGTCAACTTTCCCGTCTGTATTTAATATGTACAATTCTCATTTTATTTTGTCATCTAACTATGTACAGTTGAACTTGTTTTTATTATCAAATGTCTTTTGGATACAGAATAGCAGGTGCATCGAAAACTTCTGATGGTCACTATAATAGTAACAGTAAAAAAAAGACTCCCATTTCCTAAGCATTTACTATGGGTCAGGTACTGTCCTTACACTATGTCCCTTGGCAATAATACGCACAAACACTCTAGGAAGTAGTTGCTATCATTGCCCTAATTTTATAGGGAGGAATTTTGGCAGGCCTCAGTCACTAGCTCAATGTCAAATGCCTATCGGTGGGCAGAAGTTATTATCTCCATTTTTTTGTGAAGGCAATATGGTTAAAGAACCATTTCTTTTTCTTGGTGATTGAGTTACCTAAATGTGTTCTTCAGTTTTCTCACTTGTGTAATGGGAATAATGAAAAATTGTTGAGGGTTAAATAATAAAATTAAGCTAAAATAATAATACTAAGCTAATGATATATGTAGAACACTTAACCCATTGCATACCGCAAGAACTCACTAGATGTTACGGGACGTAATGATGATACTAATGATGATGATGACGATGACGACTCCTTAATTTTTGATTGATCTTAGCTGCAGAATCCATGGCTGAGTAGGAGACGGAACTATCCCTTGCATTCCCATGCTATTTCAATATAGATGAGCAACTTGGCCAAAACGTGAAACACCATGAGTCTTTCTTTCTTGACTAGTTGACCTATGCTTTTTTAAACAAAGATTTATTTAAACCTTTTAAACAAAGATTTGCACTGTGTGCAAAACAATTTGCCCATATAAAATCTCATGTGATGCTCAACATGACCCAGTGATATAAGTGTTTTCATTCTCTGCCACATTTTACTAATAAACAGCAGAAACTCTAAGTAGTTATGGGATGTGCTACAAATCACAGAACATCAAGTGGCAAAGATGCAAATTAGAGCCAGTTTTCTGACTCTGCCCATGAGCTTTTCAGTTCTCCACCCCATTTAAATAGTGGAAAATGCACTAGTGCTCTGTCACTGGCTTCATGTAACTTTTCATTTTAAACTACTTCTGGATGCTCATGCTTCCTTCTGGTTTCTAACGAATTTGTTATGTCATCTTATGAGAATGTTGTTAACCTTTGGCCTCAGGCTCTGATGATTCTTGACAACCTCTTATTTTTCCTCCCCTGTAAAAATTATTCTATCATCACAGGATGTCTGGAAAATTAAAAAAAAAAAAAAGTCCCACAATTCCCATTCTTTATCACTGGTGTTTCTTTCCTTTCTTTCCTTGTTCCTATTTATTCCACAAATATTTATTGACAAATAGGTACGGACACCATATGTTAAGTATTTTGTTAATTGCTGAGAATAAAAAGAAACATTAATTGAATTTCTAAACTTGCTTTGATCTTCCTACTTCCTTTCTCTCTCATTTCCATTACAGAACTTATTTTCCCTTTGAATTACTTCAATTGTATTGCTAAAATACTTTGTTAATTCATTCATACACAAAACATTTTTTACACATATAACTAATACAACAATTTTTTCTGCCCATCTATCTTAATTAATGAGAACAATCATATACATGCTGTTTAAATTGTCTCCCCCCCCCCTTTTTTTTGCATAGGAGTCCTTCTTTATTCAAGTTGACTTATATACTCTATAATCTACTGAATCAAAATCAACAATCTCTTTTTAAAAGTGGTCTCAAGGTCCACACTTTACCTTTATTCCGTTTAATTTAACTAAAAACTAAGTCCATCTATTTCTCAAAACTCTATGAACTGACTACCAATTTAATGCCAAAAGGGAACCATGGAAATAAAAGTTGCATTCCTATAACCACACCAAAGTCAGTCTGGAGTTGGACTTCTTTGTAAACTTGTTTGGTTAAAGTTGTAGGCATATGGGGCTTACTGTTCACATGGGGGAGGAAGGTACAACAGTCATGCCAACTCCTTCAAATCCAGAGGTTTTTACTTTTTCCTCATCCTCTTTAAATTCTCATGTACAATTATTGACATTTCTCTATTTTGATAATAAAATTCTCTGATCCAGGACTAGGTCATCTCTTCGGAAACCTGTTGTACTGTAATGATTTCTACAGAGAGATTCTCATTGTAAGATAATACACCATTCATTTTCCAAGAAGAAACACGTAAGAGAAAAATAAAAGATTAATTTAAAACGTCCCCAATTTAAACTTGTTTAAAGCCAGTAAGACCCAATCCTCTATGAGTGAGATTAAAGCTTACCTAAGGTCTTTGTAGTGAGGTGGATGCTGTGGGCAGGTTTAAATGGGGTCAGGAAAATCGTCCTTTTAAATTATAATATCCTTAAGAAAAATATAAACTGATGCATTCTTTTTTTGCTAGGCTCCCTGCTAATCATGCAGTCAGTTGTATAAGCTACTGCTTTACTGAATTTATTCCTCATTCCAAGGATGTGCAGTATGGTGACACCAAAGTGTTGAATAGCGTATCTTTTAAGTGTAATATCATCAGGAAATTCGATCTGGTTCATAAAAATGGAAAAGAAAGGATCAGGACACACATTCCCTCCAAGAAATGGCATGTAGTAGAAATGACATATATTAGTTTTATAAGAGAGTTTCTTGCCTTGGAGAGTGCAGCGTTCAGCTTGCATGGCACCATATACTGTCACATATGAAGTAGGATACAGCTTAAGTAGCCAACTCTCTCATTTCACACTGCCCTGCTCAGACACTTATTTATGTACTGTAAGAAATTCTACATTCTACAAATAAAGGACCTTGTAGCAGGCTCAGAGGAGATGTATGAACCAATTAAAGGATTGAAAATAAGCCATACAAGGCAAGATGAAAGCAAGTGGGCTTTATTTGGCCCACAAACGTACACTTATGTTTTCATATGTCCATTTACGTTTTCCATGTTTCCACAGAGGAAAAACCCATAAAACTGGAAATAGGCTACAGCAATAGAGATTTAGGTTAGATAAAAGAAAGAATGTCTGGGTACATGAGGTCCTTAGACCGGTTCTGATGTGGGGAATAAAAGCCCTGATCATTGCTGGTTGGGATAGATTTGTTATGATGCCATTTGAATACGAGGACATGAATCGGACAACTCCTTCCTAGCCCTATGCTTTTAAGAAACATCAGTTTAATATTAGTATAATTATTAGCATATGGATTTTCTTAGCATAAATAGGAAATATAACAAAATTGTCACCAACAAGTTACTCCATTGAAGGGTTAAAGGCATAAAAACGTTTGCATTTGAGAAAAGTTCATTACTTAGTGAATTTGATTCTTTTTTTTTAAGCCATGATTTTTTTCCCCCTCCCGGGTGGCAGTTTTAGGACTTTTTTATTTTTTAAAGAGGTGCTATAAGATTCTGTCTGAAAGTAGCCTTCTACTGGACATATTTCATACTTCACTGTGCATAATTATTATTACTTGAGAAGGTGACGTAGTGTAAAGATATCTGAATTACGAAGCAGGGTTCCTCTGTTATCTCTTCCCCTAGCTCGCAGTATGACCTTGGACAGGTCATGTTTGAGTGTCATTCCTCAGCTGTCTTGTGGAAACCTCAGGACAGTGCTTCAAGAAGTGATCTCTTATGAGATCTTTCCTTCCTTGAAATTCTTTTGGATTAGGAATTCAAATTGTGAATTATTAAGAATTATGAATTCTTTTCAATTACGATCATGAAATCATAATTTAGGTAAGTCAGCATTTTATTTTTAACATGCTTAACAATAGATTTTTTTAATACTTAAAGGTAATAACACATCTTATTTTGTTAATGAATAGTTAAAATTCACCAAGATAATTCATTCTAGCATAGAATTCAGTAAGTTAGCTAATGCAGCAAATGGTCACCTTGTACTGTGTGAAAGTTTAGAATTAAAACCCTTGATTTCTTATGATCCAACTGTCAAATGGCTCTCATCTTTCATTTGTTACGTTTGGTGGTCATTTAATTGATTTGGAGATAGGCCTGAATATTTATTCCCTTCACATGCCATCCACATTGTTTCTTTAAAATAATTATTTTCATTTTTCAATCTTCAGAAATATAAATGTAACAGGATGCTATGCATTGCAAGTCCATTTTATTTCAGTCATTGCTAGATTTCTTACTTCCTATAGTACAGGCTTAAACATTTAAGATACCTTAAAGAGACTACAGCCCCACAGAAATCTAATCTTATGATTATATGAATTATGAATACATGAATACATGCTTGGTTTTTCATATGACTGTAGTGATTTCCAGCTGCCTTAAAATGATAATAACGAATGTCATTGTCATTCAGATTTATTTTAATTATTCACAAATATTCACACAAATATGACCTAGGCAGTGCATCTAGGAAAGTCCTTATAAACTAAGTCCAACTCTAATGTTTAAAGTGTTCGAAAGGCAGATTAAATACTATTTAGGGTAGAAATAATTTTTGAAGTTTCGTGTGTTTACCTGTTTCTTAATGAAACATTTAAGTTGTACACTAGCAGCTTGAGCTGTGGTTGAAACCACAGAATATTCTCTGGAGATACATCATCAAGAAAAGTCACTCTGGTGCTATCTACTCTCCCTGTTGGCAAAAGAAGGGAAGATAAAAAGAAATCATTTACACCTCACACTTAAGTGTGAGAATATGTATTTGTTTTGCATTATGCCATCCAACAGGAAACCTGGTCTTATTCCTCAAAAAGTTAAGAGAAAAAGGGATTAAAATAACCTCTTCGCTCATGGAGGAAAAGAGTAAAATCTCTGTGGAGCCTGTTTTAGAATTGACATTGTGCTAAAACAATTTGACTCACAGTTCCTCCTCACTAAACATTTTCCACTTCTAACTTCACAGCTGAGCTCCACAACTTAGGAAATCACCGCTCAGTGCACGATGCTAGCCTTTCTGTCAAACTTTCTGCCTCTTCAGAGATTGCCTCGACATACAAAGACAGAGAGTCCCCAGCGTCTTACCTAGACAACGAGGAGCTGAAACGCCCAGGCATGACATTGTTCAACGCTCAGGCTAGGCAAGAAGTCCGTCCCCGTTAGTTCCTCCAAAATATAAGTTCACGTTTTCGTGGTTGAGATCATGGCTCTATTCTAAGCAGTTTTACGCAGTGTGTGATTCTAACAAAAACACCCTCTGCAGCTGGAGGGAGCCTCAGTTAAAGCAGGAGTCTGTCAAGGCGTTCCTAGTGACTTCTGTCCACTAAATTCAGACTGATGTTTTGCGAAAGGGGCCTCCACAAGCAGGCCCAGATTGCCTGGGAAGCATTTCCTGCCTCTGAGCAGTGCATGTGAGAAAGAGTGCACGAAGCAGAGGGAGGGGGGCCGAGCACAGCCCGCCTGGGCGGTTTAGGAGTTCTGATTTTACACAGAACTGAAGTGAGTTTGTCAAAGCTCTTGAGGTGATTAGCTGGAGAGTCATAAAGTCGTAGAGTTTTCTCTATCCCACACTGCTGATGAATAAAAAAAAAAAAAAAGGAAAGAAAACAGTTTTTTCCTTCCTCTACAGCATTTCCACTATATTGAATACATGTGCACAACTTAATCCAAATACCTTTGCCGTTCTCCTCTCAAAAGATCTCTTGGGAGAGCAAGATGAATTTAGGTGTTTTAAAAACGGTAATCCCCTAAACGCAAAACTTTTTCTTTTTTTTTTTTTTAACCCTACTTACAAGTTAAAATGCTACAGCCCTGCATACTGTACCTGACAAGATCTGTGAGGATAATCCCGAGAAGCCAGGGGATAGAACGTTGCCTTCAAACGTCTCCAATCCCAGGAATCCTTCACAGAATTAAAGCAGTTTCTGTCATGGCACATGCAGCTTTGGCTCCAGTCAGAAGCCTCCAGTTACACGAGCGCAGGGCTGGGAGAGCAGGAGACAGACTCCATCTTGATCCCATTACAGTCTTGCTGACATTAAGTACTTGCAAGTTCTTGCATCCAGCATGACAGAGTCCCTGAATCACATCTCCAGAGCAGCTCACGGTATCTGCACCCTTTGTCCGACACAAATTTTGTGAACTCTCATCTGTTTATCTTTTCTGCTTTCTTGTGCCTCCACTGAACGACTTCCTCCTAGCCGCTTCAGGCTGGGAACTTGGACTACCATTTGGTTTTGATTAAAACCAGACAGCCAACTCTGGAGAATTTAGGGAACAAGCTAATGGAAACTGCAAATATGGCTTTAATTAGTGCATCAATTAATAATAGATGTTAGCTCGTCTTATAATAAGATGACACAAATATCAACGCAGAGGAAGCTCAAGTCCTTTCAGGAAAGAAGTGATACCAACTCTCATTCCTTTATGACCCAGAATTCTCTTTAGGGAAAGTGGAAGGAGAGGAGAGGGATGTGGCCTTAGGACATCCAGGTTGTGCAGAGGCCGGTGGAGCCGCTTTGTTGTTTATACCAGAGAAACAGGAAACAGTATCTCTGAGTTTAATTATCTTGCTTGGTTGAAATTGCTCTGTAATGTCTCCCTTCTACTTTATTTACAATAAGTGGATTCTCTTGTTATTTATGACCTAAGCATTTTTTTTTTTTTTCTGTGACTAGCGATTACATCAATCTGATTATTGGGTCTACGTGCAGCTTACAAATTTCTAGAGATTTCCCATAATGGGAATTATGCGAACAAATCCAATTTCAATATGATAAATGAATGACATACAGAAAGGTACAAGAAACATTAAACTTTTTAGCCTTAAGAGTCACCCTGTACGTCTCTGACATTGTAAGGAGTTTTCATTGCTGGCTTCTGTTTCAGTTGGCTCTAACTTTTATAAAGACTGACAGATAACTAGATATCACAACGGCCATCTTTTTAGTATCCCCAGAGATAGTGGGTAGCTGATAACCTGAAGAAGTATGGTGAGATAGCTACGATTTCTTTTCTTACTGGATAGATAACTAAAATCTCTCAGAAGTAATGCAAATCATGGACTATTAGAGAAATATGAAATAGCAAGACAAAAAGACTGCATATGAATTTAAAGATGAGAAGCATTCAAGTAAAAACATGTGGGCAGAAAAGTGTTAGGAGTTTATAGAAAAACATTAGTGATTTAAAAAATGAGCATTTAGATTCCTTTAATGTAACCTTCAACTACATGGCAAGAAGGAAGTCCATAATTTCATAAATCCTTTGAAGACTTACTATATTCATATTGAAAATACTTCCACCGAAATTATGCCCATTTACTCTTCCCAATAATCTTTTTGTGTGCTCTTATTTTTTTAAGTTTATTTATTTTTGAGCGACAGACACACACACACACACACACACACACACACACACACACACACAGTATTAGCGGGGGAAGGACAGAGAGAGAGAGAGGGAGACATAGAATCTGAAGTGGGCTCCACACTGTCAGCACAGAGCCTGACATGGGGCTCGAACTCACAAATCCCGAGATCATGACCTGAGCCGAAGTTGGAAGCTTAACCAGTTGAGCCACCCAGGCGCCCCAGTGTGTGCTCTTATTTTTATTTTAAATATAAAGCATTGGAAATTTGTGGAATTATTTTTCTCAGAATCACATGATGAAAAGTGACCAAGTGCACACCACAACTCAGATTTTCTGACTCCAGATTCTGTGTCTTTTCCATCCTCGGAGAGTTCCACTGCCTGTCTTGACTCACAATTACTTGCTGTATGAAATTAGGAAGACTGAAACTTTCTGAGTTTCAGATCCCCCTTTAAAAATAGAGACAGCCCTACATAACTCACAGATTGGAACACAGGATTCGCTTTATATACACATATATTTATAAATTTATATTTATTTCCCTCAGGAAAACACTGGAGCAGAATGGAATGGGAATTGATGTAAGTTCTTTCCTAAAATAACTTGTTTATCTCTATCTCTATCTCTGCCTCTGGGCTTCTGGTTTTCTAGTAGACAGTAGGCGCTCAATAAATATTACTACGCTAATTCTTAGCAAGCTTCTCCTCATGAGTGACATAATCCCCCCTTCATACAATTTTGTCTTGCCCTGTTTTCATTGGCCTGAGGAAACAACAAAACCCTATTCACATACATTTATAAATGCCTTTTTAGAGATCTAGACACTCTTAACAGTAATTTTCTCCTTAACGTTCTCTTCTCTAAACAAACAAGACTTCATGCTTTATTCTATTATTAGAAGGATTACTTCCCAAATCTTTAATCACTCTTATTTATTTTTCATCCTTCAGTTGCCTGACTCCAAACAAATCTCAAAACTTATATTCTCATGAAGGCTTTACCAAATATGAGTATAAAGATAAATAATGAGATAATTTCCTAAATATTTAACATAGTGTCAGGCACACAGAAGTGGTCCAAAGTATTTGTCCCTTTCTCCTTTCTGCATGTAAATCTAAATACATCAGTTCCTTACACGTTTCCTTATTACTCTGAACTAGATCACTAATAAAATATGGTATAGAGGCCGTTAGAAAGCTGAAAATAGAGTATGAGCATAGGAGTCAGGCTCCAGAACTAACAATCATGATGACCCTGTGCAAGTTACGAAAGTCATGTGAGCCTCAGTTTTATAGCCTCTGGATCTAAGGATTTTTCAGAATTAGAGATGATAGTCCATGTAAAGCCATTGTGGCTGATGCAGTATTCATTTTTAACTAGAATTATTTTCACCCTTTATTGTCCTCTCTCATCCTTACTTTGCTCTCTGTGATAATTAAAAAAACAAACAACTCATCAGTCTTTTGAACTCTGAATTAAATGTATGCATTTGGAACATTTTTACTGATGGAGGAATTATGTACTTATTTTTAATGTTTATTTATTTTTGAGAGAGAGAGAGGGAGAGAGGGAGAGGAGTAGGGCATAGAGAGAGGGAGACACAGAATCCGAAGCAGGCTCCAGGCTCTGAGCTGTCAGCATAGAGCCCGATGCGGGGCCCCAACTCATAAACTGTGATATTATGACCGGAGCCAATGTCAGATGTTTAACTGACTGAGCCACTCGGGCACCCCAACATTTTTTTTTAAGAAAAGAAAATAGCAGGGGTGCCTGGGTGACTCAGTCAGTTAAGTGTCCAATTCCTGATCTCGGCTCCGGTCATGATCTCGAGGTTTGTGGGTTCAAACCCCACACTGGGAATCTGTTTCTCCCTCACTCTCTGCCCCTCCTCTACTCTCTCTCTGTGTCTCTTTCTCAAAATAAATAAATTTAAAAAAAGGAAGAATAAGGAATAGAAGTGATTGTGAAGATCAACTTTCTTCCCAGGTACTAGGACGAAATAATACACACTGGCTATGACTGGCCAGTTCCCAGGTGTCTTCATGAACTCTGCACCTCAACTTCTTTTACGGGGTTGCTCAAGGACTCTCATGTAGTCCAACAACCCCTCAGCTGTGCAAAGCCAGATCTATCCTGTGCAAAGAATGTTTTACTCTTTGTAACTTGAGTAGCAAGCATCATTAGTTCAGCACCCACATTTATCATTTGTCACATTGTGAGTGCAAGTAAAGTTTGATTCTTTCCATTTTTAGGAAGGAATAGCATCATTAGAATGGCAAACTCATAATTAATACATAGATAGAGGGAATGAATGTCTTTAAAGCACTTCAGAAGTATTCACACATATGCACTTAGTGTGATAAATGTAGGAGCACTTTGTCTATGAAAATCAGCCCTCTAAAATCTGTATTTAACAACGTTGCCTGCAGCTTATTAGAGTTATCACATGTATGTCAAAGCAGTAAAAACAATATATTCAAGATTTCTAATTAAGTTTTAAAGTATTTAAAAAAATTTTTTTAAAGTTTATTTATTTTTGAGAGAGAGAGAGACAGAGTGTGAGCAGGGGAGGGGCAGAGAGAAAGGGAGACAGAATCCAAAGCAGGCTCCACGCCCTGAGCTGTCAGCTCAGAGCAGGACACGGGGCTCAAACTCATGAGCTGTAAGACCATGACCTAAGCCAAAGTCAGATGCTTAACTGACTGAGCCACTCAGGCACTCCTAAAGCGTTTTTCTACATGTGCTTTTTCCAATAGTTCATTTTGATAGACATACACCCACTTAGGAAAAAAAATACAGTTTTGTGGTTTGCATCTAATAATACACATGTACATTAGGGTTTTTTTTTTTTTTAAATCAATCTTGTCAAACTTGTGTCAAACTCACTTTCACTAAACATTTAGCATTAATCCATAAATATTTATTAAAGGAACACAATTAAGTTTGATGATAAACTAACCAAAGGATCTGTCATATAAATTCTCCAAAACTAATTGTACCTGTCTCTTGGATGATTATGTTCATTATTTCCCTTCATTGAAAATTATTACAACCCAAGAATAATTATAAAGAAAAAAGTATCTTGATAAATTGCAAATAGCTTACACAATAATCTGAGCAAGTATTAAAAAATTATAGTTTGCACAAACGCAATAGTGTATATGGTTTTAGAAACTGACAATTCTCCCAGTCTGTCCAGTAGGGCCAGGATGCTGTCAGAAGCATGAAGATCCCAAGCCACCCATGACTTGTTCTAAAGAGGTCTGGGTGTGTCCAGCCAGTAGAGGCTAAGGTTGTTTCTATGTCACACAAGGAATTTGTTCCATGTGAAAACATAAGCTAACATCACCATGCAGCATGCCTCAGCATCCTTGCGAAGCATCATAATAACATCCTCATTTCATGGCCAAAAATGTCTCTATATCTTCAGCCAATTCAAAAAATGTTCCTCTTCACTTTGGGCCTGGAGTTCACACTCTCTTCTAGCTTCTCTTACAGTTCTTTCAAATGAGGCCACACATTGTCTCTTACCTGCTCTGTGCACCTGGGAAAGAGGTGAAAGTGCCTGTGTCCAGGTGCCTTCTCTGGGATAAAATCTATGATCCACTTAAAACTCTGTCCGTGGAGAGTCACTCTACCTTACACTGTACCCCATACTCTAGAGTAGAGGCCACATTCCCACCACTGTGAGAATGAGGGGGGGGTCATGAAGTTGTTACAAAGGCTTATGTCCTTGAAGGAATATGCCTTCCATTTCTATTAAATATACTTTTTATATTTTCTCCTTTAAAATAGAACCGTTTGTGGGGAACCTGGGTGGCTCAGCTGGGTGTCCGACTCTTGGTTTCGGCTCAGGTCATGATTTCATGGCTCATGTGTTTGAGCCCTGCATCAAGCTCTGGGCTGACGGTGTGGATGGAGCTTGCTTGGGATTCTCTCTCTCTCCCTTTCTCTGCTCCTCCCCTGCTTATGCTCTCTCTTTCAAAATAAATAACTTTTAAAGTAGAACCATTTGAGAGCCTCCATATATACAAGTAAATATACTTAATATCCATCCACACATTCAACTAATATTTCTTTGTATTTATTATATTCACGGTACTGTTATGTACTTGGGATGCATCATTAAAAACAACCAGATTAAAAAGAAATGAAATAGAACAAACAATTCTAAAATTTGTATGGAACCAGAAACCCCCCCCCCCCCAAATAGCCAAAGTAGTGTTGAAAAAGAAAACCAAAGCTGGAGACATTACAATTCCAGACTTCAAGCTGTATTACAAAGCTGTAATCACCAAGACAGGATGGTACTACCACAAAAACAGACACATAGACCAATGGAACAGAATAGAGAACCCAGAAATAGACCCACAAATGTATGGCCAACTAATCTTTGACAAAGCAGAAAAGAATATCCAATGGAATAAAGACAGTCTCTTCAGCAAGTGGTGCTGGAAAAACTGGACAGCCACATGGAGTAAAATGAACTTGGGCCACTTTGTTACACCATACACAAAAATAAACTCAACATGGATGAAAGACATAAATGTAAGACAGGAAACTATCAAAATCCTAGAGCAGAAAATAGGCAACGACTTCTTTGATCCCAGCCACAGCAACTTCTTACTTGATATGTCTCCAGAGGCAAGGGAAACAAAAGCAAAAATAAACTATTGGGACCTCATCAAGATAAAAGTCTCCTGCACAGTGAAGGAAACAATCAGCAAAACTAAAAGGCACACTATGGAATGGGAGAAGATATTTGCAAATGACATAGCAGATAAAGGGTTAGTGTCCAAAAATCTATAAAGAACTTATCAAGCTCAACACCTAAAAAGCAAATAATCCAGTGCAGAAATGGGCAAAAGACATGAACAGACACTTTTCCAAAAAAAAAGACATACAGATGTCAGACACATGAAAAGATGCTCACCATCACTCATCATGAGGGAAATATAAATCAAAACCACAATGAGATGCCACTTCACACCTGTCAGAATGGCTAAAATTAACAACTCAAGAAACAGATGTCGGTGAGGATGAGGAGAAAGGAGAACCTTTTTGCACAGCTGGTGGGAATGCAAACTGGTGCAGCCACTCTGGAAAACAGTATGGAGGCTCCTCAAAAAATTGAAAATAGAACTACCCTATGATGCAGCAATTTCACTACTAGGTATTTATCCAAAGGATACAGGAGTGCTGGTTCAAAGGGGCACATGCACCCCAATGTTTACAGCAGTGCTATCGACAATAGCAAAATTATGGAAAGAACAAAACTGTCCATCGACTGATGAATGGATAAAGAAAATGTGGTATATATATGTACCATGGAATATTACTCAGTGATCAAAAAGAATAAAATCTTGTCATTTGCAACAATGTGGATGGAACTAGAGTGTATTATGCTAAGTGAAATAAGTCGTTCAAAGAAAAACATATCATATGATTTCACTCATGTGGAATGTAGGAAATAAAACAGATGAACATAGGAAAATGGAAGTAAAAATATAAAAACAGAGAGGGAGGCAAACCTCTTAAATACAGAGAACAAACTAAGGGTTGCTGGAGGGATGTTGGTAGAGGATGGGCTAAAGTGATGAATTATTAAATTCTATTCATGAAATCATTAGTACCCTATATGTTAACTAAGTTGGTTTTAAATTTAAAAAAAAACATAATAAAGAAAAAGAAATGAAAGAACTTTCCCCTCAAGGAGTTTAAATGGGAGGTAGGGGACTGGTAATCAACAATAAAAATAAGTAAAGTATGTAGTATATGGATAATTACTGGGGAGAACAGAAAATGTAAAGCATGATAAAGAATATGGGGCGGGGGGTGGGGGGCGCCTGGGCTCAGTTGGTTAGGCATCTGACTTTGGCTCAGGTCATGAGCTCATGGCTTGTGAGTTCAAGCTCCACGTCTCTGTGCTGACAGCTCAGAGCCTAGAGTCTGCTTCGGATTCTGTGTCCCTGTCTCTCTCTGCCCCTCCCCCATTCATGCATGCTCTTGTGCATGTGTTCTCTCTCTCTCTCTCAAAAATAAACATTAAAAAAATTAAAAAAAAAAGAATATGGGGAATGAGGGTTGAGGGATGATCACGTTCCAGAATTAAATAAGAGATATCAGGGTAGGTCTCACCAAGGGACTTTCTAGTAAAGATTTTTAGAAGATGAAGGAGATGACTATACAGGTATCGGGATCACAGAGTTTCAGGTGGAATAAACAGGTCCTAAGGAAGAATGTGCCTGGCTATTTCCAAAAATAGCAAGGTGATCAATATGGTTGAAGGAGAAAGGGGTAGAGAGCTAGAAGATGCACTCAAGGAGGTAAGGAGGAACAGGTTAAATAGTATCTTCAAAGGACTTTGGCTTTGAGGGACTGAAAAATGGAGTCCTTGTCAGATTTTGAGCAGAGGAGTGGTAAGGTCTGCTTTACATTATAATATGGTCACTCTGGCTGGTGTTGTAAGAATAGGCTGAAAGGGATAGAGGGCCAAAGCAGGGAGGCCAGTTAGGAGGTCACTACGGGGGGTGATCCAGGTGAGAGACATGGTAGGTGGCTCAAATGAAGGTGAGAAAGGTCAGGTGTAAAATTTTTCTTTGGTATTTAGTGGCAAGAGTGTTTCCTAAGGAATTAAACTTGCTGCATGAGAAGAAAAGAAGAGATGAAAAAACCTCTTGAGCAATTCAAGGATAAAGTTGCCATCATATGAGTAAGAGAAGGCTCTCAGTGGAGTAAATTTTATATCATATGGAGAAGAATTTTTTTTCCCAATATATGAAATTTATTGTCAAGTTGGTTTCCATACAACACCCAGTGCTCATCCCAAAAGGTGTCCTCCTCAATACCCATCCCCCACCCTCCCCTCCCTCCCACCCCCCATCAACCCTCAGTTTGTTCTCAGTTTTTAACAGTGTCTTATGCTTTGGCTCTATGGAGAAGAATTTTAATTTTAGATGTATTACATCTGAGATGCTTATTAAACTTTTCTAATAGAAACGCCAAGGATCCAATTGGATATATGAATTCTAGTTCGGAAGAGAGGTCTAGCTGGAGAAATAAATTTGCAAGTCTTGAACTGCATATTTAAAGTCTATAATTTCATTGGTTTTGATAAATGCATATTCCTGTAATACGATCGCCACCATCAAAATAATGAAACATCATATTCATCACCTCCAACTTTCCTTGTGCCTGTCTATCACCCAATCCTTTTGCTCCTTTCTCCGCCCCCCCCCCCCGACCACCAAGCAACAACAGATTCTCTTTCTGACATTGCAGATTAGTTTAAATTTTCTAGATATTTATCTACACGAAATCATCTGTATGTATTTTCTTCTGGATTCTTAGCATAATTATTTGAGATCCATCCATGTTGTTGCACGTATCAATGGTCCATTCCTCTTCATTGATGAGTAGCATTACATTATAAGGATATAGCATTCACAGTTTATCCACTCATCTGTCAATGTACATTTGGGACAATATCATTGGGACAAAATTATTTGACTATTACAAACAAAACTGTTATAAACATTCACGTACAAGTCTTTGCATGCATATATGCTTTTATTTCCTAGGAGTGAGTGGTAGATTCATTTGTCAGGCGTATTTTTAAATTTTAGGAACTGACAAACTGTGTTGTAAGGTAGATGCTCCATTTTATATTTCCATCAGAAGTTTCTGTTGTTCCACATTGCATGCTGACAATGGGATGATTAATTCTAGCCACTCTGATAGATGTATAGCTGTATCTCCTTAGCATTTTCCTAGTGACTGATGCTTATTTATCACCAGCATGTCTTCAATGAAATGTTTGTTCAAATATTTTGTCCAGTAAAAATTTTTGATTTGTTGCTTTCCTTATGACTGAGTTGTGAGAGATCTCTGTGTATTCTGCATACAAGTCCTTTATCAAGTAACTGAAAATATTTTTTTCCCAGTCTAGATTGTCTTTCATTTTTAATAGTAACTTTTGGGAAGAAGAAATTCCTAATTTTGATAAATTAAAAAGTTATCAGGTTTTTTCTTTTATAGATTGTGCTTCTGGTCTCACAGCAAGGAAATTAGTTTTCTTGATATCGCAAATATTTTCTTCTATACTTTAAGCTAGAGTTTTATGATTTTAGATTTTAGATATAGGGTCTTTGCTACATTTAAAGTTAATTTGTCTCTATCTCTCTCCCTCCCTCTCTGCCCCTCCCACACGTGCACACACAAGCTCTCTCTCTCAAAATAAGTAAAACTTTTAAAAAACAATTAAAAAAATAAAGTTACATGGCGAGAGTATGATCAAAGTTTTTTTTTCCTTTTTATAATATGGATATCCAATTATTCTAGCACCATTTGTGACAATCCTTTTCCACAGAAGGTGTTTGTCACTTTAACAAGAATTAATTGACCAAATATGTGTGGTTCAATTATCTAGACTCTATTAAGTCCCATTGATCTATTTGTCCATCTTTCAGAATACCACATACCATTGATTATAGTAACTTTCCAGCAAGTTTTTAAATCCATTATTGTAAATATTGCTACTTGTTCTTTTTAAAAGTTGTTTTGGATTAGCTAGACCATTGCATTTCCACATGAATTTTAGAAGCACCTTGTTCATTTCTACAAACAAACAAACAAACAAACAAAAGCAAAGAGCAAGCCTGTTGGGATCTTGATCAATTTAGTATTTAAAATAAATGAGAAAGAATTAACATCTTAATAATATTGAGTCTTCTTTTCCATGAACACAATGTATCTCAAACCTTAGATTTTTAATTTCTCTTGTCAGTGTTTTGTACTTTTGTCTGTAATAGCCTTGCACATTTTTGCCAGATTTATCTATATGATGCTATTGTAAATGATGTCTTAAAAAATTTCCATTTCCAATTGTTTATCACTGTTATAGAGAACACAACTCATTTGTATATATTGACTAGTATCCTGCAAACTTGCAAAACTCATTAACTAGACCTAGTAGCTTTTTTGAAGATCCCTAAGATTTTCTAAATAAGTCATCATGTTGTATGTGAATGAAGACACTTTTGCTTGTTCTTTTCCAATCTGAATGCTTTTAATTTCTTTTTTGTTTTGTTGCTTTATTCCATGGGCTAGAATCTGCACTGCAATACTGAATAACATAGGTGAAGTGGACATTCCTGCCTTTTCTTGAACCTAAGGGAAAAAGCATTTGTTTTTTTATCATTAATTATGATATTAGCTGCAAAGTATTTTTGTAGATGCCTTTATCAGGGTGAGGAAGTTCCCTCTATTCCAGTGGTTCTTAACTGGAAGTTATTTTGTTCCCCAGGGATATTTGGAGATGTTTGAAAATATTTCTGGTCACCACAACAGGGGAAGTGATGCTCTTGACTGCAAAACATACTGTAATGCACAAGACAGCTTCCCACAACAAATAATTACTGGACCCAGAATATTGACGATGTTGATGTTGAAAAATCCTGACCTGCTCTATTTCTAGTATGCTGAGAGTATTTTTTAATCAGTAAAGATATTGGGATCCCTTCCCCCCAATTTTTTCTGAATAAGATTTTTCTTTTTTAGTATGTATAAAGTTTTTCTTTTTTTAGTCTGTTAATAATGGCACATTTCATTGATGTTCCAATGTTAAAAGAATCTTGCATTCCTAGGGCACTTTGTCATGATGTATAATTATCTTTTATATGATGTATATTTTATACGATGTATTATGTTTTATATATTATTGAATTAAAGTTGCTAATATTTTATTCAGAATGTTTGCATCCTATGTCTAAAAGAAACAATGGCTTGTTGTCTTCTTGTTATCTTTGCTATTGATTTCTAATTTAATTCCATTATGGCTGGAAAACATAGTATGGATAACTTGAATTTTTTAATGTATTGAAACTTCTTCTGTGGCTAAAACTATGGTCCATTTTGGTAAATACCTTCAAAAAGGATGTGTATTATTTTTTCTTATAATGTTTTCATAAATGAAGTATCTGATCAAGGTCCAGAGAATTGAAAAAATATTCCCCACTATCATCCAAGAAGGAAGAAATAGCATCATTTATTTATAAACTGGAGACATATCTTTAGATAACCCTTAGTTCCAATGGATTCCCACTGAGCAACCTAATATTTCCTGGAATAGAGGTTACTCTGCTCCTAGAATTTTTAAATATTACCCAGTTTAAACTCTTCATATCAGTAGGATAATAATTTATATTTGAAATAAATATCAAGTAAATATTAGTCAAATGTTTGAAAATGGAATTCAGCCAGTTTTTAAGTGTAAACAAATCCATGCATATGCCTATTTGGGCATCCAATAGAAATCATTATTTTACTTATCAATTATCAGCCTTGATAGAAGTGGCATATTAACCATTAAAAATAAAGAACACAATTAGAACTGTCCTTTAATGAAATGACATAAACAATTATTAAACTCTTGGAAATTTTTAATATTCTGTTCAATAACCAATAGGACATATTCACATTTATATAATATCACTTCTATATCCTGGTCCTAATTATTTTCTTGGATAAAACAACACACAGTATTGTGGTTTTTTTTTTTAAATGAATGTCAATGACAAAGTTTCCATTTAGCATGAAAAATGAACATTTTAAAAAGTCTTTGAAATTAAAGATTTTGTGAAATTACGTTATCTCATTTTGAGTTGGAAAAAAATAGGTTGGGCAGAACGTAGCAAAAACTTTGCCAATATTCAAATGTTAGAAACACAGTTTGAAAGAGTTTATAAAACATGTGTCATAATAGGTTTCTTTTATCCTTATGCTGGATGGTTGAATTTCACTATTAAAATAATCCTATTGTGGAACAAAATATAGCAGAGTTTCCTCTACTTATATTAGGTATTCGTGAGCCAAAGCAGAGTGTTGATTATGGCTGCCAAGTTCCTATGTAGACAAATGAATCATAGGAACACAGTAGCTATTTTATTTGGGGCCTTGCTGAGCTGCAAGATTTTTAATGAGTTAAAATAATATTTTGGGTTTCGAGTAGAAAGTGTGAACTATCAAAAACACAGACATTTGACTTCAAAGTTGAGGGCAAAAACAACTCCACATGCAAAGTCATTCTGAGCAACAGACTCACAGAACTTGGAGATCGAATCCCCTGAGGGCTGGTCTCTCTGTTTCCTTTGGACTGTGTGCGAGGGAAGCCAGTCTGATGGCACTGAAGCTTTTGAGAGATTGTTCAATTACTAGTATGTATGCCCAACAATTTGCACATAAGATAAATTGTTTTAGCTTAGATCTGAATAGCCACGAAGAGATGATTATTTGCTTCTCTTCTAGTTGGGAAGGCAACAATAATGACAATTATTGCTAAACACCAAGGAGACAGAAACCACAGATGGCGCAAGATATGTAAGCAAGTAAAATAAGTGAATTAGAAGAAATATTTTTCTTAGAATGGGCCAAGTAGTTGTGTTAGCAAGAATCTATTTTTTTCAAATATTAGAATAAAGAAGATCAGTTAAACACAACAAATGTTTTTGAACACCTACAGCGAGATTCAGCACTATTAAGGATTTTGAAGATGATTGTGACCCTTTAAAGATAATTGTACCAATTCCTTTTTAATCTTATATTTGTATAAATATGTAGGCCTGCATGGCACCCTACACGGCATTTGTTTTTGTTTGTTTGTTTGTTTTAGCAAATAACAAATATCTATTTAAGCTTTATTTACTTATTTAGAGAGGGAGAGAGAGAGCAGGAGAGGGGCAGGGAGAGAAAGAGAGACAATCCCAAGCAGTCTCTCCACTGCCAGCGTAGAGCCCCATGTGGGATTCAAACTCACGAACCGTGAGATCATGAGTTGAGCTGAAATCAAGAGTCAGATGTTTAACCAACTGAGCCACCCAGGTGCCCCACTTTTGGTATTGTTTTATTTTCCATTTTAAGTAAACAATGTTTTAAAATTTCACTCCAGATCTTTGTTTTCCGAAGGCCTAACTCTAATATCTGCTTCTCTGTAAATACCTTGCCAGATGATCCAAAAGTGTATTTAGTTATTCTTTTTTCTGTTTTCTCTTCACACTTTATGCCTTCATTCAGACATGCCTTTTGTTTGGGGATATTGAAAGAGAAAATTGTTATAGGAATACTCACATTTAGGAAGGTCATTCCCTGCAATGGAGAGAAGAATTTCAGGGCAAAAGAAAGCAAATAGATAAGAATAAAGGGAACCTCTATCCTGCCGGAATGATGAAACAACTAAATCCTGTAGGTCAATGGGAATGTCACTGCCAGAGTCCTGCTTTTTCCTGTATTGTAAATATATGTTACTTTTCTGCATACTAAGTTGAATCCCATCAGACTCTCCTACTGTGAGTGCAAGGCCATGTATTAGAGTTCTGTTCCTAAAACCACCCAGTTAAGAGCCAGGAAAAGAAGGGATGGAAGGTTATTAGGAAATCAGATTTGAGCATTAGTTTAATTAGATCATTTTCTCCCATCCATACATTGGAAAGAACAGGAATTTTGATTGTTGTGGACGGTGAAGGAAGAGGGTTGGGGGAGAGGCAAGGGTAACTTAGAACAAGAGGCACATCTGTGCACAGAGGGGCTGAACATTTGTTCTGTAAAGACACTTTGGGGACTTATATAAACTGGAAGGAAACATGCTGGCATCTGAGGGAATGAAGGCAAAAGTCAAAATATGAGGCCTGTTTTGCAACTTTATTTGGACTTGACTGATGTATTATTTTTCTTTTCCCATGTCATGTTTATATGCTTTCCCTAAGTCCTCTGTGCTTACCTACCAACCTGCTGCCTTAGTCATAAGGCTAATATGTCTGTGCCTTAAGAAAAATGGAATTATGCGATGATACAGAAAGAAACTTGCTTACTGCTGAGTTTTAAAAAAAAAATTCCTTGAAATGCAAACCACAGAGGAAATACCTAATTGCTTTTCTAAGAAATGGTGGAAATTGGTAGGACAAGATACTCCATTTCAGGTTTTTGCTTTCATTCTCTGAAGACATTTCTGTGTTTCTTGGCTGTGTGTGTGTGTGTGTGTGTGTGTGTGTGTGTTTCCAGAAACATGTAGCACACGCTTCAGCCAGACCACATGCCTATGAGTCAATATTTCAGCTTGCATTTGTCTTAAACCGTGAAGCTCAGGGTGTAACCTAACAGAACCTGGCAGGTTGTCTGAATAGTTCTTTCACCACTTGATCCAAAATATAGTAAATCAGATGACATATTGTTCTAATTTTGCATTAGTACTCATATTTTAATAAGGAAAGGAAGAGTGTGTTCTATCAAGATTTTTGAATACAAACAAAATCTAGCTTCAGATCCAACCTACTGCAGAAATTAAACTGGAGTCACCAAATGTAGTTTGCTTTAAAAAAAAAAAAAAACTTGATACGTACATACTTTGGCACTTGCTATGGACTCAATTGTGTCCCCACCCTCCCCAAACTTCAAATTCATATGTTGGAGCCCTGACCCCTGATGTGATGGTATTTGGAGATGGGGCCTTTTGGAGAGGATTAGATTTATATGAGGCCACAAAGATGGAACTCTTTATGGACGTAATAATGGCATTGGTGCCCTTATGAGATGAGCTCTCTCTCTGCCTTGAGAAAACACAGACACATAGGTGATCATCTGTTACCAGGAAGAGAGTTCTAACCTGAACCAAATCATCCAACACCTTGATCTTGGACTTCCCAGCCTCTAGAACTATGAGAAATAAAGTCTGTTGTTTAAGCCTTCCAGTCGATGTTGTTATAGCAGTCCAAGAAGACTAACACAATCTTTTACAAGTTTGGAGTGTTCATTTCGTGGCGTGTAAAGTAAAACTTGACCGTAGAAACTCAGTATCTAGTATTGTTGTTATTATTATTATTATTATTATTAGTGGTGGTGGTGGTAATAATAATAATAGTTGGAATTTAATGTGAATTACTACTTCTTTCTTGCTAAAATCCCTGGGAAAAAGTCAGTTAATATGTGGATGAAGTTTTATCCTTTCTTCTAAATAAATATGGTGCCATATATATAGTGAGCACAAGAACCATTCTCAGCTCTCCTATCTCTAAGTAAAACAAAACATTTTGCCTGCTTATTTTTAGAAAGACACATCATATATGGAAAAAACACTGTATATTTCTGGTACTTTAGAAATACATCCATTTATGGAACTTCAATTAGTCTAGGTGACTGGTCCAGTCACCCAGTTGGCTAGTTACAAGGCTCCCTTCCCCACCCCAAGAAAAGCTCTTCTTGTCTCAGGGCAGACACCTAGTTTTAGCCTATGATATTTTTCTCCAAAATATTTTGCCTATGCTCTGAATTCATTAAGGCCTGACTAGCACCCAAAGGGACCAAATAAAATATAAAATATAAAATAAAATAAAATAAAATAAAATAAAATAAAATAAAATAAAACAAAACAAAACAAAACAAAACAAAATAAGAGTTAGGGGCTTCTTGCAAAAGCCAGAAGAAGCTTCCTTTCCCTGCTTTCTCCTCACACATCCCTCGAGGCAAAAAGTACTGAAGTATCACTTAATTGGATGGGATGGGGATAAGAAAATGAAAGGGGAAGAGAATACTGGGGAAAATGTTTTTCTGGACACGATTCTGCCAAACTAAAAAAATACTTTAAGGATAACTCATCTCTCAGAGTCCCTCTTCATCTGTTTCTTTCCTTCTGTACTTACATACACTTCAACTTCTCCTAAAATGAGGAAGCCATTATTCAGTCCTGTCTCCACTTGGAACTGTTTTTTCCCTGACTGTTTTTTGTTACTAAAACATTGGGAATCATAACAGATACGTATCGAGGGCTCATTAATTGTCAGGGCCTACTCTCAGGGCTGTATGGAATTGCTATTTAAACCTGACAACAATCCTAGGAACTAGGACCTATTAATACGCTCCTTGTGTAGGTAAGGTCACTGAGGTTGAACTTGTCAATGTTCTCACACTGAGAAATACATCAGACTCCAAGGCGCAAGTTCTTAGCTACCGTCTTTCCATCCGTTTGTGTTCTACTCCTCATTATCCTTTCTTACCCTGTTGACCCTCATTTCTCCATCTCTAAACTTGACCATTTCCAAAGTTCTTTTGAATATTAATCTGAAACCTTTCAGTTTCATAAAATGAGAGTAATAAAAGTAAATAGAAGGAATAAATACCTTTTTTTTAGTTTTTAATGTTTATTTATTTTTCAGAGAGAGAGAGAGAGAGAGAGAGAGAAAGACAGCATGAGTGTGTGAGGGGCAGAGAGAGAGGGAGACACAGAATGTGAAGCAGGTTCCAGGCTGTTAGCTGTCAGCACAGAGCCTGATGCAGGGCTTGAAACCACGAACTGAGAGACCATGACCTGAGCAAAGTCGGACACTCAACTGACAGAGCCCCCCAGGTGCCCCATAAATACCTTAAATGCCAATTGTTTTCAAATTGTATCCAAAGTTGTTTATGGCAGCATAATTCCATGGGAAATTTGGAAACAGCCTATTTTTAATTATTGTAAAAAAAACTTGGAGTATGCATTAGTTGAAATGCTCTGCAACATTAATAATGCTTACTTTAGAATAGTGATTACTATAAACAGGAAGCGATAAAACTACCATAAAGAAAAAACAAAAAAAAAAATCACAAAAACCTATTCATAGAGAAAAGCACTGGGAAAACACATCAAAAATATAACAGTGGTTCTCTTCAAGTAATAGAACCTGGCATATATATTTCTATGTGCTGTAATTTTTAGTAGTTTCTGTTTTCCATGGTGAGGACATAGTATGGAAGGACAAAATATATTTGAAATGTAGTGGAAATAATGTTTGCAAAGAGTTAATATTTTATGAAGCCTCAGTCAACAACTATCTGTATGGCTTCAGGCAAATAAGTTTGGACCTTAGTTTCCTCATTTGTAAAATTAATGGCGGTGACTAAATATTACAACTCCCATATATCACATTGTAATTTTCATTTACATTAATTTCTTAATCTTGCAAATAATCATGAAAAGAGGACAACATTAGTCCACTCTTTGTGAACAAGGAAGGTGAATTTCTGAATCCTTAAGAAACAAATAGTAGATAGTGAGGACCAAGAACCAAAATCATGTATTTCCAAGGACGATTTTTCAAAATCTCTGTAATCACAAATATTTCATATATTGTTTCTATAGTTCTGATTATTTATGACTCCCTTTCTTAATGTCATCCTTTTGAGTATTATGTCCAAATTCCTTCCAAGCCTTTTAGGTCTTGTTCCATTGACTCCCACTTATGCTAGCTCTCCCAAAATATCTCACCTATTTCTCCAAAAACCTTTCTTTGATGAGCCTACTCGACTATACCTCTTTACCATTTTCCATGGTGAAGACCTTCTATGTTTGTGCCCTCTTACTTCGTTAATGTTAAGGACCATATCTTCACTTGATTATATGTTCTCCTTTTTTTCTTAAACACACACACACACACGCACACACACACTGCACCAACTGTAATTCAATAGAAGGCTCAGCACAATGTAACTTGGATTTTGCAGAGTAGATCAATTTGGGGACACAATTAGGGCACACTGTTGTGGGAATTCCTGGAAACTGGTGTGTGTGTGCCCTGAAAACTCCTGGCTCCCATAGGGCATGCACCATTTCTTCCCTTTCCTGCTTCAAATGAGGCAAAGAGGTGGCTCTTTGTCCTACAGATCCTAAGTGGAAGTTGAGGTACGGATCTCCAGGAAAGGCACCACCACTCTGGCTGACCAGGCATGGGACACACTCATGGGGATGAAAACCAGTCACTGCCATAGCCAGAGCCAGCTGGGGTCAGCCCCAAAGCCACTGCCTTCTCTCTCAGCAGTGAAAACTGCAGGACTGATTCTTCTAGTATTTTGTTCCTTCTACAGACTTTCATTTGTTAAAACAGTTTTGTTATTTCACTCCTTTGTGAGTCTCTGGGGAGTGTAATGAAGGAAAATCTGAGTGATCTTGTACTGAACATCCCATCTGATCCCTGCAATGCTGCCCACCCTCCTCCTCTCATGACCTAGTCCATCTGACTCCCACTCATGTAAATGACAGGAGATCCCTATTTCTTCATAAACATCCATTCAATTATTCAGTACATATTTATTGAAAATTTATTAGGTACTAGACACTGACCAAGGGTTTTGTCCTAGATCGATAAGAAGACAAAGCCCCTTCCCTTTTGGGATTTATATTCTAAAGATGAATGCAGACATTAACCACATGTGTATATATTAATTGTAATGGCAGCTGCTAAAAGGAAAATAAGTTAGAGCAATGGACGAGTGATACCTATGTGTGCACTTGTGTGTTTCTATGTGTGTGCGTGCATGCCTGGATGTGCGCTATTTTAGATAGGTCATTAGGAAGGAAGTTTATGGGAAAGTGACATCTGAACAAAAGCTTGGGGAAGAAGTTTCACAATAAGGGAGAAGGAAATATAAATGCCATGAGACAAAAGCATCTGGATCTCCCTGAAAATCAGGGTGGACACATCTTAGGCACAAATTGAGTTTCCTACTATACCTTGTTTATTGGTTTATGCAGAAATAGAATAGACTTTCTCAAGAAAATTCTTATAAGGGCAAATTTCAACATTTAAAAATTAGAGTATATATCTAAATGATAATTTTTGTCATAAAGGGAGCCCAGGGACATGGCAATTGTCCTTTGAAACTATCACACTGGCTTGTAGCAAGATTTTAATAAGTTAGGGGGTATGGTTGCTCATAAAACAAACCAAAAAGTTATACATTGTGATACAAATATATTTTTAAAAAATTTTTAAGGTTTATTCATTTTTCGGAGACAGAGAGATAGAGTGTGAGTGGGGGAGGAGTAGAGAGAGGAGGAGACACAGAATCTGAAGCAGGCTCCAGACTCTGAGCTGTCAGCACAGAGCCTGACATGGGGCTCGAACTCACAGACTGCCAGATCATGACCTGAGCTAGATGCTTAACCGAGTCACTCAGGCACCCCACATTGTGAGACAAATATTAAGGATTACTATGCAAAACAGTATTTTATATTTTGAAGAATATTGATATTTATAAATGTCTATTGGTTTGTATAATTCTGCTTATTACCAGATTTTGAGAACTCAACATTCTATACACAGTAAAACCTTGGATTGCAAGTAACTTGCTCTGCAAGTGTTCCACAAGACAAGCAAACATTTCTAAGAAATTTTATTTTATTTTATTTTATTTTAAATTTTTTTAACATTTATTTATTTTTGAGACAGAGAGAGACAGAGCATGAACAGGGGAAGGTCAGAGAGAGAGGGAGACACAGAATCTGAAACAGGCTCCAGGCTCTGAGCTGTCAGCACAGAGCCCGACGCGGGGCTCGAACTCACGGACCGCGAGATCATGACCTGAGCTGAAGTCGGCCGCTTAACCAACTGAGCCACCCAGGCGCCCCTCTAAGAAATTTTAAATTGATAAATGAGCAATGTCTTGCAATATGACCAGTATGCTTATTATGACACCGATGTCACAAGATCACAACTGAACCAAAAGTTCTCCTCTCGCTCTCTCTCTCTCTTTCTCTTGCTTGCTGTGGGGCTGTGGGTGATCATCTCCCATGCTCGGATGCTCAGTCTCCGGACATGGTGTTTGTAGAAATTAGGAAGTTTTCAGAACACTGTGAGGTGCCCACAAGTGGCACTAGGGTATTTTTTGTCACCTCAAAGCACCTATGGACAGTCCTCTGCTTTTCCATACAAGAGGAAGCTTAGGAATGCTTTGCTTCATTCTAGGTCAGGCTGCCTGCACATATAGACCCTTTCCTCTGCTGCCTTATTGCCAGTTACATTCAATACAGTCTATGACAAGAGTTTATTAATACTGTATTGTAGTCAACACTCATGCAAGCATATACATGCAGAAAAGGGTTGAAAAGAAAGGCAGTAAGGAGATGATTATGGTGGAAGTTAAGAAGGACATCACTAAGAAGTATGGATGAGATCGCAAGGGGCCCAAATTGCCCGATTTTATAAGAAGTCTATATTTGTATCTTATCTGCAGAGGAGGAGGAGAAAAGGCGGAGGAATCCCTCAGTTCAAATGAGATTAGGGAGATGTGTAAAATGTGGGAAACAGTGCAAAATTTTGTAGAAAACACCACCTGAATAAGGCTGTAGCAGTGCGAGCAATGAATCTGTTTCATGACCACACAATGTCACATTTCTGCAAAATCCTCAAAAGGAGGCAAAACCAAGTGTCATTGGATAGGTTCCTTGTTAAATCTGAACAAAAAGGAAAAGAAAGATTCCATTAAACCAATAGATAGCAGTGATTGCGTTAGTGATAGTGAAAGTTGTCCTCCATAATAACCCTCCTCTCCTGTCTCCCTCAGTCCTGAAGGTTTTCAAAGGTAAATGCAGGTTAACTTATCTTCTTTATATTTTGTCTTTTCTTTATTATTTTTGTATTATATTACAGTATTGTAATCATTTTTATACGAATATTTTTGGGTTGTAGAATGAATCATCTGAGTTTCCATTATTTCTTGTAGGGAAATTCGCTTTGATATACAAGTGCTTCGGATTACAAGCATGTTTCTGGAACGAAATATGCTTCCAAACCAAAGTTTTACTCTAGTTCCTTCTTGGCCTTATAGAACCAACTATACATCTAATCATGGATGGAGGCACAGATTCACATCACTGCTAATGAGACCTTTTGGGGCCCTACCAAAACCACGATACTTTGTTTACATTGGACACTGTGCAGAGGTTACAAGTGGGAGCCTGGTTCTCATAGAGCTGATAAATTAGTTTTGGGGGAAAGGAGATTTGTTTTACCACTAATGATATTAACAACAAAGAAGAAGAAACAGTATCTCCCTCTTTACACACCAATAATGTCCAACTAAGTAAGTCGTAGATATTGATTAATGAAGAGTAAGAGGTTTACATAACACGGAGGGTAGGAGAATGCACAAAGAGGCACACGAAGTTCGGAGGTTCTATCATGAGCAGTGACAGGTGAAGCTGGAGGGAGTGGGGAATTCTAAGGATTATAGGTCATAACTGCAGAGAAGAATTAAGGAGCTCAAGGCTTTTGTTTAATGTACAGAGAGATAGCTTAAAGATGTATATATTTTTAGGGGAGGCTACAACAAAGGAGGAATAGAAGTCTTAAGAAACAAGCTTCTTTGAGCTACTTTATTGGCACTTCTCACTAACTATGTAAAGCAGCAAGGCAGTTACACCCAACTCCTATTTTACAAATGATCAGACTGAGGCTCTAGGAGATTAAATGCCTTGCATCCTGACAGGCAGTCAGCAACTTACAAGGCAGGACTAATCCACGTTACATTGTCCATGGTCACAGTCTTCTTCCAATGCCCTGGGTGGCCTCTGAATTTGAAAATCACAAGCGGCCTTGCACAATGACCTACAGCCATAAGCCGTTGGTAACTTTTGGAGAAGGCATATTCCACATCCATAGGACATGGTGAAACAAGTCCTGCATTTAGAGTATCTTCAATCTTCTCTTTAATCCTTTGTAACTATGAAGTACTAGACCATCTGCATGTCAAAAATTGTTTCCATGCGTCTAAGAATTGGTACCAAAGTTACCATATTTTTGGAAAACACATCATTTTGGAGTATTATTAAATATAAGGGAAATTTAATGTTTTTGAAAATTTATTTTTGAGAGAGAGAGAGAGAGAGATGGAGAGAGAGAGAGAATGAGCCAGGAGGGACAGAGAGAAAGGGAGATACAGAATCCAAAGAAGGCTCCAGGCTCTGAGCTGTCAGCACAGAGCCTGATGTGGGGCTCGAACTTGTGAACCACGATATCGCAACCTGAGCCAAAGTCAGATGCTTAACCAACTGAGCCACTCAAGTGCCCCTAGATATAAGAGAATTTTAAATCATTAGCATCTTTCCTACAAAACAGCCAATATGCTTTGACAGGATCTAGACCAATTAGGTGTGATACAATTAATAAGGCAGTATAGCGGCGCCTGGGTGGCTCAGTCGGTTAAGCGGCCGACTTCAGCTCAGGTCACGATTTCGCGGTCCGTGGGTTCCAGCCCCGCGTCAGGCTCTGGGCTGATGGCTCGGAGCCTGGAGCCTGCTTCCAATTCTGTGTCTCCCTCTCTCTCTGCCCCTCCCCCGTTCATGCTCTGTCTCTCTCTGTCTCAAAAATAAGTAAAACGTTAAAAAAAAATTAAAAAAAAAATAAGGCAGTATATTTCTGAGTCTGTAAGCTTCTATTTTAAGCACATTAAATCTTTAATTTGTCAAAAATCATAACAGAAAATACAAACACACTAGTCTGCTGAATATTAGCACAAATTCCAGCTAAAAAGTTCTCACTAGATCAAGAGAAAAAAATCGAGGAAGATAAACACTCTTTCCATTAACATGTAATGTTTCTGTTAACCTCACTTTCTGTAGTTGTGTTCTGGTTCTATCGCTTCTATTCGCCACAAGTTGGCTACACTCAATCATTCTAACACGTGTTGTTATAAAATAGTGTGAACGGCAGCCCTGAATCTCACTGACTGCTCTTTCATCACCCTCCGGAGCACAATACGACACTGAAAATGTTTGAAGTTCAAGCTGAGCGTCCCATTCAGTTCCTCAATCAAATAGAGTACAAGTTGTCTACACTGGGAAAAAATCTCATGTCTTGAGTCAAGGGTTTAGTGAAAAGGGGCACACAGGCTATAAGACTGAAGCACTTTTAGGCAAAGGATGTGTGCAGAGTGAGGGCAACTACTGATGACGGTGACAATGACAACAGCAACAAGAAGACCAGTAACATAATGGTAGTAACAGCCAGCTCTGAACAGCAAAGTTCAGTGTGTTCCAGGCCCTGGGCTGCGCAGATTACATCAATTACCTCATTTAAATCTCATAAAGGCTCTATGAGGTAAAAACCAAAATAATTAATATTATTATTAATATAATTTAAATAATTATTTCATCACTATTAAATATCTGACGTGGAGTATCTACTACACGTCTAAAATTTTATAAGCTTATTGCATTTAATCCTCACAAAACCCTCCAAGCTTCCCTTGGGGGAAACTTACCTTTATTATTATTTTTTTAATTGAGGTGTAATTGTCATATAACATCATATTGGTTCCAGGTTCATAATATAATGTTTCAAAATTTGTACTGTGAAATGACCAGCAGAAATAAGTGTAGTTACCATTCGTCCCTACAGAATTACAAAAAACATTTCTTGTGATGAGACCTTTCAGCATCTACTCACTTAGCAACCTTCAAAGTACGGACTCCAGTATTGGTAACTACAGTCTGAAATGCCCACCAGCGGGAGCAGAGATGTTGCTACTCAACATTGTTGCCGCTTTCTCCCTCCAGGCGAGGAAGGGGAGGAAGGGAAGGAACGGAGACTGAATGTGGCTTAGGAGCCTGGAGGACCCAATGTTTACAAACATTCCTGTAAATGGGAACACATCTATTCTGGGCAGACACTTCTGGAAAGGTGATGTGAGCACCGAGTATGAAAGGATAGCAGCATGTCAAGAATTAGTGTTTCCAGATCTGGTTGAGACCCCCCACTCTTTGAAGAGGGTGTCAGGAGTAGCGCTGTGTCCCGGGTAGGGAATTTGAAGGCCCTGGAGATAGGCGACAATAGTTAAGTTGCAGCTCCTTTTATGCTTTGTGGCCAATGTGCGTCAGAAGTTTGTGTGTGTCCTTGGCCAGTTAAAGGAGGACAGCACAGGAGGGTGGCACATCAGTGGGTGTGGCACTGCTTGTCTTCTTCAGTCAGTACTCCTCCTTTAGCACCGGAGCAGGGTCAGATGAGTATCCCATTTCACAGATGGAGAAACAGACTTAGCATCACCATGTAGCCTGCCTGACATCCTTCGGGTAGTAAGTGGCCACGACAGGTTTCAACCTCAGGCTGGCTGACTCCAGCTCTTCCCTTAAGATCGCTGCCCTGTGTGAATAAAGTAAGTACTGTTCGAAAGAAACAGTCCTCTCCTCTGCTGCCTGCTACGCGGATAACAGTGTCATCACTTGTATCTTTTTGCTTTTGCCTTCAAAAGGTCATTTCATCTCACAAAATTTTTCCTGGTTTTACATTTGCTTCTCACTCTTAAAATATAGAGCCAATTAGACATTGTCATTGTGTGTTGCATTTAGTCATTTACATTTTTTCATCCGTAATCTTTGTAAAATATTCTTCTTTTGAGTAATTTCACATCCTACCATCATATTTGGTCATAATCATTATTTATACAGATTTTGGGCAACATTTGATTCTGCTTTTGCTCAATTGAGCAAAAGCTTAGTTGTATTTTGGTGAAAGCTCCGATGAGATCAGCATGCTGAGAGCTACTTTAAGGAGAGCAGTTTCAGGGTGCCTGGGTTGCCCACTTGGGTAAGTGTCTTCCTTCCGCTCAGGTCATGATCTCATAGTTTGTGTCTGAGCCCTGCATCAGGCTCTCTGCTATAAGGGCACAGCCTGCTTTGGATCCCGTTTCCCTCTCTCTCTGCCCCTCCCCTGCTTGTGCTCTCCCTCAAAACATAAACATTATAATTTTTTTTTAAAGAAGAGCAGTTTCAATGACGTCCCTCCAATCTCCCTTGAGGTAGGAGACTTCTTCCCCTAGCCAGTGACTGATGCAGTGGGTGCCCAGGAAATGCCTTTCCAGTTAAATAACATCACAACCTCTGTAGGTCAGCAAGTGATAGGTTTTATTCTTTGTTTTTGTTCCTAGAAATGAGGCTTTGAAGAGTGGCAGGGTGGAGGAGGGGTGGGAATTTTAAAATTTAAATACTGAAAGACTCCACAGAGTGAATGATTTCTAAGTATTGGGGAAGGATGGGGTGATAGAAAATGATTTCAGGTAACGCTGATTTAGAAAGTTATTTTTATTTTCTTGATTAAAGCTAGGGAAAACTTTAAAATATTTTCCAGTGCGGCAAAAAAGAGAAGAAAGATGTTTTTATAAGACTAGCCACTGGCCTATTTTTAAAATCTTTCAGGAGACACAGTTTACATATCCATGGTCCCAGGTAAGCATTTCACTGCTACCTCAGTAAAGGACTGCTATGATTAAAAATAGGTTTAAACTTAAAACTTATCATCCATACATTCCACTCCATGGTGAAATTTCAATTCTTGTAAGCAAACGGCTTTTGTGGTCTTTATGAAATCCCAAGTTTAATGAACCTCTCTAGATATGACTAAAGTGAAGTGATTGAAGCTTGTTACTAAACAAAGTCCCACTCAACATTCCAATTCTTGAACTGAATACGCCAGATAAGCACCATCCCTCACAAAATGATGTCTGGACGAACCATCTGCTTCGGATGTACGTGTCACATGTATTCCCTGCAAGTATTGTTCAAAAAGCATGCATTCAGGTCAATCAATTCCTGTAATCACCAAAATGCTTATTAGGCTTGAAGTACTATACTAATTATCCCGAAGGCTAGCAATGAGGCTAAGACAAGATAAGAAACCTGAACCTGCTACTCAATGAAGCCTTGAACATGCCAATCACTCATCTGGGGATATTTGTTCAAATAACAATCTAAAGACATAGTTTTGAATGTCCGGACAGACACTGATCACAGACGAAAACCAGGACAGGAGTTCAGAAAGTCCTCTCAGGATTTAGCAAATGCTGTGCTATTGGTTTTTATATAATAAATGTAAGATATTAACTATTTAGAAACATCATAATTCTCTGATATTCCACATGACTGTGCTATCAAATGATCAATTTAACAGGCTAATTCTTTCTTATTGTTATTATTAGCTTTTTGGGGTTATAATTTACATACAAAGTCACCAATGTCAAGTGTATTAATTCAATGAGTTTTAGTAAATATATAAATTCCTATAACCATCACCAAAAACATGCTATAGAATATCTTATTCATACCAGAAATTTCCCTCAGTAAACAGTAATTCTTTTCTTTCAATTCCTGGCTCTAGCAGTTATTGGTTTTCTTTCTGTCAAAATGAGTTTCACTTTTTCTAGAATTTCATAGAAATGAAAGCAAATATTTTATTTTGTTTTAGATCTGATTTCTTTCATTCAAGATAATGTTTTGACATTCATCTAGATCACTGCGCATGGCAGGAGTTCAACCTTTTTCTTTCTGAGTAGTATCACATTATATAGATATACCACAATTTACCACAGTGTTCACAAATTGATTGACAGATTATTTCCAGTTTTTAGTTATAGCAAATAAAGCAGAAACAAAGATTATATTCAAATCTTTGGGTGAAAATATGCTTTCTTTCCATTAGATAAGTACTTAAGAATAGAATTTCTGGGGGCGCCTGGGTGGCTCAGTCAGTTAAGCGTCCGACTTCAGCTCAGGTCACGATCTCACACTCCGTGAGTTCGAGCCCCGCGTCGGGCCCGGCTCTGGGCCGATGGCTCAGAGCCTGGAGCCTGCTTCCGATTCTGTGTCTCCCTCTCTCTCTGCCCCTCCCCCGTTCATGCTCTGTCTCTGTCTGTCTCAAAACTAAATAAGTGTTAAAAAAAAAATTAAAAAAAAAAAGAATAGAATTTCTGGATCATATATTGTCTATTTAGTTATATTTTAAAACTGCCAAACGGTTAAATTTTTAATTAAAAAACTATTTTGCTTATATAACTGTTTTGTATAACTATTTTGCTTATACAGCAATCTCTGAGAGACCCAGTTGCTCTACAATCTGAAAGCACTTAGTATGGTCAGATTTATAAATTTTAGTCATTCTAATTGGTGTGCACTGGTATCTAGTTGTGATTTGAATTTTCATATTTTTAAAGATTTAAATTATCATGTGACTGAGAATATTTTCATGTACTTATTTGACACAGATTTTTTTTATAAACCATATATACTCAAATATTGTACTTTTAAGTATTTTGCCCATTTTTTACTTGGGTTTTATGTGTTCTTATTATTGAGTTGTATATCTCTAATGTATTTTGAATATAAATCCTTTATCAGTATATATTTTGCAAGTATTTTCTCTCAGCCTGTGGCTTTCCTTTTATTTCTTGAGAGTCTTTTGAGGAGGCAAATGTTTTCAATCATGAAGTTCTTTTTTTTTTCTTTCTTTTTGGTTTGAGATTTTTGTTAAATCTGTAGATCAATTTGAGGAAAATACACCTCTATAGCACTACCGATTTCTCAATCAATAAACTTGGGACGTCTTTAGATTTATTTGGGTCTTTTTAAACATTCAGCAATGTTCTATAGTTTTCAGGTTGTAAGTCTTCCATTTTTTTTTTTTTGGTTAAACATATCCATAATTATATTTTCGATGTTGTTCTTTACAGTTTCAATTGGTTGTTGCTAACATATAAGAACACAATTGATTTTTGTATATTGATGTAATTGAGGCATGATTAAATCAATTACAAGTTCTAATAGCTTTTTGTAGATTTCTTAAAATTTTCTATATAGATGATTATGTTGTCTATTAATGACAGTTTTATTCAACATATATTTGTCAAATATTTCTGAATTTATCATAATTCTTACATGTTTTCTCTTCTTTTTGCTATTAATATAAATTACACGGATAAATTTTCTAATCATAAACTAGCCTTACCTGTGGATAAACTCTACTTGGCAATGATGTTTTAAACTAAAGAAGTAGCAGCTAATATTGTTGTTGTAATGATTACTATACCTCTCATATGTTTAGTGGACATTTATTTTTAAATATAGGCAATGAAAGAAACAAATACAAAGCAGGGAAAACATTTTTGAAAGATTAGACTCAGAGAAAATATCTTTGTATTCTTTCCTAAAGTAGTACCTTGTAGAACGGTGACATTTTGTTTCATAAATTTCCTTAACTTCAGAAATAGATAATTTAGATCAAACAGCTGATGCAGTCTTCAATATCACGAACAGATAATCTAAGAATGGCAAATATAATTATTTTGTTATTTTATATCATTTGCAGCCCATGGATAATAGATACATAAATTGTGTATATGCACACAAAGTAATCAGTTTCACTCTTCTCTATCATTGTCTTTATCACTCTCTTTCACACACATAAACACACACACACACACACACACACACACGAAGCATTAATACACTGGTCACTTAACTGACAAACCCAACAACCTGCAACCCAGAGAAACTACTAAGGTCATGGAGCAGCCAAACTGAAAAAAATTTCAGCAGTCATTTCCCTCATGGTCTTAATAAGAAGTGTGTGGTGTATATACGGTATCATTGCTTAGAGCAAGTTTGATTTTGTGACTTATCTGTTCAGAGCAGATGAAACACAGTACTTGAGCATGAGAAAATGAAACTTGTAATAGGTGCAGAGATGGGAGGATCTGAGAGCCAACAGCATAAAGGGAGAGATTACAGAAAGCAGACAAAAGAACTGAAAAGTGTAGCAGCTGGGGCCGCTCAGCGATTGCATACTATTCTGCATGATTCAGGCCCCTGAGAATAATCACTGAATTTTAGCACAGTCTAATAGCCTACGTTCAAGATGATGAAATGGAATCATTAAGAATAAGTTAAGTCTAATCGGCCTATTCTCTTTAACAAGGCATGGAAGTGTACAATCCATTTGGAAAAGCTGTCCATTAAAATGGTTAAAAATATTTTGGCACTTTCTCGTGTAAGCTTTATTTCTTTGGGGAAATTCACTTGGACAACATGCTTCAACGTCTCTTTGTTCAGTAATGCTGGCTAAAAGAGGAATTTGATGCATCCAACAGCAGACCAGTCACCACATAAAGGCCACACACTCAGCACACTGCCAACTTCAGGGGACGCTATTCACATAGATTTAAAGTTTAACAACACTCGGCCCGGAGTTGTGAGGGACTGCAGTGCTGTCCACAGGCGCTGGGATTTAAAGTTTCCGTTTTGTTCATCATCGTATCTCCAGTGCCAGGACGGTGTGTGGCACATATTAGGCACTTCACAACATTTTTTTTTATTACTAGAATGAATGTATATGTAACTACATTTAAGCTGCAAGATTTAGAAACAAAATACTTGAGTGCTCAGAACGAATATTTCATTAAAGGCCCATTTATAACAGGATCCAAATTTTCTGGATTCTGTTTAGATCAGAGCAGAACATTCGACCCAAAGGTACCAGGGAAGTGTCTATAAAGAACGGAACGAGGAAAGCTTCAACTTTATGAATGCCACGGAGGAAGGCTTAGAGCTGTTTCTAAGTTGCCTTTGCTTGCCAGGGGTTCCTTTCCCGGCCAAAAATGGGGCCCAGGGTGGCTTCCTGCAGTCTCTTGTTTGTACAAGGTTTACCCTTCTTTCTTATTCTCTGCTCTTAAAACCTCAGTCTATTGTAAATTGATTCTGTGATCGTGTCCGACTCTGTTTGATGTGCTTTGTCAGTTCTGTTTTGTACCTTATATAGCGAGCACTTAGCCAGATGATCCAATGATGACAAGGCACCGAATTTGGAATCTGCAGATTATCTGGCTGAACCATTTATGCAAAGATAAATGGTATCATATTTGAAAAGACTCTCAATTTGCCTGATATCTTTTGTCTATGAGGTTAAAAACAACTTTTATATTATTATACTATTATGGAGAGCAAAGGACCAATTTGGAATCCAATGTTTCCATGCTTTATGATGAATAAAATGCTGTAAACCCTATTAAATGTATTGAAAATTAACCATTTTCACAACTTTATTAATTTTTTAAAGGCACACTGGGATACCAGCCAAGCACAATAGTTTGTACATAGTCATTAGATGTGTGCATTGGCTTCAAAGACACGTTGAAGAGAATAGGGGAAGGGATTAAGAAAACAATTTTTTATAGTATCTTGTAATTCATATCTTTTATAAAGTCAAAAATAGTTTTGAAAATCCTGTAAAGCATATGCTATTTATAGACCTATGGCCAGCTTGTCAGATGTAATGGTTTTCTCATATTGGTCATTAATCTTGGTTTCAGCAATAATTGTAGAGCACCATAAATTCCAAATACCCATGGAATTTCATGGTCTGAAATTATTCTGCAATTTAATGCTCTAGCATTAAAAATAGACCAAGAATTCAAGAATTTGTTTTCTTTTAATCAGTTGCAATGTAAAATGTTTATGAATCTCAATCTTGAAAAACTATTTTAATATGATGAAATATTTTGGAACGCTTTAAAAAGCCCTAACAGGATTGAATTACATCTTTTATATTGGAATCAACAGAGGAACTTTTTAAAAAGCCATATTTAGCTGCAAAGTTTTACAAGATTATGTTTAAGGTGCAACTTGAAATCACCTTCCAGATGTCTCATTTATAGAAGATGACTGGTTCATCCATGAATCACCAACATGTCATTCTGCTTCCGCATTGAAGTTTTATGCAAACCAAGGAAATACCAAAGTCCTCTGTTCTCTTGGGCCTTTAATTATAGGATCCACTCAGTCTGTACGGCCTTTTGATAATGAAAGCCAGCATTAGAAGATCGGCCATGCTTCCAATGGGGTCGACATCTCAGTAATTGGCCCTAATCACTTTGGAATATTATATCCCAGGTTTAGGCTTCTTTCCATCTTCCACATTTTATTCATCAATCATAGTTTCTGTCACAACTTGGCTAGAGTCTCCGGAATGCTGTATATTGTTAAAACAACCGTACATTTCCTGAAATAAATGCTCTATGTATCCTAGAGTAAAGAAGTCTTTGGAGAAGGTCTTTCTTCTTGAATGAAGTTATGTAGAAAAAAACATACTCTGAGCTTAATAATAATCATATGTTAAATATCTATGACATATAATCTCTTAAAATCCTTTGATGAATTGACAACTTTTATTGCCTATGACTGTTTCAATTAAATAACGAGGAAACTTTCACATTATCTGACAGAAAGCTGATGATACAATAGAAGTATTATCTTGTATCAAAAGCTGTTTAGCTGGGACATCATAGTATTTTTAATTCAGAACTCATGATAAACAACTGCACAGATTTTTATAACCTTCTGGAGATTCTTAAGAGTTATTGAGCAAATATTGATCTTGCTGTGGCTTTACAGATAGAACTCAAAGCCCTCAGCACTGTATGAAATTGCCTTCATATAGACCTGGGTAAGAGGAGCTCTCTTGCCATGGACTCAGAACTTAAAGGTCTACTCATATCACAAGTTACACTTACTAAATTTAACAAAGAAGAAAATGGGCACTTCATCAGTGATATAGCATAATGTGTAACATTTATGTGAATGTCACTCTTGTGACTACTACTCTTCAGGCACCAAGGAAATATTTCTTTCTGTGTGTGGTCCTCTGTCCTCCAGAGAAAGGTAATGTGGTTACATCCTCTTTCTTTCAATGTCATGAAGGGTTATGGGTTTTTCCTATATATAGTGCCTAGGACATAGTAAGAGTGCAATATGTTCACTGTTGTTGTTATGAGTCTTTGTTAGACTTACCTATCCTTCCTCTACTTCCCTCCCCCCCCCAACACACTCTAGATTAGCTAACTCTATGATATGAGTTCAGAGCAGTCTGTACTCCCATATTGGTCATTACACAATTGACTAGTATTTGTCTTTCTGAGTCTATCTCATTCATGCTTGTCAGCCAAGCATCCAGTACAAAACTGAATTAATGAATTAGCTTCCAGAAAATAAGAGGGGAGATTTGGAGAGGTATGTGAGGGTCTGGGATACAGAAGTAGGTATGAAGATGATGGATTACAGTAAGCAATTTTTAAAGGCAACTTTAAAGGATGTAAGGAACATAAGTATTTAGAAAAGTAAACTAAAGGACATTGGAGGTATTTACTTAGATGTCACAAAGTATTATTATTCATCTGAAAGTGGTAGAGAATTGTTAAATTAACAAGTTCACCCCCCATCCCTTGACTCCAGTTCTATTAGAAATATTCAACTACCTGACATCAATTGCTAAGACTTTTTTTTCAAAGTTAATGTTCCTTGTTTATATCTTCTTCAAGAAAAATCGTCTCGGTTAAACCTGAGGTAATTCTTTATACTGTAATCACCTGGCGTATAATTGGTACTTAAAAATGTCAAATATTTGCTTTAAGCACAATAATTATAAAAAGAGTGAGAAATATTATCACTTCTGGAAAAAGAAGTTTGATACAGAAATTGCAATAGAGGTTTAGGAACCTATCCTTACTCTAATCAGCTTTTTTTTTTTAAAGTTTATTTATTGATTTTGAAAGAGACAGAGTGAGCACAAGAGAGGGAGGGGCAGAGAGAAAGGGAGAGAGAGAAAATCCCAAGTGGCTCTGTGCTCTCAGCCTGTCAGCATAGAGCCTGATGTGGGGCTTGAACTGACAAACAATGAGATTAGGACCTGAGCCAAAATCAATAGTCAGACACTTAACTGACTGAGCCACTGAGGCTCCCTATGATCAGCTTTTATATGGATTTAGCAATATGGCGGCTTTAGTCGATAGCATATCCATTTCTGGATAGCACAGAAATATGGTCTATTTCTATGTCAACATATCAGTAAACAATGAGATAGGTGGTAACCAACACAATCTAGTTTCTTTGGATTGACATCATAATTCATTAATTTTTTAGCTGAGTCACAGGGAATATCTCACATGTTTCTGACGACAGAAATCCGCTTTTAGAAAATACTTTTGTGCACACCAGAAAAATATTGGAATGTATTGAGTGAAATGATGATTGTAATTATTGACATTCAGTAAAAGCTGTTCTCTCTTTTATACCTTATGTCCCTGATTTACAAAATAAGAAGAAGTTAATTTTATCTTTTGCAATTTTCCCCTTTCTTTAGTTATAACTGACCTACTACATTAAAAATCAAGAAATGGGTCTCCACTTATTAAAAAAAAAAAAGACTGATTTTCTTACTCTAGGGTTGGTAAAAATTAGCAGTAAAAACACAGCAAGGAAATAAACATGTTAAGCAGAAATTAAGTCAAATCTTTTAAAGTCTGTTTTGTCCAATAATCAGTCTTAGTGAGATTTTAAGTCTATGAGTATTAGAAGAAAACACTGAATGTCAGGTAACATAATTGTATTACCATTAATAGCTTTTGAAAAAGTCTTTTCTTTGGGAGCTCATTATCCTGAACAAAATTACAAACCGTCTGAGAAAGTCCTTCCATCTCAGTTGAAAATTCTTTAAAACATACTCCAAAGAGCTAGGGAAGGTAGGCAAATTTAACTGCTTTAACCCTCTCATTACATTTCCACTATCTGTGTTTCCACACACCCATGAACTAACCCAGTGAAATCACACAGAACCATCGCTGTGCAGCTAACACACATAATTCACGTATGTGACACAACTAGTCTACAAAACGTTGATACGTTAAACAGCAGAGGGATTAAGTTTTTACACCACGTTAAAGGACGTAGTAGAGAAAACATCTGGAAAAGAACAGGTTGATTGAAATAGACCATGGATTCGGGAACGGAAGGTCATATTAAACTAATCTCCAAAAGAGCTCTGAGAGTATTACTGCCAAAATAGACAAATGCAATTCAGGGATGTAATACATTCAGATTTTCAAGGATCACAGGAAAATACTGGAGCTTAATATCAGTCTAGCAATGCATTATCCTTTCCTTTCTCGTTTCCATTGTTTTCAAAGATGGCTATCTGGCATGTTTTTAAAATACACATGGATAGGCAGAAACAGCCATATTCCTGTGGGAAATATTTATTGTGCCCACTCTGTGCCAGGCAGGGACTGAGATTAGAGGAAACAAGTGATGTATCTTCATCCCTGAGACTTCAGAATCTGAAAGCCAGGCAACTTCCCTAACCATACAATAGAGAAACGCTAACACAGAATGAAGTTTTGCATGATCTGTTTGAGATGTTTAAGGGCAATTTGAATTTTAATACTAAAGACGAGGACAATTTTCATTCCTGTCCATGATTTTCTGCAGAAGCACTATGTAGAAAGAAAATAAATAATAGAATCTTAAAGCAAAATATTATGTACGTTCTTTTAGTTATTTCTACAGCAGCTTTATCTGTTTTAAAATTACCTTAGACCCTATTGAATGGATGAGTCATTTAATCAGATTGGCGACTACAGTTATGACTTGAATCTAACTACATGTTTCATGTCCAGTCATGGAACTGTACAGCCATAAAGAAATCTTGCCATTTGCAACACCATGGATGGATCAGAGGGTATAACGCTAAGTGAAATAAGTCACTCAGAGAAAGACAAATACCGTATGACGTTACTCATATGTGGAATTTAAGAAACCAAATGAGCAAAGAAAAAAAAGAGACAAATTAAAAAAAAAAACAACACAGACTCTTACATACAGAGAATAAATTGGTGGTTGCCAGAGGGGAGGTTTGCAGTGGTGTGGGGAGAGACAGGTAGAGTAGGTGGAGTGGATTAAGAGTCCGTTCATCACAATGAGCACTGATGAATGTACAGAATTGTTGAATCATTATATTGTACACCTGAGACTAATAAACACTGTATGTTAATTACACTATATTTTTTAAATCACGGAACTATACAGCTAGAGAGAATCACAGAAAACTCTGAACCAGATAGCCTTGAAGTCTGTTCTTTAACACAAAAAACCATCTTTTTATGGTCAAATAGCCTAGAAATCAATGGACTAAATGAAGGTAAACGGGTTTTCCTCCTGTGAGAATTCTCAGTGTATTCTACAAATGTGAATTGTATTTTCTGTAAAAGAAGATGGCATTTCCCAAACTTCTTTGACTAAGAACACTTCACGGGGAATATTAATTTGAAAACTCTTTGGAAAATATTGTCTTAGCCCAACTCATTTGCCAAGACAGCATCAAGATTCAGTGAGTTAAGTGATTTACACCGTCAACTATATGAGCCAAGACTAAGAACAGAGCTTTTAGATTTTCAAGTTGGCACTTGTTCTTCCAAAATATGGTCTTCAGTTTGTATACACATATATCTGAGAACACAGAAAGATTTTCCAGAAATATGTAGGCACAGAGAGTTTTAAGGGACTCTAGCTTCATATCTGTTTCTTGAGACTGATCTGCCTAAGAACAAGTCTGGGGATTGATCACGAGGACAGGCTTACTCTCTCCTTCCCTACATACCCTTCTGCAACGCAAGGTTGGAGGGAAAAGCAATAGGATTTTAAGGAATTTAGCTGGCTGTCATTGGCTATCCACAGAATTAGGAATAGGAATGACAAAGTACAATCTTGTTACTTCAACTTACACAATGTGAGTCTCATTAACGCAATAGCTATCAATACCTACAGAACCTTATTAAATTTTTATAGCAGTAGCTACCTATGTGCCCTTAATTATGATCAATTAAATAACTTTTATACATCATTATATTGCAATTTACAAACCAGCAGCTTTTATATATGTATACGCAACACCTTTCTTTCCATTATTTTGGATGAACTATCTGTGTGTCTAAGGCCAACCTTTCCATACATGTACTAAATTTCTTCCTCTCTCACCTGCTATAGATAGGACATCATTTCTGCCTTTCTCTTCTTGTCTCCTGCATCTGAATATTTTTGCACTTGATTGAATTTCTCAACAGCACATTTACATACTGCTTTTCTCTCATATTAAAAACAATCCTCTCTTGAGCCCACTTTCTCTGCCAGCTATTTCTCAATTTTTTGTTCCCCTTTATAGCAAAGCATTTTCAAAATAGCAAACTCATTTCAAAAGAGTTCCCTACACATACTGTCTCTGTTTTCTCTTTTCTGATTCTCTACAAAACCAAGTCCCATGAATCTTTGATCCCTATAATGCAAAGCTATTCTTGTCAAGGTCACCAAAGTCCTCCACATTAATAAAGCTAATGGTTGATTCTCAGCCTTTATCTTACTTGAGGACATTTGATATGGTTGATGAATTCCTTCTGCTTGACCTACCTTCTTCACTGGGCTTCCAGAACACTACATTCTCCTGGTTCTTTGTATCTCCCTTGCTACTCCTTCTCAGTGTCCTTAGCTGGATCCTCCTCACATCCCTCAACCCTTGATATTAGAATACACAGGGCTTTCTTGTTTATCTTCTCATCTATAAACATTCTTCTTGTGATCTCATCCAGCCTGATGGCTTTAAATACTATCTATATACAAGTATATACACATGACTTTCAAACTTCTATATTGCCATCTAGCTTGCTCTTCTTGGTTTCCAGACTTACATACTGGAATATCTACTTGAAATCTCTACTTTGGTGTCCAAAAGGCATCTCAGATTTAAAATTTCCAAACACTGCTCTTCCCGTCTTCCTGTCGAATTGTCTTTTAGTTTTCCTATTTGCATTAATTTTAACCCAGTCCTTCACTTTTTCATCCTTGACTCTTTTTCTAAAATAATAAAAAAAATTTTAAATATTTATTTATTGTTGAGAGACAGAGAGAGACAGAGCATGAGCAGGGGGGGGGGGCAGAGAGAGAGAGGGAAACAGAATCTGAAGCAGGCTCTAGGCTCTGAGCTGTCAGCACAGAGCCGGATGCAGGGCTCGAACCCACAAACCGTGAAATCACGACCTGAGTTGAAGTCAGACACTTAACTGACTGAGCCACCCAGGTGCCCCTCATCCTTGACTCTTCTCTTTCTCACATTTCAGGACCAGTACCATTGAGAAACCTTTTAAGCTTGAATTTCAAAATGTCCCCAAACTATGACCATTTCTTACCACTCCCACTGCTACCATTCGCGTTCAAGAAACTATTATCTCTTGCTTGGACTTCTGTTTCTATTTTTGTACTCCAACCCCGTAACACATCCCCCTTCCTCATCTAAAATCTGTCACAGCAGCCAGGAATATCTTGGTAAAATGTCTGCTCAGAACATTTTTATGGCTATTTATCTGACTCACAGAAAATACCAAAGAGTTTACAACAGCCTACAAGGCCCTACATGATTGGGTTCTCATTAACGCTCGACTACTAACCTCCAGTTCCATTAATCTGTTCTAGCCAGCCAAAGCATTTTTGCTGTTCTTTATGCATGCCAGACTGCTCTCAATGAAGGACATTTGCTCTTGCTGTTCCCTCAGTCTGTGACACTTTTCCCCAACAACTTCCCGGTTCATTCCCTTATCTCCTTCATGGCTGTTCAAATTTCATCTCTTTGGAGAGATCCTCCCGGTTTAAAATTACAAAACTCCTCAGAGCTTCCTCTCACTCTTTGCTGCTTTATTTCTCTCCCTGTCACACACATGACCTTCTAATGTAATTTACTTATGTATTATGTTTATTATATGTCTCCAGACAGTAGACTATAAGCTCCGTGAGATGAGGCTTTCTTGCTACTTTACTTGCTATCTTATTCCAAATGGGAGGGAAAAAAAGCATGTTTGGAAAGATACAAAATATACCAGTTTGGGGGTGGAGAACACATTTGGGGAGGAACGGTAAGGAATAAAACTGGATAGAGATGACCAAGTGGCTTTAATTTTATTATTTGTAGCATATTTTTGGTTTTTAATGAATCATAGTAAGAGTTTATTTTTTCTTTCATGTTAATGGTGGGCACAACGGTTCTAGCAGTAACTTTCCTCCGAACTTCCTGAATGTTTCAAATATTTTATAACGTGAAACAAATACAATTTAGTAAGAATGAAAGAGGGCGGCACATCAGGCGATTGTAGCTCTGAACGGCTGGAGCACAGATTGCAGAGAAGGGCAAAAGGCAGAAAGCGAGATGAGAAGGAGCACTGGCTGGGCGTAAGGTAATAATGGTAAGAGTGGCTATTTTATAAAAGGGTATTTGGGACAGATGTCATAGAGCAGTGCCTTAACATGCATAAGAATTATGGAGGGATGTGCTTTCATGTGCAAATTCCAGTTCAGTTGGTCTGAGAGGGGCTGTGTCCCTTGTAAGACTCTGCCAGGTGATGCCAACATCGCTGCTCCTGCAGTGTGGGATCTCTAATATGGCTGCACATTGGACAGAATCCCCTAGAGCCTTACAGGAAACACTGACGTCTGGCTCCAACTCCCAAAGATTCTGATTTAACTATCATTGGGAGTGGTCTGGCTACCACCCAATATGTATATATAAATGAATGAATAGATGAATAAATGAATAAATATAATTATTTTTATAATATTATAATTATTTATTCATTTATTTATTTATGAGAGCAAGGAGAGAGTGAGAAAGAGAGTGGAAGAGAGCAAGTGGGGAAGAGGGACAGAGGGAAAGAGAGATCTCAAGCAGCCTCCAAGCTCAGGGCAGAACCCGATGACACAGGGCTCAATCTCATGACCATGAGATCATGACCTGAGCCCAAATCAAGAGTTGGATGCTTAACCGCTGAGCCAACCAGGCACCCAACTACCCGATATTTTAAAAGGTGACTTTTAAAGTGCAGCAGAATTTAAGAATCACTGTAGGGGATCCAGGCCAGGCGACTTCCTGGTAAGTTGCCACTTCTGAGCACTGCCTCATGATGCCTGTTTGCTTCAGTCTCCTTCTGAGGGGTTTTAGGGCAGAGGTCTACTTGAGGCTGCTGCTCAGGCAAGGCCAGATGACAAGAATTTGGACCCAAATGCAGACATAGGATGTACATTTAACCATGCGCTTTTTACTGAATGAGGCCTGGCTGGTCAATTATTTCGAGTACCTGAATCAATATTGCATGCAATGCAAAAGTAGGGAAAACTATGCTAACTTCTGAGGAAGCTATTAGAGATGCTTCCCTTTGTTGGGAGACCATCAAATTAATTATTTGATCATTTAATTCATTTATTATTTTCAAAATGTAATGATGGTTTAATACGTGCAAGACATATAACTTAATGGTGAAGAAGACAGACTTTTTGCAGTCCCGGTAGGGCTTACAGTCCATCAGTTATGACCTACCATAAACAACTTATGACATGATTGCAGACTTATTTATAATGTGGTCATTGTTGTATGCATATTCTGCTTCCTGAAAGCATGTGTAGGTAGAGGTCTGAGGAAAAGTTTTGTCCCAAGTGATGGATAAGCTGAGACCTGAAGGGTGAAGTCGTAATCAGTGAGGAGAATGGGTAGGAGGCAGGGGGAATCTGCTATTGAATACTGAGTGTTAGGTTTTTTTCTCAGGAGAATCTTCAGCTGCTTAAGCAATTTCCTTTCTCCTTCTTCTTCAAATGTTTTTAGATAAAGACTTTAGTAACTATTATCCTAAATGTTTTACTGTTCTGTTTTCAATATGAACGATCCAATCCATGTCAGCCATGGTTCCAGACCAGACAAACTGACGAGAAGCGATGAGAAACACAAATCAGGGGAGCTGTGCTCTACTATAGTTGCAGTGTGGATAATTATTTTGAAAGGAGTTGGTGTGGAAGGAAAGAAAAAAGTAAGTGAAGGGTGTGAGAAGAGTCTAGAGATTGTGAAGTCAACTTGAAGACAGGTGCTCTGGATCCAGTGAGGGACATTGATGTCCTATACTGGGGAGCTGACTGAAGAGAAGCAGCCTATATGAGGGGTGTCATTACAGGATTTTGTAACTGACTGGAGGGATCTTGTTGGGGAGTGGAAGGACTTAGAGATGACTTCAAGGATTCAGACTCCCTGGCTCACTTATAGGTTTCTTTTCTGTGTTTCATGAGTTTCTAACCTCGTACCATACTTCAATTCCCCAATCTCTATTATTGCCTAATTACTTTAATATCTAGTAATTCTAGATTTTTGATGGCATAAGTATCTCCAAATACTTTGTAATAGTAGGAAAAAGTATAGAAAATCAAGTTACTTAATTTTTAAAAAGATCTGCTGTCCTTTTTATGGGAAATGGAATACTATGTCCATGGAAGTATGTTGCTAGGCATTTCTTTCTTTCCATGTGCCTTAGAACACATTGTTGCTGAGTTACTGGGCCATGGCAGAACTGACTGTAAGATTCAGTTTTATGCTGGGAGGTGGGGATGGAGTGGACATGCCAAACAGATGGAAGAAATAGTACCTGCTTTTAGAAATGTCCAATCAAGGGGTGCTGGGTGGCTCAGTTGGTTAAGTATTCAACTTTGGCTCAGTTCATGATCTTGTGGTCCATGAGTTCGAGCCCCACGTCGGGCTCTGTGTTGACAGCTCAGAGCCTGCTTCAGATTCTATGTCTCCCTCTCTCTCTGCCCTTCCCCTACTCGTGCTTTGTGTCTCTCTGTCTCTGAAAAATGAATACATCTTTAAAAAATTAAAAAAAAAGAAACATCCAAACAAGGTAAGAATTTAAAACTCAAACATAAATTGTCAAAACCATTGACAAAATACCATGAAATGTCATGGAATTTGTCTTTACCTTGGTTAATCACTTTGTTCAGATATACTCATCAAGTATTAAATAAATACCTAGTTATCTTTTCCTATGAGATAGCAAAATACTTAGAAGTGAAGACCTATATCCAATCTTTAAAAAGTTGGCAGAAACCATAATTGTAGTTTTCAACTCTCACTCCAAACAAGTGCCACTCTAAACTGATTTTGATTTTTAGCATACTTCCAACGAATACAAATATTAGGTAAGGAATAGGCAAAAGGGATGCTATTATATTTCAGAATTTTTTGTTAGAATTCAACAGTTTTAATAGGCTGTGGGGAGAGGCAATTCAGCAATTATTGGGAAAACTATAGGTCCAACACAATTGCCTTTCATGCTAGTGTTAATATTATGACTATAACATATGAATATATTGTGATGTTATTCCACGTGTCCTAACATGAAATCAAAATCTGAAACTAATTCAGATGATAGCCTTATATCGCTAACAGCATTTTCCTTACCAAAGATTAGAAAATTTGATAGAAAACTTTCTCTCTCTCTCTCTCTCAATCTCTGCCCCTCCCCTGTTCATGTGTGCACTTGTCTCCTCTCTCTCAAAACAAATACACTAAAAAAAGATAAAAATATGAAGAGAATAAAAATACAAAAAAAAATATGAAGAGACGAGGAAAATAAGATAAATTCTAGGTAGTGACCTACATTTACACTTGAAGACTTCAACAAATTTGGTGCATGCACTTTAGCAAAGGAAAGAATTCAGCTTCTACCTAGAACAATGGCTGGCATTGTGAGATTTACTCTTCTGACATTTACATTCTACTGACCTGAAAAGTTCAATAATCTCACTAAAATTGAGAGATCAGACAATCAGAAAAAATATAAAGATGATAGAAATGTTGAGATGGTAGAGCCCAAGGAATTCCTGTGTTTTAATTACTTCTATTTTTTTTTTCATTTGAGGAAGTAACTTACATGTTTTCAGTTGTTTGATGTTTGAAGTATTTTTACACATTTAATTCTACAAGTGCTTTGGTAAATCGTATTGGGTAGGTAGAATACAAATGCAAAACTGGGGAATCAGAAAAGTAGAATGCTTGCAAACAATTGGATTACTCATAATGCAGGAGCCCATTAGAAGGACCTCAGTCTCCAGGTTCCCTATTACATCTACTCTGGAATTGCGCTGATGGTGAGGGCAACTACCATGTGTTGGGTAACAAGTTCTAGTCTAAGTTACCTTATTTAATAGTTAGCAGCACCCAAAAGATGGGGGCTGCTGTCCCTCTTACATCACGAGAAGCAAAAATGAAGGAGCTGATACAACTCAAGTCTGGGGAGGAGGTTCATAATTTTTTCTTCTCGGAATGTATAAGCTCCGAGGAGCCTTTTAACATTTCTTGTTTGTGTTTAGGTTACCTGAAGCCCATATTTGATAGAGAGCTATGAAAACCACTCTGTAGTTCTTTAGGTCACTTTATCAAAGCTTGTGTCGGGGCCCATCTATACAATAGTAGTTGAGGGAAGGAAGATAGCCAGTCAGATAACACACTATGAGAATAATATGCTAAAATATAACAAGGGGACTGGTTTTAACACTTCTCATTTAGGATTAGGTAGTCCAATGAGTTTCGATCCGTTCCCTCCATTCTCGATCTTACTCTTGTTCTTGTTCTTACAATGTTCGTTATTATCACTATGTTTAACCAAGAGGAGGGATCTGCAGGAAGCCCGGTGGCTTTCACCTCCAAGCTTTTGTCTCCCCATGATTTCAGAATTATAAATTCTTGGCTTTGGGGATATGGCAATAAAAAAGGGCACCCGAAACCAAAACCAAAACAAACTTTACAACTTTACAACAGCAGCAATTAGCTTAGTAGCATAAAGCCATAGTTACTAGCAAAGGGTCTAACAAGTTTGATGCATGAAATTCAGCCCCAGAAAAGACAAGAAACAGTCTCTGCTAGCCGGAACAAAGGCTGATATTGTGAGATTTCAGTGGCATAATATACAGGCTTCAAATAAGAGTTCTGGTCAGCGAGACATAAAGGAAGTGCTTCATTAGCTATCATAGTGCATACCTCTCCGGCTTGTACCACGGGGCAGCACGCAGCAAGGGCATGGGCGCAAAGAATGAGCTATTCACTCAGGTTTCATAATCTTGCTCTGTTTCAGCCTCCTGGGTTGACAGCTTTCAAGTTAAGCATGGAAGGTTCTAAAGAAACAGTCTTACATTCTTCAGTGATAGAGTTTGTTTTTGGAAAATGCCTATCTAAAATAAGGAGATAAAACACGGTGGGTCTGTGAGCTCAATTTATTACATTAGATGTCTTTCCCGAGCATGGTGATATTTTTATGATGGCTTTGAACACTTCAGTAAAATAGTTCTGTGGAAATATCGGTCTCAAATGAAATTATTTGCAGTTTCTATGTCATTCAACCCTATGCAATCATATGAATATTCATTTTACAGTGAAAGCTTACTTTGTAAGTAGGAAAATTACAGTAAAATGCTTTGCAAAGATATTGAGTAGAAGAAAAATCATCCTATGTAGTAGTTTTCAGGAAAACTACTGTGAATTCCAATTTCTTTCCCCATCATCCGGAGTCACATACCACTATCCCTCAAGAAAACAGAAAACTATACAACTCAACTTCCAATTAATGGCAACATTTCTGGAATCATTTCATGTATCCTCTGTGCTTTGAAGATAAATGTATTATAATTAGGTTCTGATTTACAGCAACTTCCTAGATGCCAACATCAGTATTAAATAGTATTGTCCGACGACCCAGGGATCTAACTTCATAAAATTGAATAAAGATGCTGATAATGGTTCTCAATTTGAAAAGTGAAGGGGAGATAAATAAGGTTAGAAAATCTGCGTATTATGTTGTTACCAAAGAATTTTCAAGAAAAATAGCAAAGAAATCATACAATTCAAATTCATATTTAACATTATTTTTTGTGAAGAATAGCACCATTGATGCACTAAAATATATTAGAGATCTTTATTTTCTAAAATAACAGTAATTTCTGCCCTACACTTGTTTGGAATTTTACCAGATACTCAAATGGAGCGGTGGAAAATCATTACTTGAAAACATTAAAATCTCTGAAATATATGAATCAAAATACTTTAAAATAACTGTTTAAAATTAAAATTTTAAATTTTAGTTATTTTCCAGAAAAAACAAAAATCTCTTATTTGAAACACTAGATGTGAGCAATCACTCTAAAGTCTGGCCAATCGCATTTGTAATAGTGCCAGAGAATATACATTATATTCACAAGACCCCCAAAGACCTTCATCTAAAACAAAGATACTTTTTAAAAAAAATTAAGTTTATTTATTTATTTTGAGAGAGAGACAGTGTGAGCAGGGGAGGGGCTCTCTCTGTGAGAAAGAGGGGGGGAGAGGGAGAGGGAGAGGGAGAGGGAGAGAGAGAGAGAGAAAGAGAGAGAGAGAAGCCCAAGGAGGCTCTGCCCTGCCAGAGCAGAGCCCGACGTGGGGCTTGAACCCATAAAACCATGAGATCATGACCTAAGCTGAAACCGAGAGTTGGACGCCCAACCGAATGAGCCACCCAGGCACCCCAAAACAAAGATACTTCTTAATTAACAAATAAAGTCAAAATCACTCACTACAATGTAGCTCTACATACCCCAACAAAGCAGTTCGTCTTAAGTGCCTGTATTTAACTACTCTATTTTCTCCCTTAGCAAATTACAAGCAGTTTTACACTAAAAGGCTATTCTGGAGGCAAACTATCTGACTAGCCTTTAATCTATTTTTCATAAAAAATACATGCTGTGGGTTCAACTGCATGGCCACCAAATTCTTACGTTGAAGTCCTAACCCCAAGTTCTTCAGAATGTGCATCCCTTTAGAGATCAGGTCTTCATAGAGGTAAGCAACTTAACATGGGGTCAATCGGGTGAGACACCAATATGGCTGGTGTCCTTAGAAAAGGTGAAATTTGGAATACAGACACACATACAGGGAGAATACCATATGAACATGAAGACAGCCATCTACTAGTAAAGGAGAGAGGCCTGGAGCAGACCCTTCCCTTAAAGCCCTCAGAAGGAAACAACCCTGTCAGTGCCTTGATTTCAGACTACTAGTTTCCAGATCATGGGACGTTTTCTGTTGTTTAAACCACTCAGTTTGTGGTACTTTATTATAGCAGCCCCAGCAAAGTAATCCATCACACATATTAAAAAGAATGTTCCATCTCTCTGGCAATTTCCTTTAAAAAGAGATAACTGAAATTATGGTCATTTTTCTTTATTCTAAAAAATTAAAATTGCAATACTTGGAATGCCTTGGCTCAAACTGTGTTGCTAGTTTTTATTATAACAGTTATGTATGAATCAATTTGTCTATAATTATCTATTAAAATTAGATAAATAGTAGATATTTAGAAATTATTTAGAAATAAAAACTTGTTAGGGGCACCTGGGTGGCTCAGTCAGTTGAACACCTGACTCTCGATTTTGGCTCAGGTGATGATTCCAGGGTCCTGGGATCGAGTCCCATACTGGGTTCTGCACTGATCATGGAGACTGCTTGGGATTCTCTCTCTCTCTCTCTCTCTCTCTCTCCATCCCTCCCTCCCTCCGTCTCTCTCCCCTTCCTCACTCCTGGGCACATGTACTCTCTCTCTCTCAAAAAAAATTAATGAATAAATATGTATAATTTAAAATTAATTTAAAATAAAAAAAATGTGTATCCTGTTGCATTTGCAAGATTTCATTTTATTTAAACTTAAAATTGCTAATGCTTTTATTGTTTTTAAATGTTTATTTATTTTTGTGAGAGAGAGATTGCTCACATGCATGGGGGAGGGACAGAGAGAGAGAGTCAGAGGATCAGAAGCTGTTTCCGTGCTGACGGCAATATGGGGCTCGAACTTGCGAACTGTGAGATCATGACCTGAGCCAAAGTCCACACTTAACCAACTGAGCCATCCAGGTGCCCCTAAACTTAAGTTTGAAAACCACAAATCCAGGTAATGTGAATAATGCTCCTGTAATATTAAAAAAAAAGCACAGATAGTAAATTTACTTACATCTTTAGTTGAGAGTTTGTTCTCTATTAATTGATGAATTTCCTTAATATTTTATCTATCATCTATTTATCTACCAGAGCTTTGCTACAATAGCATCTTATAGGACATTTCTGTGTCATGCAGCTCATTCTGACTTTTGTTTTTCTAAGTTCAAAAATATTTCTAAACTATCAGGAAATTTTATATAAGTTTCACATGTCTAAGACAAAAATACAGCTACTTGAAACAATAAAAATTTACTAAACTAGCAGGCTATAAACTAAAAATACAGAGATCTATAGCATTCCAGTATATAAATAATAATCAGTTGCAAGATATAGTGGATCACTGTACAATCACTAACATAAAAGTAAATAAAATAAAATGAAGTAAAATCAATGCACTTAAAGAAATGGACAGAATCTAAATGGGGAAACTACCTAAAAGATGTCAAAGTATACTGGAATACTTGTGAAGACACGCCATATTTCTGGATAGGAAGACCCAATTTATTTAAAAATTTTTTTTTCAACGTTTATTTATTTTTGAGACAGAGAGAAACAGAGCATGAACAGGTGAGGAGCAGAGAGAGAGGGAGACACAGAATCCAAAACAGGCTCCAGGCTCCGAGCTGTCAGCACAGAGCCCGACGCGGGGCTCGAACCCACGGACCGTGAGATCATGACCTGAGCTGAAGTCGGACGCTCAACCGACCAAGCCACCCAGGCGCCCCAGGAAGACCCAATTTAAAAAATCCTCAATGTTTATAAATTTAGTGGATTCTAATGAAAGACTGTAGGTTTTTTACTTTTACCCTGAATCAAAACAGGTTGGTCATAAAGATCATTTGGAAAGATAAAGATATAAGAACATACAAGAACTACCTGAAAATGAAGGAAAGGGGTCTGGCCCTATGAGATGTTAAAACATACTACAGAGTCCGTTAAAACAGTATAGTATTGGTATGTAGAAATTGAAAGAAAAAGCACTGTACTAGAATTGAAACTCAAAACAAACAAACCACAACCCAACACAAACAAACAAAAAACTAAGTGAATATGAGAATTTATGATAAAGTCAGCATCTAAAGACAGTGGGGTAACAAAGAACCTTGTGGTATATATGGTTGAATCAATGGATAACCATATAGAAAAGTATAAAATTAGATTTATTCTTCACATTAGAGAAGAAACTATAAAAGAATTAGAGTGTTAACACAGAGAATAAAAAGAATCACAAATACTCTAAGAAAACTTGGGTAAGTTTATTTATAACATGGGACTAGACAAAAATGTTTGATGTGATTAAGAATCCTAGAACATAAGGAAACAGATTGATAAATTTGCTACGTGAAATAAAAAATCCAACTTTTGCATGGCAAAGAGCATATGTAAATGAAACGACAAAGTGTGAAAATCATTTGGGAATGATCTCACAGACAAATGGTTAATATTTCCAATATTAAAATGATTTTTTTTAAGTTTATTTATTTTGAGAGAGAGGGGCAAAGAGAGAGGGAGAGAGAGAATCCCAAGCAGGCTCTGCACTGCCAGCACAGGGACTGATGTGAGGCTTCAATCCACAAACCGTGAGATCATGACCTGAGCTGAAATCAAGAGCTGGAGGCTTAACGGAATGAGCCACCCAGGAGCCCCTCCAATATTAGAATAAGTGCTTCTTAAAAATTCAGAAGAATAAATCAAAAATCTTGTGGAAAAATGGGTAAAATAAATGGACAGTACACAAAAAAATAAATATAAATGGCCTTTATACACATAAAATGGTGTTCAGTCTCACTTATAAGAGGAATTCAATTTAAAATTACACTGAGATACTATTTCTCATCCATTAGATTCACAAAAATTGATAACTCTGAGTACATATTCCGATGGCCAGGCTCTTGGGAACCATTGTTCTTATAACACTGCTGACAGGAATGCAAAATATGTATCCCCTATAGAGGGGACTTTGGAAATATATAAAACAAACAAACAAACAAATAAACCCCTACATATGCCTTTGTCTTTTGATTTGCTAATCTCACTCCTAGAAATCTTATTGGAGATATACCTCCACAAATACACAGAAAAATTCGATTCCTTATAGGACCAAAATGCCCACCAAAATGTGAGAATTATTGTGGTACATTCCCACACAGAAGACAATGCCATTGTAAACAGAGACAAGGAGGGTGTCTAGAATAAAGTGAAGTGATATCCCAGATAGGTTTCTAAGAAAAAAACAAAACAAAACAAAACAAAACAAACAAAAACAAGTGTAAAGCAATGCGTAGAGTATGCTGAATATATTTTTTTTGTAAGAAAGAGTGTACAAATGTGTACTGATTTATAATTTCTCAAAGAAACTTGGAAGCATAAATCAAGAACTTTAATGATTGTCAACGGGGAACGTAATCATAGCTACAGAGAAAAAGCTAAATTTCTGTGTGCTCTTTTATTTTTTTTTCTCTTTCCTTTTTGAAAACTTTATATATATATATATATATATTTTCCAGGAAGCAACTGGAAGTGTGTCCTGTCTCCAAAAAAAGAGAAATAAGAGAGAAAGGGAATTAGACAGAAGACTAATTTTGACCTTCTCCCTCTGGGGGTAAGCCCCTGGCTGTAAGGCACACTTGATTGTTGAGGGAAAGCTGGACAAAGAGCTTCGCCCTGCTCCCCGTTAAGAACTTTGAAGGAAGAGACAGTGTCTGCAGGGCAACAAAAGTAGTGCCATCGGGTGGTTAGGCCAGGAGCACCTGATTTATCTCCTTACTTCCTATTCCTTCCAGCCCTTGAAGTGGCAAGGGCTCCTGCCTGCGCTGTGCGTGCCAGAGCACATTGTTTTTCTTAATTTTTTAATTATGTGTTATTTTTATTTTTTTTTAAATTTGAGAGAGAGAGAGAGAGAGAGAATATGAATATGAATGAATCCAAATCAGGCTCCGTGCTGAGCATAAGCTCAGCACCAGGCCCTGGGATCATGACCTGAGCTGAAATCAAGAGTCAGATGCTCAAGCAACTGAGCCACCCAGAGCACATTAGTTATGGCACTTCGCAAGCATACACTTGAGAGAAAAAGAGCTAACCTACAGAAGGGATCCAAATACCCATAGGTGTCAAAGCATAGGCAAGATAGCCAGGAGACATTTCGGTAAGTTCCATTAAACTTGCATTTTGTCAGGACCCTGCAAGGAACCTAACTGGGTCTTGGAAAACACACATATTAGAACACTAAACAATTTACTGGCTCATGCTGGTTATTACAAAAAAAAAAAAAAAAAAGAAAAAAAAAGAAAAGAAAGAAAGAAAGAAAAGTCAATTACAGGATATTCTCCCCAAAAGTATCTGCTTCTAGGATAAGGTTATTAACAAATATTTAGCACATTAGAAGGCATGAATATAGTTTATTTAAAGTATAGCTCCTTTGATCAATGTTTTCAGTTAAAAAGTGTTATAATGAATTATGTATAAATATTCAGACGATAAGGAAGGTTTTTAAAATAAACATAAAAAATGAAATCTTGAGCTATTGAGCTGCTGGAAATCACTTGGAGCTATCCACAAATTATATAAAGACTAACATATGATAAAATATTATCTGGGTTGAATAAATGAAGTTGAAATCTCTTTATCATTAATATGAAGCTGGCTCATATTTGAGAGATGCTTTTTGAACATTTCAGACTTTTGACTCTTTGCCAAGGTGGACATTTTTGGAATAACATTAAGTATATCCTGGTTAGACTTCAATAACACACACGGGACCGACCAGGGAGCCCATTCTCTTGAAATTATCTCCCATACTTACTAAGACCTAGACTCAGACATTTATTAAGACCTAGAAAAAGTCTATCTTTAGAGTCAACGTATTCTGATTCGAGAGAATACTTATTAATAAAATTCTGCCATGTTTTAAAAGAGGCTATCCTAAAAGGATATGTTGGGTAAAAGAGTAAATGGGTTGGGGTGGGGGTGGTTCAGAAAGATAAAGATGGGAGTTCCTTGACCTGGTAGTACTTATTTCACAGAATCTACTTTGTGACGTTGCATTTACTTCTGTTTTAAGAGTCATTCAATGCATTTACTTAACAGATGTATCTAACGCCTTCTAATGCGTCAGGGAGGTTTTAATTTAGTGGGGTGATGGGGGGGGGCATCATCAAATAGCTGCAAACCATGAAAGAAAGGCTGTAAAGAGTCTGGGGCAGGGGTGGGTATGAAGCCCTTCCTGAGGAAATGGGATTTGAAGGGGTAACAATAATAAATCACATAAAAAGAAGGGGTGCTGACATGCCAGCCAGAGAACTGCTTGAACCAAAGACCTGAGAACCTGTGTTTCGCAAAGCCGGAGCACAGACTGACGTCCCAATACGGGAGCACAGAAAGTTGTGCAAGATGTGCAGGCAGTCTTGTAAGGATGGTTTCAGCAGTTCGATATTTACTCTAAGACATGGTTGACAAAAAGGTGATCTCCTGGCTAGAAGATCTGCAGACGTGTTTTTGCTCGCGCTTTTTCAGCCAGCATTTTTTTTTTTTTTTTTTAATTTGGGCAGGGCAACATTCTTGAATTAGTTCAGAGGCCACCTATCCCCCGTCGGCCTCAGACAAATATTTGACCTCTGAGGAAAAGGAGTTTGTTAGCTTTTCTAAAGGACTGTCAGATTTTATATTTAAACAGCACTACAGAAGAGCTGCTGGAAAGCAAACACGGTCCGAGCCTTGCACACCCAGCGAGACCTGCGCTTGTCCGCGCAACGCAGAGGCGAAGCTGGGGAGGGCGGGGGAAGAGGAGGAGCTCTGTGCCTGCCGGCACCCACTGCGCATGACCGCATGACGCTGCCGCCCCCCGTTGCCAAGGCAGCGGGAAGGCGTAGCCCGGAAGGGGAGCCTTGCTGAGCGACAGCCCTGAGACTGATCCCCGGTGCGCTCGGGGCTCGCTATTCCTGAGCCAGTTTTGACCGGAACAAAGCCCATGAACACCCAAGTATGATGCAAAGGGATAGCCATCTGCACAGAGGAATTCACAAAAGCCAGGGGAACTGGCCCAAACGGACTTGAGGGCTATGGCAGACCTTTCTGAGGACACCATTCCTGATGAGGTACAGAGTTCCGGTTCATTCAGCTCCTCGGGAGGACTGCAGCCCTGGCCCCAGGCCTCTGGGAGCAAACCTGCGAGTGGAAAGCCGACCACACCCTTGGAAGACGGAGACAAACAATCTGAGCTTCCAGACTACAAAAATAATGAGGAGAAGTTCAGCAGAAAATGGATCAACTATCTCAAGGGCAAAGAAACTAACTCTGGACAGTACCAACCAGACGCTAAACTTCAGACACAAAGCACTTGGGTATCCGATGAAGAACTGAACGCCCGGCAGTCTTTTTGCGCCGTTAAGATAAGCCTGATCCATCGCAGAGCAAACTTGAAGGAGAAAAAGAGCAGCAGACAAAAAAAGCCACAGCTTAGATTGGTTGCAGAGGCTTCAGAGATAGATGCCTTAAACTGTACTGTGCCTGATGAACTTTTGAACAGAATCTACTTTAAAAACATAAGGACAGCACCGAAACAGGTGGCAACAGCTGATCAACACATTTCTTCTCAGTGCCCCAGTTGCAACAGAAAAAGAGCAGAACTGGCTCAATCGGCCTTTCTGAGACAAAAGAAGACTTTACTGGAGTCACTTCTACTCCAGGAGAAAATGGATGAACATCTTTATACCAGAGACTTTCTTACCCTTATTGGAGATGCACATCAGGGCCTCCCCAGGCTTTCAGATGATCCCAAAATAATCTGGAAAAGACTGAATGAGAAAAGGCAGATCAGAAACTCTGGTTTTGAAAGGTCAGATACAGAACAGGTGTGGCAGAATGAAAAAAGTGTTTGTCATTTACCTTTTCTCCACCACCTGTCCAAACCACTTACGCTATCCAAACAGGACACAGTGTTTATTAATGATAATGTGTAATGTGGATAAATGTTTCTGTTGTGTATTTGAATAATCATCATTTTTACAGGCACTTTGGAAACCAATTTAAGACTTTACTATGTTTTCTTCACAGATGTGACGACTAAAAACTTTCCATCCAGTACATTTTTTCACATTATAGAGGGCAACATTGTAGTTGGTATACTTGCAAAGTTTTCACAATCCAGGAGAGAGATGTTGGTAGTTTAGACCAGGGTTTTGACCATACCAACAGAAAGAAGTACAGAAATGTAAGAGATAGTTAGGAGGTAATAACAGTCTTTGGTGAAGTCATGGGTATGGGATTTAATAAAGGGTAGATGTTAATAATGTTACTAAGTTTCTGACTTGTGCATTTGGATGAAAGATAACATCATTAAGATAGGAATATTGGAAAAGATCTTGTTTGATGGTAGTCATTAAGAATGTGATTATCTGGACAAAGTTTAAGGTATATTTGAGACATCCACATTGAGAGGTTGAGAAACAGTTGGTTATTTGTGGGTGCAGTCTAAAGAAAAGGTTGAGCCTAGAGATTTGAAATAAAGTTGGAGGGGTGGTGGTGGTGGAATCGTTGACATCTGGTTGGGAATTGAAATAAGAGATCTGGTGAGCTCTTCTAGAAGAAAGTAGAGTGAGAGAGAGGAGGGGCTGTGAGCAACTCCTGAGAAATTCAGCAACTAACAGCTGGGTGGGAGAGAATAAGCCAGCGAAGAGGTTGAGAAGAAATGATCATAGGAAACCAGGAATGTGTCATGTTACAGAGATCAAAGAAAGCATATTCCAAAAAGGATGGGTTGTCTAAGCATGCTAACTCAACAGAAAGTTCCTGTGAGCTAACTTAGTTATGTGTTGGATTTTGTTGACCTTAGCAATAGTCACTTCACTTACAGAAATTGGGCAGACTAAGTGGATTGAGGAGTAAATGTAAGTTAAGGAAATGAAGACTTTGAATACACTATATTCCTGGTTAAGTGCAGGGAGATGGGGGGGGGGGGGTAAGCTGGAGATAGATACAGAATTGAGGAAAGAATGCTCTAAAAAGCCATTTTGTTCATAAAGATTCTATGAAACTTTTCTTGTTCCTCCTAATTTCCATTCTGATGAAACAGTATCACCCCCTGGAGAATACCATGGTGATCTGAAAATACATTTGTTGGAAAAGGGTTCGATGCATTCTGAGAAATTTTATCTGTTATTTCCCTATAAAAACATAAATCCTAGAATTACTGACAGCATCTGGATGTCATTTTTCTACATGTCTAACACCTAAGCTGTCACAGTCAAAAAGAAATTTGTAAAAATCAGCACAAAACAGTTTTTGTATCATGTTCCAATAACACTCTTTGGAGTTTAGACCTTCATTTATGTATAAAGATACTGTTGTATCCTGTAGAATTTAGCATATTTCCTCTTAGTCGTTCCTAAATAAAATGGAAAACAAATCATTACCATTTTCATAGTAACTTTTTATTTAAAATCCACATTATGTCATTCTTTCTTTGCCATCTCAATATATTCACATTTCACAATCAAATTCTGAATAATTTCCCATTTAGAATTCCTCATTAAAGGTCATAATCCACCCCTGTAGTCAACTAAGCTAGAAATGTTAGAGTCATTATTTGTTCCTCCTCTTTTAACAACCCCCAAGCTAACTACTTTTCAGCAAGACCACTGGATCATTCTTTAGTATCTTCTGACCATGACTTCTCATTTCCATCTCATTACCACTATCCTCGTCATCTCAGCCTCTCACTCCCGGCTTCTCTCCTCTCCAGTCCATTGTCTGCACAGTTGGCAGAATTATTTTTCTAACACAGAGACCTGTTCAACTTATTTCCTTGATTAAAAAAGTAGTAACTGATTTATCAGTGTTGTAGAAATAGCTCAAATTAACTAATGCCACAGAGGTTCCTTCATATCTGATCCCCATTTACCTATCTAATCTCATCTTCTTCTATGCCTCCCCCCCAAACCCCCATATTTTATCCTCTACACAACTTTCACATCTTTGAACTCTCTTGTTCTTTGTGCTGCTGTGGTCTACAAGTAACATTTGTTTTATTCAAATTCTCTTAATTGTCTTTTATAGCTGGTGTACTCTTTAATTTTGTTTTAGTTCTTCTATTTCATTATAGTAAATAGGTAATACAGTTACACGGTTTAAAAAATCAAAATGATGTTAAAAGGTTTTAGTATGCAGTTTTCCTACCACCTGATCCCATCCCATCCCACTTAATTCTATGCTGTCCAGCCAGACCCTTGCCTGCCAGGGGTTAACTCTTTACTTGCTGAATGATCAGACAACCGGGTATCCCAGGATGAGGACAGAGGTAGAAGAAATGCAGGAATTGGGGAGTGGCCATTTACCAATCAGGACAGAGTATTTCTATATTTTAAACAGTCTGAACTGAATTAGTGTGTATGAGCTGAATATTCATGTTAACCGTAAGTAGCCACTTAATGCTAGTTTCTTATGCCTTTCAAGTGTTTATGCAAACATAAACATCAAAGATAACTTATGTACTCTCTTCTGTACCTTGTTTTTTCCCCCGTTATAACGTGTGTGTGTGCGTATATATATCATAAAATTTGCTATTTTAGCCATGGCTAATTGTACCATTCAGTGGCATAATTTACATTTACAATGTTGTATAGTTTCTCATCACCCCAAACAGAAACTCCAGATACATTAAGCAATAACCGCTCTCCCCCCCCCCCACCTTTTTCTCCTTCCAGTCCCTGGTAGCTGGCCTCTAATGTACTGTGTCAATGAATTTGCTTATTCTAGACATTTCATATAAATGGAATCAAAATATTTGTTCTTCTGTGTCTGGCTTATTTTACCACACACCGTTTTGAAGATTCACCTATATTGTAGCATGTATCAGAATTTCATTCTGTTTAAGACTGAATATTATACCGTTATATGCATATACAATAGATGTATGTTTATTCATTCATCTCCTGATGGACACTTGGGTTGTTTCCACTTTTTGGTTACTGTGAATAATGCCACTATGAGTGTTGGCATACAAGTATCTGTTTGGACACCCGTTTTCAATTCTTTGGGGTCGATACCTAGAAGTAGAATGGCTGGGTCACATGGTAATTCTAACTTTTTGAAGAACTGCCAGATGGTTTCCACAGCAGTTACAGAACTTTACATTTCCACGAGCAAGGTACAAGGGTTCCAAATTTTCCATGTCTTGTTATGTTCTATTTTTTAAAAATGATAACCATGCAAGTAGGTGTGAAGCAGCGACTCATTTCACTTTGGATTTTCATTTGCCTAATGAGGTTGAACATCTTTCCAAGTGCTTATTGGCCATATGTGTATCATCTTTGGAGAAATGGCTATTCAAAGACCTTTTTTTTTTTTTTAATTGGGTTGACTATTTTATTGAATTGGGAGAGTTATTGATATATTCTGGATCTGAAAATCTTACCAGATATGTGAGTTGCAAATATTTTCTTCCATTCTGTGGGTTGCCTTTTCAGTCTCTTAATAGTGTTCTTTGGTGCATAAAACTTTTGGATTTTAATGTAGTCAAATGTGTCTGTTTTTTCTTTTGTTGTTTATGCTTTTGTTGTCATATTTAAGAAAGCATTGCCAAATCTAAGGTCATGTGTATTTGTTTTCTCCCTCTGTTTTCTTCTAAGTGTTCTGTGGTCTTAGGTCTTGTGTTTAGGTCTTTAACCCATTTTGAATTTTCTTTTTTTTTTTTTTAATTTTTTTTTTAACGTTTATTTATTTTTGAGACAGAGGGAGACAGAGCATGAACGGGGGAGGGTCAGAGAGATGGAGACACAGAATCTTAAACAGGCTCCAGGCTCTGAGCTGTCAGCACAGAGCCCGACGCGGGGCTCGAACTCACGGACCGCGAGATCATGACCTGAGCCGAAGTCGGCTGCTTAACCGACTGAGCCACCCAGGCGCCCCTTGAATTTTCTTTTTATTTATGGTGTGAAGTAAGGCTTCATTCTTCTACATGTGGATATCCAGTTTTTCCAGCACAATTATTGAAGAGACTGCTCTTTCCCCATTGAACAGTTTCAGCACTCCTGTCAAAAATCAGTTCACCATAAATTTGAGGGTTTATTCCTAGACACTAAATGCTATTCCACTGATCTGTAGGTCTCCTTATGCTGGTACCACAATGTCTCATTATTGTGCTTTGTAGTTAGTTTTGAAATCAGTACATGTGAAATCTTCTCTGTTATTCTTTTTCAAGACTGTTTTGGCTATTCAGTGTCTCTTAAGAGTCCATATAAATTTTAGGATGGTTTCTTCCATTTCTGCAATAAACATCATTGGAATTTTGATGGGGATTGCATGGAATCTGTAAATTGCTTTGATAATATTGTCATCTTAACTATATTAAGTCTTCCTTCCAATCCAAGCACAAGGGATGTTTTTTCATTAATGTAGGCTTTTAATTTCTCTCAGCAGTGTTTTGTAGTTTTCAGTGTATAAGTTGTAGGATACTTTTGTTGAATCTGTTCCTAAGCACTGTATTTTATTCCCTTGTTTGCTATTGTAAATGAAATTTTTTCCAATCCAATTTCTTCTTGGATGTCCACTGATAGTGAATAAAACCACAACTGATTTTTTGCAGGTTGATTCTGGATCCTGAAAATTTGTTTCAATTCACTTATTGGCTCTAACAGGTTTTTTTTTTGTTTTTTTTTTTTTAGTGGATTATTTAGAGTTTCCTAGCTATAAGATTATGTCATCTGTGAACAGAGGTAATTTTACTTTTTCCTTCCAACCTTCCAATTTGGATAATTTTTTTTTCTTTTTCTTTTTTGCTTAATTTGGTTCTCACTTCTAGTACTATAATGAATACCAGTGGTGAAAACAGACATCCTTGTCTTGTCCCTGGTGGTTTTTCGTTTTTGTTTTTGTTTTTAATTGTTTTAATGTTTATTTTTGAGAGACAGAGGTAGAGTGTGAGCAGGGAGATGCAGAGAGATAGAGGGAGACATAGAATCCAAAGCAGGCTCCAGACTCTGAGCTGTCAGCACAGAGCCTGATGCGGGGCTCAAACCCACAAACCCTGAGATCATGACCTGAGCCAAAGTTGGATGCTTAACCCACAGGAACCCAGGCTCCCCTGTCTTGTCCCTGGTTTGAGGGGAAGAGCTTTCAGTCTTGGACCATTGAATATGATGTTAGTTGTGGGTTGTTTATAAGTGGGCTTCTTATACTGAGGACGTTCCCTTCTAAATTTGTTAAATTTTTATCACAAAAAAATGTTGAATTTTGTCCAAAAAAATTTTTTTCTGCATCAATTGAGATGATCATATGGTTTGACATACCATTTCGCCCAATCTAAAACCTTGTTTTCATTGCACACATTTGATAACCCTAAAGCAATTGACTAATTAAAATCAATCATGCTCCTATGGGATTAATATAAATTCATATTAGAATACTTGTATCTCAATATGTTTTTCCTTATTACTTGATTGTGAGCATCTCAAGTGTAGAGACTTTACATTACATCATATCTATGGCGTGTAGCACAATTGAGCATGAATGGGGCCCAACAAAAGCTTCATGGATGAAAAAACAAGTGCATCAAAGCAATGAAATTTAATATGTCTTTTGCACCAAAATAGGAAAAATAATTCGGGCATACCCTTTTCTGTCAACATTTTGCTTTTGTGCAGCTATCATTTTTCTTTCTCTTTCCATGGGTTGATGCTTCCCTTTTATCATGAGTACACATACATTTTCTCAGTGGCAAATTAATAGAATGTTTTTGATAAGACATCTTTCCAGAAGTATGTGACCGATTAATACAGTTTTGATTTTAAAAAATATAAAAATATTTCTTTGGAATCCACGTTTTCAGATAGAAAAAAAATCATCTGAATTATTCATTTTAAAGATAATTCAGGGGCTCCTGGGTGGCTCAGTCAGTTAAAGCATCCGACTCTTGATTTTGGCTCAGATCATGATCTCACAGTTCATGAAATAGAGCCCAGCGTCAGGCTCTGTGCTTATAGTGCAGAATCTGGGGGTTCCCTCTCTCCCTCTCTCTCTGCCCTTTCCCTGCTCACTCTCTCTCTCTCTTAATTAAAAAAATAAAGATAATTCATGGGTTTCTGCAGTTTTGAAGCAACAAGTTTCTTGTTGCTAAACTTGAACAAAATTTTTTATTGCCTCTGAGTACATCCAAAAGGAATGAATATCCTTTTTCCAAACTCTTTATAGCTGCACTCAAGAGATTCCAGTACAGCTGGAAAAGAAAGTCCAACAGATCAGATGCTGAAAAACCACATATTTCCCCAATGCACTAAAAACGCATCCAGCAACTTAGGAATATACAAATATGCAATTTGTGTAATTGTAAGATACAAATTACATAAATATGCATCTATTTAGTTTACCTTCGGTCATCTAGAATTGTTACAAAAATTTCTGCCTCTGCAAATCTCTATGCCTTTAATAAACAATATAATAATGAAATCCTTAAGGCAGAAGTAAGTGATGTGTCAGACGGAGAGAAAAGAAAGTTCAGTTCTGAACGTCTGAGTCATTCAAATTCCAATCTCAGAGCTATTTAGGAATGTTTGGGACACCCAGCTCAGAATATCTCCCATTTTAAACATATTCGTTTGTTTCATGATGGAACCTAATATAGTAGTTTAGTTGTATCCGCAGCAGCATGAACAAGTTGCAAAGAAATAGGAATTGTGGCTCTACCTAGGTGTGGTCTTAGCCCCTCATTTTTTTTTTCTGAAATTGACAGATGAAAATGACATACATACATAGTTAATTTAACATACAGAAAAGGAAAAGCCAGCTGAACTTCTGTTCTCGGTTGCTAATACCCTTTGGAATAGGAAATACAGAAAATTTCCAACTTGCAGCAGACTCAAATTACAGGGAAAAATGCAAAATTCTATCAGGGTGGCAGAAATAATCCTAATGCCTGGTTTTGTTGACCCCACTGTTTGTTGACGTATTAACTGAGGTTTAGGAGAAAGTACATTGTGGTGCATGCCACCAAAAATTTGCTTTGGATGTCAAGACTGATGACCCCACACAATGCCTGAGAGGTTACGAAAGGTTTATTACTCACATAATGAAGTCTTCTCGGAGGGACAAAGGGCAAACTCCCAAGCAGATCTCCAAATGGCTCCAAAAAGAGGAAAAGAGGCTGCCTTGGCTTTTCTTGCCATTAGAGACTGGAGCTGAGGTGAGGATTCTCACCTGTGTGCTGGGACCAGCATGGTTTGAATTTCCTGCCAGTAACAAAGAAGGGAGCACCTGGGCTTTCTTCTTAGCTAACCCAAAGGTAGGGCAGAAAGGTGGGGCTGGCAAGTTTTGACTGTCAAACATCAAAAATGCAATCAGACTCTTTAGAATAACTCACCCCTGATATCTGACTGATGACGGAAATACACTATATTGCATTAAACGAAATTTTGACTCATTAAAGTATGCTGTAATGACGCTCTGTGGATCCTGTAGCCTGAAACTGGTGAGGGTAATAGAAGTCCCACCTACCACTTGTTCAAGAGACCAGCATTGTGTATTTTTAGAAGTGAAATGGTCACTTTGAACAACGAGCTCCAACGGGGACGTACTGTGGCTTTAATATGTAACCTTGATTTATATTTTGAGGATCTGTCAGGCAAGAGATTCCCATAGTTACGTTCACCAAAGATAGAAACTTTGGATACGTAATTGCTGTTGCTCTCATTGGTGGAGCTGCTGGCAATGGCCCACGAGTCCGTCAACAGGCACAGATGGAATCAATTGTTGGCCAGGGTAGGATGACTGCCTAAAGTTCAGCTGATTTGGCTGACCCTTGGCTCCCATTCTCTACCAAGGATGTCCAGATTAAGGAATTAAAAGCAGAAGCTCTCCAGTAAATTCCATTCTGTGCCGTTTTGATGCTGTCCATAAAGGGTACATGCCCCCGTTGCTGTTCACTCATGGGATCCCCAAGGGCTACCTAAGTAACCAGGGGTTTGAAAGAGAAGCAACAGGTCCCCCTCTCTTGTAGGTGGAATACTCCTAAGGGTCCAGACTTCGCTTTATCTCGTAGGTAACATTTCTCTCTTGGGGAGGCTCCGGTGTTTCTGCTGAGCTTGTAGAATGCTGCCTCCATGACCCTCAGAACGATATGGAGCTTCAAAGACTCAGGGCCTGTGAGAACCTATGTTTCCAGAAGAGCTCAGTCTGCAGTCCCTAACTGCCACTCTAATGGAACGGAGAAGGGCAGTGACGCCACCAAAAATCTATGGGTGGTCCAGAAATTTTAGGAAGGATGACAAGTGTGAGAGAAGCATGCTAAAACCTCTCCAGTGACTGCTTCTCTGGGGGCAGGGAGAGGGAACACTAACGGAACTACCTGTGTATTGCAATGTGAACAAATTCTAGAGCCCTTTGTTACAAGGGGCCCCAATTAAGATGGGCCTATTTGTAAATAATAGCAGAAACAGACTTAAGTAAAATGTGTAAGGGAGGACTAAGTTGCCTCCAAATCCCAAAACGGCCTAAAAGATACTGGGCTTAATATGGTGGCTACAGAGAGTGACAACTGCTACTTCTTGATAGTGTTAAAGATGTAGTAGGGGCGCCTGGGTGGCTCAGTCAGTTAAGCAGGCGACCTTGGCTCAGGTCATGATCTCACGGTCCGTGAGTTCGAGCCCCACGTCGGGCTCTGTGCTGACAGCTCAGAGCCTGGAGCCTGTTTCGGGTTCTGTGTCTCCCTCTCTCTGACCCTCCCCTGTTCATGCTCTGTTTCTCCCTGTCTCAAAAATAAAATAAAACATTAAAAAAATAAATAAATAAAGATGTAGAGGCCTTCCACTTAACAAATAATTTTCCGGAATTTGACCAGGGATGCTGGGCCTTGAGACGCCCATTCCCCTTTTTGAGCTCCCTCTTTTCTTCCTTCTTTGTTTTTAATTTCGTCCTTCCATCAAAAAAAAAAAAAATATTGTATTTCATGCAACGTGGAGTGCACACATCAAAGTCACCGAGAAAAAATTTTAATGCGTTAAATACAACAATAACAACCTGTGTGTGTGCGTGTGTGTGTCTGTGTGTGTGAAGTAGGTAGACTACATGGACAAAATTCTAGTCCCCATGGGGGACAAAGCTTTGAGGAAAACACCCCGTCCATTTGACTTCATCTCAAATGAAAGAACGTTTCTATTGCCTCGGGAGGTTATCATACTCTGCTCCAGGATGGAAGCTTTTCCAGAGTCAGGATGTGATAATGCACATCCCTGGAGAGATTTTCTTCCACAGTGAAGTGGTGTGAGAGAGGAAAAAAAAAAATTTGCACCACCACTCTCTTCAAGATAATACCATAAATATGATATTTAATATTTTCATTTTACAGTATAGGCCGTACCAACTTACTAATTCCTTAGCAAAACACAGATTCTTTAGGGGGGAAAAAGCTGTGTAAGACAATCTGTCTCTTCCTCTTGCCTAGTTTCTGGTGGTTTGCTGACAATTTTTTGTATTCCTTGCCTTATAGACACATTATCCCAATCTTTGCCTTCATGTCAGGTTGAGTTCTCCCTGTGTGCATGTGCAAATTTCCCCTTTTTATGAGGACGCCAGTCGCCAGTCGGGGCGCCCTCAACTATCTCCTTTTAACTGGACTATCTTTAAAGATCCTATCTCCAACTAAAGTCACATTCTTCAGATTAGGACTTTGATATGTAAATTAGGACTTTGATATGTAAGTGGGGAAGGAGGGGAGTGGAACACAATTCAAACCAAAGCAGAGGGGGTGGCAGGTAAAGGATTGGGATGAAATTCCCAGAATTTCATTTTAGCTAAATCATTCTAGAATCTTAAGTTGAAGACAGGTAGTCAAGATAATAATTTTCAATCATGCTACACATTAGGATTACCTGAGAAGCTCTCAAAGTAAACCACTACCCAGGCTTTCCTTCTAGGCCTTCTGACTTGTCCTGGGGCAGAGACATGGCAACAGTGTTTTTCAGAAGCTTCTCAAGGGAATATAATACACAGCTGCATTTAGAACTACTTTTTTGGAATGATAAGGCTGAAGGCAGGAAGACCAACTCTGAGGTTGTTTTGTTAATCAAGGAAAGAGATAATAATGCTCTGAAGCTCAGCATCAGCAGTGGGAAAGAGAAAGAGAGGAAGAGGTAGGTGGGTTCTAGAAACAGGAAGTAAATCAGCAGGACTTAAGACTGGATGGGGTGGGGGGGTTGGTAGGGAAGAACAAAGTTGATGCCTCTGTTCCCATCAGCTACGTGCTGGTGTCATCAGCAGACATTAAAGATAAAAGAGGTTTGTTCTCTTGGGGGAGAGCGAAATAACTGAACTGATGGAGTTTTTAACAAACTTGTTATTTTGAGATAATTATAGAGTCACATGCAGTTCTAATAAATAGTACAGAGATCTGATGTACCATCTACCCAGTTTCTTTCGATTGTAACATCTTGCAAAACTATAATAGTATATCATAGCAGGATGTTGATACAGTGGAGATACAAAACAGTTCCAGGGGTACCCGGGTGGCTCAGTCGGTTAAGCATACGACTCTTGATTTGGCTCAGGTCATGATCATGGTTCATGAGTTCAGGGCCCCATGTTGGGCTCCGCACTGGCTGTGTGCAGCCTGCTTGGGATTGTCTCTCTCAAAATAAATAAACATTTGAAAACAAATGGGGCACCTACGTGGCTCAGTGGGTTGAGCATCGACTCTTGATTTTGGTTCAGGTCACCATCGCATGGTTTGGGAGTTTGAGGCCCGCTTCGGGCTCCTTGCTGACAGCATGGAACCTGCCTGAGGTTCTCTCTCTCTCTCTCTCTCTCTCTCTTTGCCCCTCCCCTACTCATGCACTCTCTCTCTCTCTCTCAAAATAAATAAACTTAAAAAAAAAAAAACCACTTCCATTACCACAAGATCCGCTGAGTTTGAGATGCTGGCAGAGAGTTGTCAAGTAAGACTTGCTCTTCCTTACCTAGTTTTGATCACTCCAAGGTACCAGAAATCTGCCAAAACTAAGTAATATCCACCTATGTCAGGGACCTCAATGTAATAATATAACAGAGGAATTTGTAAACTTAGGATTGTATGTTTGTGCAGTGGGGTGTTGGAAATACACATACCTCTAGAACCATTCAGGGAAATTGTTCATACACACATACTCATAATGCATGCACACTCACATATGCACACACATATATACCACAAGACTGTGCAAGCACAGAAACCATTCTTATTAGAAGATTCAGAATTCTGTGAGTGGCCACTCCATGAACCCCTCACATTTGAAGTGACAATACTGTCTTTTAAAGGGTGTGTTTCATTTTAACTACAGCCAAAAAGTGAGAGATTAAAAACAGCTGGAACATACGTCTATTTTCACCTCCTCCATCTGGAACTTTGTTTTTGGATATCACAGACATTTTCCAAACAAAACTCTGCTGAACAAAATGATAAATGTGGAAGAGACATGTATGTTCTTTTTTTGTTTGAAGAGCTTTGTAGAATTCAAAGCATTGGTGTGTTTTTCAAACATAAAGCTAAACCTTTGAACATCACAAATAGAGTTTGCTTTCGACGGGTGACGTGGCATTGATTGCATATTTGAAATTGGGCAATGTTGTGAGCTACAATGCTGGTTCTTTAATCAGTAGGTCCTATTTACATGGGAAATAAAAATGAAGTCTTTTCTTATATGTTGATATTTAAATACAACTAGACAACTAAAATAATGTGCTAGCCAATCTTGCAAGTTTCTGTTAGTGATTTACTAATTCATCCTTTTCCTTAAAGTGCCCCACCAAAACTACTGTAGCTAGACCCTTATCAAGTCCTGCCTTAATGACTGCAATAACTTTTTCATTCTTTCCCTGACCACGCTATGCTTTTATGTCAATACCTCTATGCAACTCCAGGTTATCATTTAAAAAATGCTTTGGTAACATCACTCCCATTGTGTGTGGACTAAACTCCAAAATTCTTGACCTTTATTGTGGAGGTACTAGTTTGAGCCCAGATTTGGTTCAAATGCCAGTTTTTCCAATTTTACAAGTACCTTCTGCAAAGGTTCATTGTCCTAGATTAACCGGTATGATATTTACCTTAAGCTACTGTGTGGATTGCCAGAGAGAAAGAACCCAGGAAAGATAGCGGTTTGGCATGGGGCTCCTGGGTGGCTCAGTCAGCTAAGCATCTGACTTCAGCTCAAGTCATGACCTCAAGGATCATGAGTTCAAGCCCTAGGACAGGCTCTGTGCTGACAGCTCAGAGCCTGGAGCCTCCTTAGGATTCTGTGTCTTCCTCTCTCTCTGCCTCCCCCCCCCCCCAAGCTTATGTCTGTCTCTTTAAAAAATGAATAAATATTTAAAAAGAAAGAGGTTTGGCACAATGAGGAAGAAATCATTATTTCGAATTTTGTCTATGACATCTAGGTGAATATATTGATTGAGAACCAAGGAAAGAGAGAAGAAGCAAAGATAAAACTTTTGCAGGCAGTAAAAAATTATAATTGCCATGTTCGTCCAATGTAAGACTATTAAATATAAATTTACTACACTACAAAAACATATAGCCTGGGGGTATAGCATATTTAAAACCCCCAATTTTACTGGATAATAAAGCAATAAAATTAAAGCATACTCTATAAAAATGATAGAAACAATATTAAACAAAAGTTCAAATAAAAATCTTGGTGCCATTTACCTCGAACTTTTGGCTCAATATACAATATTTCAGAGATTATGGCTACTTGACCATCTCAGCAGCTGTTTTCACAGACTAAAGATATAGACTTGGGTTTCATGGTTAAGTGATATTTATTAGACTAGGAGAAATATGGGGGGGCTAGGAGGGGTCATGGCTACTCTTTTGCTCCACATTAGGGAAGTTCTTTTGTTTTGTGACCAAGCACATAGTTTTGAGATAAGAAAAGAGAAGGTCACCTGCCTAACAAGCTAGTTTACCCCAGGGCAGTCAACCAGGTGACAGATGAAGTCAGATTGCCCTCACATTCCTATAAGAGAAGATATTTTTCACAGTTCTGGACCATATCCACTCAACATAAAACAGAATCTGATAACAATTATGGGTTGCTAGTGCACAGTGAGAAGTCAAATACCAAAGCTAGCCCTTGCCAAGTTTTTCTTTGTATTTTAACCACATGATCCATATTCTTCATTAGGCTATCCTTCATCTGTCTAAACAACAGTCTGGTGTTAGTTTATAAAACTTAACCATTCTTAGCCCAGATGCTTATGCATCCTTCTTTGGAATATATTTGTGGAGATTTAAAATCAGCAGTTTGATATAAATATCCGGAGTTTGGAGGTAGAGATGAGATATTGGTTCATTGACATATGGGAATTAAAGCCTTACAATTGGATGAGGTGGCCTAGGGAGCACCTGTTGATAGAAAAAGAGGCCAAGGGTAAGGCGCCTGGGTAATCCAACAATTAGAAGCTAAATAGAGCAAGGAGGCCAAGCACATGGAATGCAAAAAAGTAGCTACATGAGTGTGATATTTAGTGACTTTTGGAATGACTTTTAGAAAATTTTAAGTCAAGTATTCTGCCTCATCCCCCTATTTTTACTATTGGATGATTTACGACTTTTATACTTCAATGACACAGACTATTTGTTGTGATGCTTTAATTCCCTCCCCCAATTAGCCTTTTGTTTCATTTATATTTTAATATTTCCCTCATTTTTGTAGTCAAACTTACTCGTTTCTTAAAGTATTACATAACTCATTGCTTTTTTTTCTTTTAAGTGTTCTTATCCTTCCACAATATATATTTTTTCAATTTTTGACCAATATATTTTTCTCAATTTTTATGAATTCTTGAAACTTTAGCTCTTTAATTCATCTGGAATGCATTTTTATAACTGAGAAGACATTTGTTGAAACTATGATGCGAATCGTGGCTAGCCAGTCTTGCAGCCAAGGTTCTTCCCACTGAGGAGGTTTCTCTCATTCAGTATCCTGAATACTACTAATAACGAGAGCAGCATCCAGAAGACTGTTGCCTGAGCCTGAAGCTTCTTATGGTGCAGTTTTGGGGGCCTTAGGATTTTTTTTTTAGTGTTTAGTGGCTATGCCACGATCAATCTCTGTTAACAAGGTTTGGTCAAGTTAGCTTCCCAAGTATTCTATTTGAATTTGTTGCTTGTAATCAATCCCAGAAATTTTATTGAGTCATGCTTGTTAAACAGGGTCACACCCTCGGGCCCCCTCCTTTTTTCCTCCCAAATGTTTCAAGCCTGAGTGCTATTTTTTATTTCTGTTCAAGCGATTTCGCTTCAGTGTATGAATAAGATATTCTGGTCTGAGGTGGCAAAGTTGTTCAAATTTCTTCTGAATTTGCACCGCAGTATTCCCTAACGCACTTCACCCAATCTGTGTTCCAGTTGGATTTGATTTTTAATAAGAGCCATGATCAATTTTGTGAACAGAGGCCAAGGGAAGGTGTTTTGGAGGGGGAATCTGGCATCCCTGATTCCAAGTGCCTGGATCCCTTAGTTGTTTTTATCAGCACACCCACTTTCGGAGCACCAGAGAATTTAACTGCTTAAATCCGGTGGGGAACATGTGGGAGCCATTAGTTCTGTCCATCAAATATTTCTAGTTGCTTCTAGGCACACGGTAGGATTGCAATTCTTTGCTCCCCTGAAACTGAGTGTGACCGTTTGATTTGCACTGATCGGTGAAATGTTGAGTACAAGTGATGTGTGTCACTTCTGGATGGAAGCTTTAAGTGTCAATTCACTCTTTGCCAACCTGTCAGTTCTACATAGAGGCTACCCTGCTAGCCTGGATGCTGGAGATGGGCCAACATAAAGGAGATCAGCAGATGTGTGTCTCCAATGAGAAATAAACCTTTTGTCGTTTTAAGTCACTTACCTAACGGGGTTATTCATTATTAGAGCATCATGGAGTACCTCTTGCCTGACACAAAATTGGATTTCTTAAGGTGGGTTTTTATGGGACTAACCTGATTTCACAGTTTATTTTAAAAGACAAGACATATTGTTATTAGTTACACTTAGAACTGATACAATAAAAATTGATTAGGAAATCAGTCCTGCATGTCCTTGAGGAAAGGCTGTCCTGGGGACAAAGAACTTCATCCACGTGGGGGTGTGCTCATAATGGTTACATTGTTGTACCCCAGGGTGAAATTGTCCTATTGTGACAAAGCACAGTTGAGAGAAAATACACATAAAAATCCTCTCGCCACGTGATAATAATAAAACTTGAATAAAAAGCATGAAGCCGGGGCGCCTGGGTGGCTCAGTCAGTTAAGCGTCTGACTTCAGCTCATGATCTCACGGCTCGTGAGTTCGAGTCCCGCGTCAGGCTGTGTGTTGACAGCTCGGAGCCTGGAGCCCGCTTCGGATTCTGTCTCTGTCTCTCTCTCTGCCCCTCCCCAGCTTGTGCCCTATCTCTGTCTCTGTCTCTGTCTCTATCTCTCTCTGTATATATAAATAAGCATGAAGCCCAAATATAAGACTTCCTAATTTAAACAAAATCCTCATGATCTTCTGAGGTATAGACCTCGTTCATTGATTTTGCCTAGGGCATTGATTTTGCCTAGGCCTGCCTTACTCAGGCCTATATTCAGTTTCGAAGAGTTGTCTGTAATTGTTGATTTTATGGCAACTGTTTTGATTTGTTTTGGGGGGTCAGCCGAATTCCTTGCTTCTGTAACTGCTGTCTATCCCAACACCGTATCAGATTCTTCCAAGTTACTTCCACCTTTTTGCCTGCATTCTGAGCGAATTTCCACAAACCCATGCTGCACAGAGCTCTTCAATATTCTGCATAATTCTCCTGAAGGGAAGGAAAGGGTCTGTAGAGGGTCTATAATCCTCATTTTCATTGTACCTTATACATTGCTGTTTCTTTTTTCTAAACCCAGAGTCTTTACCTCTCCTATCGTTGGCTTTTCAAAACAATATTCTGACCCCTTTCCAGGCATATACTTTCAATCTAGAGATTGCTGCAGAAGTTAGGAAAAATGATCTAATTTCAGTTTGCTCTTATGATATTTTATTTTAAAATTTCATACACAGAAGGTATAAGTCAACAACTGATGTCCCTGTCACGTTTTAGTCTTGTACACTGTGAACACTCCTTTCCAATGTGATACTTGATTGACTCAATCTTGGATTCCTACTTTACTGTGGCTTTTTCTATATTTCTGTATAGATGTCTTTATTTCTTGTGAAAAACTAGGGTCGTATGAATCACAGACACTGCTTTTCTCTTCGGACATGTAGAGAATCTGAGTGGGGTGACTAAAGGTCACCAGCGAAATTGTCATTATTACTTTTCAGTCACAGGCATTGAGATCACTAAGAAAGAAATGATAGAGATGCTTCTTGCCTGTCCTCCCCAATCAAAGGCACATTTAGTTACTTAATTTTTTTTTTTTTTTTTTTGCTAACAAAAACCACAAGCGTGTTCTTTTTGAATGAGAGTAGTGTTCTAGATGTCAGGTGACAATCCTCCTGACTGATTATAAAATGTGTTCGTTTCACGAAAGTATATGAACTATGAAACCAACAACAGTGAATACAGCATCTTGAAATGATGGAAGCAACAGGTAAACAGAAACAACCTATCTTTTGTCACTTCGAAAGTCATTTTGGTGTTTGGAATTTTGATAAAGAGAAATGCATCAAAATGTCCTACTTTTGGCATTGTGAATAGCCTGGCCACGAATGAGATGAATATAAAAAAAAATCCTAAAAATTAGTTTTAATCTTGAAGTCTTCAAAGATATTTCAAGATGCTCCCAAGTAGTGAAAGATTACTAATCATGGAAATATGTATCATTAATGCTGTGCCAAACCTTGCCTGTGGTTTGTTGTATTCCAATATCTTAAAGAAGATCTTTAAATAGAACTGCCTTTTTTTTTTTTAAACAGACCCACCACTGTTCAATCAACCTAAATAAAATGCTTTCAATAAATCTTGTGGGAAACCTATGATCATGGCACATTATGCCACTGGAATTTTTGTTTCTAACTCTGTCACTCAAAAACGATCTAGAAAAACGCCACGTTAAGAAATGTCTTCCTTTTATATATGCTACCCTTACATGTATGTATGTATGAATCTTCTAGACATATATCTGATGACTGTAAAAATTCTCTGAATTAAGAAATTTTTAATATACCTATGGCAAATGGTCCACTTTGTATAGGTTCCCTTTTTAAATGTTTATTTATTTTGAGAGAGAGGGAGAGAAAATGCGAGTTGGGGAGGGGCAGAGAGAGAGAGAGAGAGAGTCCCAAACAGGCTCCGTGCTGTCAATACAGAGCCCAACACGGACCCGATCTTACGAACTGTGAGATCATGACCTGAGCAGAAATCAAGAGTCCGAAGCTCACTGACCCACCTAACCGCCCCTGTATAGGCTCTTTTGAGATGAAAATGATAAAGGTTATATGGGGGGAAGTTAAAATGGTGAATAAATTAATTCCAATACTATCACATTTTATAGTCAATGACTGGGTGGCTGCTTTAGCTTTGTGAGAAAGCATTAAGAACTGTCACACACGGCCTTCTATTTATTTATGACTTTGTCCTCTGGAACTAGTAGGAGGGTGAGGTTGGAGACAGTTTGAGGACTGAAGGGTGGGTTTTCCTGGTAGAGCCTCTCAGCTGCTGTGTCTCATCACACCTTGAAGTAAGAGCCTTCAGGCTTGACGGTCTCTCATTTCAGGTTCTGCCACAGAGTTTTGCGGAACGTTCCCAACCCTCCTCAAGCATCAAGAGATTCCTAAAGATCTGTTTTAAACTTCGTTGATACTTTCATGGAAAAGATAATGCTTTAGCTTCTTAGAAGGTTGGCAGAAGAATAGCACTGGGATTTTCTGGACCATTTGTGCTCTGAACGAGAGCAGATGAGCTCAGAAAGGAGGAAGAGAAAACAGGGATACATAGGGGAGTCTTTCAAATTAAAGGTTTACTTCCTTTATACATTTTCCTAGGGACCTCCAGGTTCCTTCCAAAACCCTGACTTCATGAAACTAAAAATAATCACATGGAACATTCAAACAAACTAAGGCCGTGCTAAGAAGTTAAAGCTCAAGAAATGCTAAACACTTATGGCAACCAATGTCTTAGCAATTGTTACCTGTAGGGGTAACTGTTTTAGAGTCATTACAACTGTTCTACCCTGTTAAATGCCTGTGTACTCAGTGTGGGGGTGGGGTACAGATGGAAAGCAAGCTTTTACATCTGACTTCTAAATTCAGATGTAAACACACCCTCTTCTTTTCTACAATGCTCTGTTGTTTGAAAGAGAGAAGAGTTGGGCCATCTTGTTCTTCATAAAAAAGTCCAGCAAGGACAAGGAAAATTTACATTTTTCATATTATATGCCTTCTGGACTTTTTATATTTATTGCTGTTATACTTGCATTACTGGAGCCAAATTCTTACTGAATTTATTGATATATATTTTTTTTAACATTCAGAAACAAATGGTCCACACTTAATTTGGAGAAAAAAAATCAGATGAAAGATGGATGCATTTCCAGCTTATATCTCAAGTTTTTTATTAGGGTTGACATTGGACAATTTTCAAACCAAAGTAATGACATAAAAAGTGACTGGGCCATCTGCTTTGCCTCTCCCATTACTTATGAGAATTAATTATGCAATCTTTGTTAGACTGCTCATTTTGGCCACTTGAATGAGTTTTAACACCATGTTAGAACTAACAAACAATTTGCCTTAAACATAATCCTATTTTTTGGACTATACTTTTCAGCATATCGATACATCTTACTCTCTTTAACTTAAGTTGAAATAAGCAACTCTTACACATCTACAATAGGATAAAGATCATTGTGTGTGTGTGTGTGTGTGTGTGTGTGTGTGTGTGTGTGTTTGTGTGTGTTTGTGTGTGTTTGTGATGGAGATAAAATCTTGAATGGAGTTGCAGTAGGCACAAACATAAGAGACACTGACCAGGCTATAAGAAATGATATCATTACATATTATATATGGATATATGTATTTAAGGAAGATATTTTTATTCAAAGTCAACATCTTGCTCTCTTGGAGGTCCCCACTCAAAATACACTTCGCAACTACACGGACAGACTGAGTAAAAAAACAAAACAAAACAAAGCAAAATACTTATATAGACACATTGTGACCTATTTTCATCCAAATTGCTACATGCAAGATTTGAAATGACATTATATATAGAATAAGATAGCAACAAGACAACTAAATTTAGCCATCTTTGTGTGGAATGCAGACTTGAATGCCTTATCGGGAATTAAAGTAGTTTATATAGAAAAAGAAAAGAGGTGTCAAGAGTCTGACTACTAATTTTACTCTGCCATCAGCAGTGTCTGGCCTTTGTCTAAATAAACCTCATTAGGCTCCCATTTTCTAATTTTTTTTAAGTTTATTTATTTCAAGAGAGAGAGAGAGAGAGAGAGAGAGAGAAAGTGTGAGTGCACGAGCAGGGAGGGGGAGAGAGAGAGAGAGAAAAAGAGAAGCCCAAGTAGGCTCCATGCTGTCAGCACAGGGCCTAATGTGGAGCTTGATCCCATGAATCATGAGATCATGACCTGAGCCGAAATCAAGAGTCTGATGTTTAACCAACTGAGCCACCCAGGCAATTGCCACCCCCCCACCACCCACACACACTTTCTCATTTTATAGAGAAGCTAACTTTCCTGAGTTTGGGGAGTGTTAGTTCAGATTTTTATGCACAATTATAAGTATTACAATTTCAAATGAAAATAATTATGATACTTCAGAGAGGAGTAACGACGAAGGTGAAATCTGACCAAAATTCCACTATTTTTCCCTTCACGTCATTTTTCAAGTATGTAAGAGTGTTCGGTGCATGCTGCTAGTCAGAGCCCTTTCGCTGCCCTCTGCTCAGTAGGCCGAGGGGACAACTGGACAAGCCCAATCCCTCCTCAACTCTGCTGAGCCCACTCATGGCAGTCCTGCTTTGATTACTTTTATTATTTACATATTCAACACCTGTTCTCTTTCAAGAAAGAGTTTCTTGGCCAAACAAAACATATGAGTGAGTTATCATCTGTCTTTTACTTCAATTCATAAGCTGATATTAACAAATTTACATTTGCATACAAAAATACACATTTGTACTTTTCTTCAGCTGACTCAAAGTAAAATGTAATATTATTGCATTATTACTTTTGTTACCCTGCTTTAATAATCAGTATGTGATAAATCAGTTTATGCAATGGCCTTAGAATATGCTATATCAATCCCAAGTCAATTCCCTCATACATACTGTTACATCAACTTTGCCTCACTCCATGAACAAGCTGAAATTTTGAAAAATAATTAAGAAATAATTTTTTTACCATTGGGAATAATTGCAAAACTAACATTGTAATTATTCTGAATAAGAAAATATGAAATTCTTTATAGAATATAAATGTGAAAATTGTCCATGTTTTAGTTATATTCAGAAAAGTTTAATTGTTCCTATCATTAAAACAGAATTGAAAATAAGTCAAGCATTTAACTTAAGTTAACAAACATTTAACTTACCAAAAATAAAGCAAGAGAAAAGTTGCAGAAACAAATTAACACAGATGACACTTAATAATTGTGAATTAGAAAACTAACAGGGGCATCAGGGTGGTTCTGTTGGTTAAGCATCCGACTTTGGCTCAGGTCATGATCTCACAGTCCATGAGTCCGAGCCCCACATCGGGTTCTGTGCTGACAGCTCAGAGCCTGGAACCTACTTCAGATTCTGTGTCTCCCTCTCTCTCTCTGCCCTGCCCCCACTCACACTCTGTCTCTCTCGCTCTCTTTCCAAAATAAATAAACATAAAAAAAAAAATAAAAAAAGAGAACTAACAGACATACTGATTGAAATGCTTGTTTTTATAAAAAATACCAATAATAAAAAATTTCCCTGTCATGTGTGATCAAAACAAAAAGAAAGAAAAGAAAAATATGACATGAGAAATAAAACAGATATATTCACTAGAGCAGGAAAGATTAAAGAATTATAAAGAGCATTATGCCAATCTCATGTTAATAATTTTATACATTCAGATAAAAAGGATAATGTCCTAGAATAATAAATTACTAAAAGTAAGTTGAATACAAGAAAATAATTCAAGATCTATGGGGAAAATTCTGTTAATTACTTATCAGTAAAAGAGAAGCTGGGCGCAGGTGTTTTTTTACTAACATTTTTATATTAGTCAGAATATTCCATATGACAAAGAGATAGAGGATATCTTAACTCCTTTTACAATTTTATTGCCAAATATTGATGAAGAAGGCAGGAACCACGGTTAACCACGAACATAAGTATCTAGGAATAAACTACAGAAGTTGTAGAAGTAATTTACCCAGAAAATTATAAAACATTATTGAGAGACATTAACAAGGATCTAAATAAATGGATGCATATACTAAGTAGACAGAAGACTCCATATTGCAATGTCAATTTTAGCCAATTTATATGTAAATTTAACCCCTATAAAAATCTCTCTTTTTTGGTAGATATTGACAGTCTGATCCTAAATTGGAAAATGTAAAGGTCCTTGAAGAGCTTGGACCATTCTAGAAAGAAAATGCACTATAAATGTCCTTATCTAATAAGTAAAATATACAGGTGAGAAAGGAAAACAAATCTCAAACTTCCTATGTATGTATTGGTTTGTATGAGGTATGGACCTATTGGACATTCTGATTCAGGGTGAGTATCCTCATACACGGCCTGAATCAGAGGTACTACCCAGTTTTATCAGTTGGAGATGCTGACCCAGATGGCCATATCTAAAGAACCCATAAGCCCTGTCATTAGCAGGCAGTAACAAAAATAGGCTTCTCTTCTTTTAGGAGATGTGCCAAAAATTTAGACTCTAAGTGGCCCTGAATTATGTAATTCTCAATGATTTCTTTATAGATTTATATTTAAGTAACTGTACTATGAGGAGACATACCTGTTCCTCTGATAACCTTCCAATTAATTTATAAACTCTCTTAAGGCATGGGTTGAATAGAATTCACTGGTTGAAACCTTAAGTAAGAGGAAATCAATTAAGGAATTCCTAGGGGAAATTAAAACCTAAAGTAATTAAAATGTCTCAATGGGACTCGACATTTCTACTAAAGAAATATACCAGCATGCCTCAGAGACACTGTGGGTTCAGTTCCAGACCACTGCAATAAAGCAAATATTGCAATAAAGTGAGTCAAATGAATTTTTTTATTTCTTAGTGCATAAAAAAGTTATGTTTGCACTGTACTGTAGTATATTAAATATGCTCTACATTGTATGTAAAAATGTACATATTTTAATTAACAGTACTTTATTGCTAAAAAATGCTACATCATCTAAGCTTTCAGTAAATCATAATCTTTTTGTTGGTGAAAGGTCTTGCCTTGATGTTGATGGTTGCGGACTGATCAGAGTGGTGGTTGCAGAAGTTTGGGATGGCTGTGGCGATTTTTTGAAATAAGACAGCAGTTTGTTCCTTGATTGACTCTTCCTTTCATGAACAATTTCTCTATAGCATGTGATGCTGTTTGATAGCATTTTACCCACAGTAGACCTTCTTTGAAGCTTGGAGTCAATCTTCACAAACCCTGCTGTTGCCTTAGCAACTAAATATATGTAGTATTTTATTTTATTATTTTTTTATTTTATTAAAAAAGAAACATTTTATATTTATTCTTAAGAGAGAGACAGGGTGGGATCAGGGGAAGAGCATAAAGAGACGGAGACAGAATCTGAAGCAGGCTCCAGGCCCTGAGCTGTCCGCACAGAGCCCGACATGGGACTCGAACTCACGAACTGCGAGATCATGACTTGAACCAAAGTCGGACACTCAACCGACTGAGTCACCCAGGTGCCCCAGTATTTTAAACCCTTCGTTGTCATTTCAACAATCTTCACAGACTCTTCACCAGGAATAGATTTCATCTCAAGAAGCCACTTTCTTTGTTAAAGAATTATAAAGGAATTATTATAGGAAGCAACTCCTCATCCGTTCAAGTTTGATCATGAGACTGCAGCAATTCAGTCCCAGCTTCAGGCTCCACTTCTAATCCCAGTTCTCTTGTTTCTACCACATCTGCAGTTAACTTCCTTGACTGAAATCTTGGACCCCTCAAAGTCATACATGAGGGTTGGAATCAATTTTTTCCAAACTCCTGTTCATATTGATTTTTTAGCTTCTTCCCTTGAATCACGAATGCCCTTAATGATATCAAGAATGGTGAATCCTTTCCAGGAGATTTTTGATTTACTTTGCTCAAATCCATCAGAGGAATCACTGGCTATGGCAGCTATAGCCTTAGTAAAATATATTTCTTAAACAATAAGACTTGAAAGTCAAAGTTCCGAGGCGGCTGGGTGGCTCAGTTGGTTAAGCGTCCGACTTCGGCTCAGGTCATGATCTCACAGTCCGTGAGTTTGAGGCCCGTGTCGGGCTCTGTGCTGACAGCTAAGAGCCTGGAGCCTGCTTTGGATTCTGTGTCTCCCTCTCTCTCTGCCCCTCCCCTGCTCATGCTCTCTCTCTGTCTCAAAAATAAATAAAAACATTAAAAAAAAAAAAAAAGAAAGAAAGTCAAAGTTCCTCATTGATCCACGGGCTGCAGAATGGATATTGTGTCAGGAGGCATGAAAACAATATTCAGCTCACTGTACATCTCTATCAGAGCACTTGCATGACAACGTGCATTAGCAATAAGCAGTGGTATTTAGAAAGTGATCTATTTTTCTGATCAATAGATCTCAACAGTGGACTTAAAACATTCGATAAACCATGTTGTAAACAGGTGTGCTGTCATCCAGGCTTTGTTGTTCCATTTACAGAGCACAGACAGAGTAGCTTCAGCATAGTTCTCATGGGCTCTAGAATGTTCAGAACGTAAAGAAGCATTGGCTTCAACTTAAAGTCGCCAGCTGCATTAGCCCCTAACAAGAGAGTTAGCTTGCCCTCTGAGGCTTTTGACTTCTTCTCTTTGGCCATCTAAGTCCTAGAAGGCATCTTCTTCCAAAATATGGCTGCTTTGTCTACACTGAAAATCTGTTGTTTGGTGTAGTCACCTTCATTAATCATCTGAGCTAGGTCTTCTGGATGACTTGCGGTAGCTTCTACGTCACCAGGTGCTGCTTCACCTTGCACTTGTATGTTATGGGGATGGCATCTTTCCTTAAACCTTAGGACCCAACCTCTGCAGCTCCATACCTTCCTTCTGCAGCTTCCTCCACCTCCAGCCTTCGTAGAATTGAAGAGAGTTAGGGCCTTGCCATGAATTAGGCTTCGACTTAAGGAAATATGACCGGTGTGATCTTCTATCCAGACGGCTCAAACTCCCTTCATAGCGGCACAAAGGCATTTTAACTTATCATTCATCTGTTCACTGGAGTGACAGTTTTAATTTCCTTCAAAAAATTGTCCTTTGCCTCCACAGCTTAACTAACTGGTGCAAGGGACTTAGCTTTCAGCCTCTCTCAGTTTTTGACCGGCCTTCCACACCAGCTTAGTCACTTCTCGCTTTTGATTTCAAGGGAGAGATGGGAGCTTCTGTGGTTCCCTTGAACACTTACAGGGCACTGGAGGTTATTAATTGGCCTAGTTTCAATATTGTGGTATCTCAGGAAATAGGGAAGTCAGAGGAAAGGGAGGAAGATGAGGGAACAGTTAGTTTGGAGAGAAATTAGAAGACACATTTATCGATTAAGTTTGCCATCTCATGTGGGGGGCGGTCCCTAGTGCCCCAAACAATTACAATAGTCATACCAAAGACTACTGATCACAGGTCACCACAATAAATAAAATCATAATTAAAAAGTTGGAAATATGAGAGAATTACCGAAATGTGACAGCCACAAAGTGAGTGAATGCTATTGGAAAAATGGTGTGGATAGACTTGCCCAAAGCAGGGTCGCCACAAACCTTCAATTTCCAAGAAAAATGTAATATCTGTGAAGCACAATAAAATAAGGTATGCCCGTACGGTTACTCACGCTCTCTGAATCACAGAAAATTAGCTATAACTGGGGTGTCCAAAGAAATTTCAAAATAACATTAAGAAATTTTACATTTTTTGTCAATTACTAGACAACCCTCAAGCAAATAATCTTGACTCAAATCAGAAAGTACATTATAGTTAAAATGAAGGAACAGTGACAATATAAAACTCTACCACAGTAGCCCTGTATAGGATTACTTTTATTCCTAATAAAGATTTCCTTTTATTTTTATGCCTTTCAAAACCTTAGGTAGTTGAAGAGTTCTTTTTTATTTAAAGCAAACATATTTTAGCATAAAATCATGGAATTGGTATAAGCAGCATCCAAAATATCTTTTTCATTGTTTCATTTTCATATTGTGTACATACATACATTTACAAGCACGAACTGATCAGGGCCTTTACTGTATGTATTTGCCTATTTGCAACATAAGCTCATTTAACTACTCTAAATGGAATTTACTCATTTTATACGTCATACCCATTTTATAAGACCATAATGGATATTTTCCCAATTTAAGTTGTGTTTCATATTTTGCTTATTCAGTACTTCCTGACAAATACATATTTATTTTCGGTCTTATCAAATGGAACTCCACTTTCATCCAATCTCCTAAGATATAATCATATGAACCCTGCCTGAGGGATCCCCTTGTCCCATTTAATGTTATTCTAGGTGACGGCTTCAAGCAGCTCGAATGTGATGCCTAGCCATCCACTAATAAGTTAGCCTTGTTCTAGGTCTGGTTTCTCATACTTTAGTTCCGGGAATCAGGTTTCTGATTAGCTCTTGAGCCCCAATTCCCATATTCCAATAAGCAGATGCTATCTTATACTTTAATGCAGAAGTTCCTGTCTGCGAAAATTATCACTTAAAATATTCTGCCCATGTGATCCCATAAACAGAACTTAAAAAATGTTGGCATTTTACCATGTGAGCCACAGTTCTCAGATAGCTGGAAGCAGGACAAATATTATTTTTCAGGCTATGTGCCCTCTTTTCGATTCCTGGAAACATCATTGTTACAACCAAGTTAATATTCACAGGGGAGTAACTGTTAGAATAATCAGAGTAACAAGCTGGTACGTGAGGCGGCAACTTGAATAACTTGGTTAAGCGTCTGCTAAAGAGCCAGAGTAAGAGGACAAAGAACAAGAAAACGGAGAAAAGAGAAGAGGGGAAGGAGTTGAGTGTGCATTTTCTAACAAAGTTGAGACATTTAATTTTTACTATGTATAATTTCAAGTTCTAGAAACTGCAGGCATATATAAGAAAAAAAAACACCCTCTTTGGTGATTTTGCCAGCCAAGTAACCTAGAAGTAATATTCGTACTTCGTTCGGGGTTGTGTTTCCATAAGTATCTTCAATGTGTCCACTATTTTTTCAGAATCAACTCTCTTTTTACATTTCAAAATAAAATAAAATAAAATAGGCAATGTTGAACACCAGTGGTTGCTGGCATCACAAAAAGGAAAGCAATCACACGCTAAATGCCTCCTGATGGAAGAACAAGGCTAACTCTGAAGTTCCTGGCCTCAAACAGAACCTGGATCCTGAATCCGAGTGGTTGTCTAGACTCAAATACCAACTTACAAACGATCCAGAAGGCAGCGAGATACGGAGTACCGTCACCATAGTACTATACTCAGCAAGCCCAGATGGGAATTCCCTGAGACTTAAAACCAGGGATTTTTCCACCAAGTGCAAGGGCAAAAAACAGAGAAGGAGAATTTGTAGATTAAAACATTTTTTTAAAAAATCAGTGAATTTCCAGGTGTGAACTTTATTTAGATCCTGATTTAAATAAATGTAAAAAAAAAAAAAAGACATTTAGGAGACTACAGGATAGTTGTACATTTCCTACTTATTTGGTGATAACTAAGGATGCTTATTTTTTAAACTGTGATCATGGTATTGTGGTACAGTTGACCCTTGAACAACAACCTGAGGGCGAGGGGTGCCCTCATGGTCGAAAATCTACGTATAACTTTTGATTCCCCCCAAACCTAACTACTAATATCCTACTGTTGATCACAAGCCTTACCAATAACCCAAAGAGTAGCTTAACACATATTTTGTAATGTTATATGTCTTATACACTGCATTCTTACAATAAATAAGCTAGAGAAAAGAAAATGTTAAGAAAATCATAAGGAAAATACAGTACTGTACTGGTACTGTTTTTATTTTTAAAAATCCATGTAAAAGTGGACCCATGTAGCCAAACTCACGTTGTTGAAGGGTCAACTGTATTTTAAAGAAAAAAGCTTATTAGCAATGCATGCTGAAATATCTACAGATGAAATTACATGATGTCTAGAATTTACATCAAAATAACATGGAAACAAGGACAGACTGAAGGGTTATGTGTGAAACAAGAATGGCCATATGTGATTAATTACTACCACTTGGTCCTACACTACTCTGTCTGCTTTTCTATATGTTAAAATTCTCATAGAGTTTTTTTTTTTCAGTTATAGCAAAATAAAGGCTTTTCCAGGCGACCGAATTAGCAAACAAACAAAAAATAAGCCTTTCAAGTTCCTACTATTTCCATGAATTTTGTTTTTTTTATACTTTCCAATTCCATGAAGGTTTCAAGGGAAGACCTTTGTATTCTCCTCTATTTTTAAAAAATTTATTTAGATAAAAGCATTTGCAGCAAATATAATTTTCTGTCATCAGACCATTTTCACCTGTACTGATAATATAATTGAATTTTTTTTTTGAAGTATAGTTGACATACAATGCTCTTTCAGTTTCAGGTGTACAACATAGTGATTTGGCAATTTTGCACGTTAAGTTATGCTCACCGCAGTAAATGTAGTCACCATCTGTCGCCATACAACATTACAATATAATCGTATATTTGTATAATTGTATAATTGTAATGATTTTAAGGCACAGGTCTTTTTACTAGGGTGAAGACTTATTTTAAGACACTAGACATTAAGATTTCTTAAGGTTTTTACGTGGCAATACTTTAGACAGCCTGACTATTAATATAACATAAAGAAGTAAACATGCTAAATTTTAAGATAAATTGAAGATGATGAATAAATTAAATTGTTCAAAGAACGAACAAATTTTGTTTAATGGAGAGTGGAAACAAGAATGCAAATGCATTCAAAAAATTATCTTGCTCTGTAAATTGTCTCTAATACAGAATGGTAAAAACATACTGACTAATACTTAACTTGTAATCATTTATTTTTGCACATGAAGACAGTAATGGAAATATGGGCTCAGTTTACTGTCAGGGTGCTGACTTTTACTGTCATACATTTCTACGTAATGTTTGTGACATCTCATTGGTTTATGAGTCTTAGCAACATTAAAAAAGTAATTAATAAATACAACTCACAGCCTAATCTAAGCAGAGTTTGATTGATGAAAATCACTGAGTTTTTTCTTCAACATTTTATTCAGAGTTTCCTACATCATATGGAAATAGAATAGCAATTGAATCAACAGAGAACTAATAAGATCATAATTAGGGTCCTATAAGGTTAATTTATAGTAATATCAGATTTCTTACTAATCATAGTAGATAGCAGATTCAACATCACATTAAAAAAAAAAAAAGATGCACGGTAAATCTTAATTACTTACACTGAAAGGTCCTACTCTCTACATCACATTGACAATTTAAATCTTCCTAGTATAACTGTTCAGGACCTTTGCCCTGTTTGAAAACAACCAAGTAAATGCAAATGATTTTAAATCAAGGATGACTGTGCAATTACTTTAGGAAAGGAAGAATTAGCTTATCCATTAGTGTTATAGTTTGCTATAAGGAGAAACATGCTGTCTGTTCATTCAATTAGCCCCCAACCTCAAGGCAACCAATCATTTCATTTGTAACATTGCTGATTAAGCAGCTCTGAATTTTGAAAAAGCTATGCCTTTAGACAATATAACCTTGCTAACATATTTCTCTGGGAATGCTTAGATCTATTTGGTGCCTTAGTTAATTGTCGGAAGACATAAATGATTTATTTACTAGATTTTGATCAAATTCTATTTAAACATTTATGATAAAAAGAACACTATAAAATTAATTTTTCTAATCCAAATCACCATAAACATACATAAATATTACTTCAAAATGCAATGATAACTTGATGATATATGTACTGAAATTATTCAATAAAATAATAGAGAATGGAAACAAGAATGCAAATGCAAATCTCACACAGTATTGTCTGCTTTAAACTGAACAAGTATTTTCACTTTGAACTATGCAGCAGAAATCTTAATTCCAAATAGTTACATAACAGAACATTGCAACTATCAATTATTGTTCAAAATTTATGCTTCCACACAAAAGTATTAAATGTTTTTAGATGAATGCACCTTCAATCAATATAAGAAAGCAACCCTGAGCATCTCAAGGTTTTTTAATGTACATTTAATTTTAGACATTTTTCTCTACTTACAGAACTTCATTTCAAGAGTAAAGTATTATAACTATATTTTCAGAAACATGTGAACATGCAAACCTCTCAGATAATAATGCATATATATATCATATACAGCAATATATACATATATACATATACATATATATTGCTGTATATGATATTAAATATAAAAGGAAGAGTAAGAGCTTTACCTGGTTAATCACCTGTGTTGGTCTAAAGCTGAGAAGAACAAATGGATTCACCAGCAGTGTCTTGTCTGGTATCATGAGCGAGGTGGCCGCAGTTTCAAGGGGTGGGATTTATCTTCAGTAATGAATACCCAAGGGACTGTTTCCAATCAGGGAATGCTACTGCAGACAATGAAACCATTCTCTATTTGTTGACCGAGGTTTTGTATGTGCAATCTGCTGTGGGTGTATTCATACATCCCCACAGGAACCGACATATATTTCACTGAAGTTCATGGTATGAAGGATATTTTGAAACAAAGATTATAGGAAAATAAAACTTATCATTCATTTCTCTGAAGTTTTTCCACTGGTTTATTCATTGCTTCTAATCTTCCCCCTGTTGGAAAGAAAATCATGAAAAGGCTTAACTCCAAGCAGTATAATCTCTCACCTGATGATACCAGAGCCCTCTGGAACAACACTGTGGATGGATATACACGGTCTCTGCCTTGAAAATTTTAATGACGGGAGCGCCTTGCTATTTTTAGATCTACCTTATTCAGCTCAGGACAGTGTTACCTGTTAGACATTTCTCTATATTCACCAAAATGTATGTAACAGTATTTTCACCAAAAATCTATATAAACTCCTATGTCTCCTATTACAAATCAGAACGTTTTGTTTATCTGAGTTACATTTCCCAGTTAGGTAGTTCTAATTTGTTGTCACACATTCTTCACCCAGTTCTGTCCATTTCTTTCAAGTATATATCCATAATCCAACTTCTCACCACTCGGGCTCTACTGCCCTAGAGAGCTGGCCATCAGCCGATCTTCCTGAATGGCTTCCCTTTTTCTACACTGCTGCCCTGCAATCTATTTTCCATACTGCAGCCTGGCCGATCCTTTAAAAGATAAATCAGATCATGTTATTCTCTTGACCCTCCATTACTGTCCTACTTTAACAAGTGATCTGAAAAAATTCTCTAGTAACTTCCAGCCTCATTTAGAATAAAATAAAACCCCCTTAGGATGGCCTGTAATAGCCTGGCCTCTCACCCCAGCTCTCTGACCTTACTTAACTCTTATCCTTCTCTTCTGCTTCCCAACTTGCTCCCTCCACTGTCTGGGTACACTGGCCTTCTGGTTGTTCCTCGAAGATGTCGGCAGTGCTCCCGCCCTGGGAACTTGACCTGATGACTATTGTCCTGGAATACCCCTTCCCAGGTGGATTTCTCTGCATTTACTTGTCAGTTCAAATGTCAGCTTAACTGTGGGATCTTTCTTGACTACCCATGGAAATAGCATATACACCCTTCATCATACTCCCTCTTATCCTGTCTTATTTTTTCTTCGTGGCATTCAGTTATTTATGCATTTATTTGTTTATTAGGCATATCACCAAATAGAATAAAAACTCCATGAGAAAGGGGATTTTGTTTTATTTACTGACATATCTTAGCATCCTGAACAGGGCTTTGCAACGAGTTGGCATTGAAAACATATTTCTTAAATGAATGTATTATTAAGCTTTGCTTCCTTCTCCACTTTATAGAATATTCTAACCAATAGAATCTAATGGAATAAATGAATTATCAGTCTATGGTACGAGCCTATCTCGGAGATCTTGAAGATTTGATTCTAGACCACTGCAATAAGATCAATATTGTAATAAAGCAATTTTTTTACTTTCCCAGTGCATATAAAAGTTATGTTTACACCATACTTTAAGTGTGTAATAGCATTGTGTCTATTATGTCTACATACCTTAATTTAAACATACTGTATTGCTAAAAAACGTTAACCATAATCGCAGCTTTCCACGAGTCATAACCACGGACCACGGATCCCATAACAAATATAATGAAAAACTGCAATACTGCGAGAATTACTACAATATGACGCAGAGACACGAAGTGGGCAAAGGCTGTGGGGAAAATGGCGTCATCAGGCTTGCTCAACACAGGGTTGCCACAAACGTTCAATGTGTAAAAAACAATATCTGCGAAGGGCAATAAAACAAGGCACAATGAGACAGACCAAGTATGCGTGTAGTGCCCCCTCGTTCATGGTTTTGTTTTTTGGCGTCTGAGGTTTCAGTTGCCCACAGTAACTCAGTCCAGAAGCAGATGATCCTCCTTCTGATGGACTGTCAGAAGGTCAATAGTAGCCTAACACCACGTCACAGTGCCTGGTCACCCATCTCGCTTTCTCTCATAACGTAGGCATTTCATGGTCTCGTTTCATCACGAGAAGGGTGAGTACTGTGCAACAGAATGTTTTGAGAGAGAGACCACATTCACATAACTTTTATAACAGCATGTTGTTATAATTGTTCTATTTTATTATTGTTGTTGCTAGTCTCTTTGTCCAATTCATAAATTAAACATTATCATAGGTATGTACGTATAGAAAAAAACATGGTATATATAGGGTCCGGTAGCATCTACAGTTTCAAGCATCCACTGGGGTCTTGGAATGTATCCCCCGCGGATAAGGGGAGGGTTACTGTATGCTAATAATGGCTTATGTGACTTTGTAAACTAGCATAACCATCAAACATATATTAAAATCTTAGAACCTGAAGATTCACCCTTTGTTCATCTTCTGTTACCAGGCAGGACTGCATTGAATCTATGGACAATTTTGTTCTTGATCTCCCTTTATACCTATTCAATCGGCTTTAATCACCGTTATTATAAGAAAATACCCTCTGCATAAAAATTGGTTTCTTTCTGCAAATAATCTCTCAGGAGATTCTGAAAAGGTCTTAATAGGACTTTCTTTTTTTTTTTTATTCCTTAAAATATGCAAGGCTTTTTCTGAAGCACTAGTTTACTACAGGTCTTAATTTATATCTCCTTCACATTCAAAAAGTATCTCTTTATTCATTTCAGCAAAATCTCTACATTTATTTGAAAGCTAAAGAATAAAATGAGGTGTCAGTTTTGTGAAACAGCATGCAGGTGAAACTATCTTTGACCCTGTTTGAAGTGAGACGTAACTTCCTAATCGTACCTTGAGTTAATCCTAATGGTTACTTCCAGACAATGAGAGAAAAAGTGATACAACCAACAAGTAACTCAATTTGTAAAAGTTTTAGAAGTTTGATATATCATAGGTCAAGATATAAGAGGTGATATGAAAGCTACTGTGTTAGGGGCACCTGGATGGCTCAGTCAGTTAAGCATCTGGCTTTGGCTCAGATCATGATTTCATAGTTGGTGGGTTCGAGCCCCACGTTGGGCTCTGTGCTGACAGCTCGGAGCCTGGAGCCTACTTCAGATTCTGTCTCCCTCTCTCTCTGCCCGTCCCCTGCTCACACTCTGTCTCTCAAAAATAAATAAACGTTAAAAAACATTTAGAAAGCTATCGTGTTAGGAGTCAGGGATGTAGAATGTTTAGGATTGGGATAGTTGTAGAATGGTCAGAAAAAACAGATGTTTTATTAAGTTGGTTTTTTTTTTAACTTTTTATTTTTTTAAGTTTATTTATTTATTTTGGGAGAGAGAGAATGAGAGAGAGAATCCCAAGCAGGCTCCGCACTGTTAGTGTGGGGCTCGAACTCACCACTCGTGAGATCATGACCAGAGCTGAAATCAAGAGTCAGATGCTTAACCGACTGAGCCACCCTGGCGCCCCTATTAAGTTGGTTTGTAAAACAAAGCTTCATATCACTACTAGGATTTTGGCGTATTTATCTATGTTTCTACATCTCTATATATGTGTCTATATATCTACCAGTGTATCTCTCTACATCTCTATGTCTCTATGTCTCTATCATCTATCTATCTATCATCTACCTACTCACCATACTTATATAAAGGAAAAATATTTAGAATATTTGACAACAAGTTTAGCTGAGGTAATAAATAATTGGAAAGAATTTTGGCCATCATCTTTGGAGCAGGGTCCTGGAGGCTCCTTATTTTCCAGGTATCACACTGATTTCATGGATCACAGAGACAGAGTCACAATGTAGGTGCTGAGCCACACGAGGGCACTCAGGGCTCCTGGGTAGCTTAGATCAAATGTGTTACTCTATTGCACAGATATTTTATTCTTAGTAAAGATTTCTTGAGCTTACTTAAACAAAATTCTTACTATAAGCATATAAGTTAAGGTAATGACTTTTATCATTTTTTTAAATGTTTGTTTATTTTTGAGAGAGAGAGAGATGCAGCATGAGCAGGAGAGGGGCAGAGAGAGGAGGAGACAAAGAAAGGAGGAGACACAGGATCCGAAGGAGGCTCCAGGCTCTGAGCTGTCAGCACAGAGCCTGGCACGGGGCTCGAACTCATGAACCATGAGATCATGACCTGAGCTGAAGTTGGAGGCTTAACCAACTGAGCCACCCAGGTGCCCCTCTCTAATGACTTTTATAAGAGGAAATATGTCCTTTATATTTCCTTTGGAATACTTTCTCAATAACCTTTGAAGCAGTGCTCATAAAATTACTATGTTCCAGGCTTTGAAAACAATTTTCTCAGATCACATACAAGCTTAAGGTACCATTTAACCATTCTTCAGTAAAGGAATAAATTTGTTCATTTCTGAGTTCTGTGTTGTGCTTATATTAAATTACTGTCTAACTGGTTTCCATCCACTTTCCAGATTACCTTAATAGAAAATAACATTACTGCCCCAGGTCATTTCTCCTGATATAAATGGATTAGATACGTATATTTTCTTATTCCTCCTTAGAGAGGTTTAATCTGGCAGCAGCATTTTCTGAATTTGACACTGGTTAAGGAACAATGCATCCATTAGTGGCCAAGGTACAGCTAGATGTTAATTAAATCATCATGCTCTTTCGTAGGTGGATTATGTTTTCTGTTAGAGAAAATTAAATTCGTAAAATAATGCTTTTCCCTTGAAAATGGAAAATCTTTTTGCATGGTTAGCAGCTGCCACTCTAATTTCTGATGCAGTGTGCAGGATGAGAGAAAAGACACAGTACTTCATAATCAAGACAGTGGCCCCGAAGAGACTGCAGTCACTTCTATACCTGGGAGAAGGCTCATTTTATACTTGGCAAGTGAACATTGTTTGGAATTCTGAAATCAAACCCTCCTCTCTGAATGCGGAGACATTAGAAATGACAATTTGTATGTCACAGTATCTTTACTCTAAAGCACTTCAAGGATTGTAAATAAGCATGTGATTGTGTCTGTGGTTCTTCTTTACGGAAACAGAACATCAGAATGCTTTCCACAGGGTGTTGGGTTTGTGAGAAGCCCTCTGTGTCTAAAGGCTGGAACAAAGCCTATTATCCTAATGATCTTCTTTCTGTGCCCCTTCTGGACGAAGCCACAGGATTAATGGTATATTTTTAAATTGGATTTAAAGAGTTATATGGGTGTTAAAAGTATGGTAAAGAGTTCCTTTACCCCAATTTCTATACCCAGTGTCTTAGAAATTCCCTCTCTTCTTTGTTCCTCCCTATCCAGTTACCTTTCTCATTCCTAATACCTCCCTAGGTAGAGGGTGTCTGGATGGGTATAGAGGGGAGGGGACAAGTGACATTTGCATTGGCTTGAATGTCAGCAGGCAGAAAGGAGCTGTTAAGAAGTGGGAAAACAGCCTAATTTTATTGATGGTGGCCCTAGAGAGACATATTTAGAAAGTCCCAAGCTAGAAGAGTGAATTCAAAAATTTGTTTTTATTTCTAGTATTTTAACATAGGCACAGGAAAAAAAAATCTCACTATATCTTACTGATTTTTTTGGTTGAAATATTAAAAGAATAATGAAAATTAAACCTATAAAATGTGCATTTTGAAGTTCTTTTTAAACCCAAATATGCTAGTGGCTTTTCTAATCTCCTCTTCTGAACTGCATACATGGTATCTACACATTTAGGATAATGACCTACTTATCTGAAAACCGGAGCTGAGAAGGATTACACAATTTTATCAAGTAGAGTGAAGCTGTCCTTTGCACCTTCTGTTCAGCCATCCTCAGATGCCATCTGTTGACATACCCATCCTATGACTGGAGCATCTTAAGAAATCACATCTACGTTAGGAAAGCAAAGGCTTTCTAGAAGCCGCACCCAGGAGGCCTGACTGTCCAAACACCTCTCAAAGAGAAAGAAGTTACAAGAACTGGCTTACAGTACTAAGGATTCATCCCTAGGGGCTCAGGTGGTGACCACTTCTATCTCTAAAATTAAGGAAATTCCGCCATGAGAACTGTCAGCAGAGAAAGAGGAGGGGACTGCCTCTGGGTTGGCAACGGCCAGTGTCAGAGGCTGCCACACTAGATGGGATTCCCTGCTTAGGATCCTTTCTGCTGGGAGGCAGATTTATAATTTTGTCTTGCAGCAGTTTAATCCCCCAGAAAACTGTAGTTGCCAGCTTCTGGAATGACAATGATAATGGTATTTCCTTCCCTTTTCCGTTGATTTGGGATAGGATCAGTGCATCAGTACAAAAAATAGTTAAATTCTGTGTAAATAAAATATAAAATATGTAATTCATAATACAACTGTATCAAGTAGTTGGGAAGGCACGCAGTGTGTTTTTGTGGAAAATGCACCGGCTTTGGAAGCAATATTCAAATTTCAGTTCCGCCATTAACTAACCTTGTTACCTTCAGAAATGTGTTCATCCTCCTAGAGACTCAATTTACTCACATAAAGTAGGAATTCAACTTGCAGGATGCTGTGAACATTAAGTAAGATTATGCCCATAAATCACTTATCACAACTCTCGACACATACAAGCTGCCTACTAAATGGTAGTAACTATTTAACTTATGCTCCAATATACTCATTTTATCGTAAAAATCTCATGATCTTATATGTTTCTAAGGGTGTACATGTTCCATCTGGAAAATGCACGGCTTTCCATTATAATACTCTTATTAATACAGCCAAACCATTACTTACAGGGGGTTAACAGTCTGGTGCATTAGTAAAGGTAAATGAACTCTATCCCTGTTTGCTATTCGAAGCAGGATTTAAAAAAAAAAAAAAAATTTAACGTTTATTTGTTTTTGAGACAGAGAGAGACAGAGCATGAACGGGGGAGGGTCAGAGAGAGGGAGACACAGAATCTGAAACAGGCTCCAGGCTCTGAGCTGTCAGCACAGAGCCCGACGCGGGGCTCGAACTCACGGACCGCGAGATCATGACCTGAGCCGAAGTCGGCCGCTCAACCGACTGAGCTACCCAGGTGCCCCCAAAACAGGATTTTTAAGCAATAGGCACATGGTCCATCCTTGCAGGTTCACTTACAACGTACCGTGGAACTAAGCACTATGGATATTGTATCTTGATACTGTAAAACAGAGCTCAAATTTGATAGGAAAATAAAGCTTCTAATCATGACCTTGTTGGAAAGGTAAATGGTTTCATTTTGAGTAACATGTGGTAGAACGTACACCCTTACTTAGCTTAGGACTGGAAAAATGCTCACACATTCCTTTTTAGAATATCAGGTGAGCCCAGAGGAAGGTTCGCATCAGTAGCTTAATAGGCTAAATCATTTTTTCAATTTTTATTTTTATTTTTTTGCACTCACATAAAATTCTAACTATAGAGTAATTAGAATATTATTAGATAACTGAGTAAATTTTCATGCATTTATATAAAGGTGAAGTTAATTTTTATCCACTTGCTAAAAAAGTTAAATTACAGCTATTGGAGTGGATCTTTTAAAGCTGATTTCTTACACAGCTGTCCCTTACCTTTAAAAGCATTCACTGGAAAAAAAAAAAAAACAACCTAGCATATTATTATCTGCTGTCTAAGATAATAAATGATTGAAGACTTAGGAGCATTTTAAGTACCACTTAACATAATGAAATTGGCTCTACTTACCACCACATTGAACAGTAATTTAATTTGCTCTATTAATAACTCAGAGCAAATTTAATGTAAATAACAAATATGCTCTCTTTGAAATCCGCATACACTAAAAAATGCTTGCACCTCCAAACACAGCTTTCCCATATATATATTATATGAAATATATGAAAATTATATGAAAAATATATATATGTGTGTGTTTCCCTTGAAGGAATTTCATTAAAAAACCCTGAAAGGTAAAAAAATATGAAATAATTCACTGAAAAACACATCTCCACTATTGCACCTCCTGGGTGGAGATATTTACCCTAAAAGCAGCTAACAATGGCCACGAATTTTGGAGGCTTAAAGTATTAGGTGCCTGTTGAAAAAAAGTGTCACTGTACAAGCTAGGTTAGGCAACTGATACCATAAACAACTCTTAAATCTCAGGGGGTGAATATTAAAAATGTTTGGTTTCTGCTCATATCACAGTCAAGAGTGAGTTACATGGCTGTCCTCCAAGCGACAACTCAGAATTCCCTCTCGTGATCCTACCATTTTATAATTTCAAGATCAGCCTGGTGCCATGAAGCTTCTAGAAGGCAGAAAGAGTGATATATCTCACACGTATGATACTTAAATGCCTCAGCCTAGAAATGGATATGTACCGCTTTCACTCATATTCTATTGGCGAGAAATAGATACATGCTCTAACCTATCTACAAAGGAGAAGGGACTTGGGGATACAGCTCTCCTTCGCTCAGCCACTTGCAAGAACTTATTCTATACTATGGAAGGGGAACATGAAACTCTGGTAGTCAACTAAGTGTCTCCGCGACCATCATCAACCTTCTAAGTCTAGATTTTGAACCGTTAAAAGACAGTAAGGAGGCCATCATATGGGAGGAAGCTGCAACGTGGACCAAGTATCATCAATTTATGCTCTAGAGTCTAAGGACAGCTACTAAAAATTATTTTTTCAGAAAAAGTAGGTACAGTCATTCCATCTTTTTCTTTTCAACTTAACACAGTTGAGAGATGAGCAACTTTTAAAAGTCATATAAAACATTTTTTATTGCCCTTAGAGAATTAGAGTCTACAAGAAAGTATTGTGGCCAACTTTTTTGGCAGGAGTTGAGCAGAATATGTTTTAGAGAACTACTCCTCCACATAAGCTTTGATTACTGCTATCAGTATGGGCAGTCAGAAAACAGGAAAAAGCGACTTTCTCCCTTCTGTCTTTAAGAATTATTAAAAATTTCCATCATCCAGAGGTGGAAATTCTCTTCCTCACTATCCAACTGATCAGTTTGAAGAGATGTTAACAGGAAAGGGAGAACAGGGTGAAGATTTTCTACTAACAGAATGGATTGGTATGGAGGAAAAACCCTCCCAATTAAAAAAAAAGAAAAAGAAAACAACAACAACAAAACCCTAAATATTGTTTATGAAATAAACATTTAAAAAGTCAAGTGCAGAGCTGAGTTCACACACCCACACATTAAGAAAAGAGTAAGATAAATCTGCAGAAGCCACGAATGAAGTAGGTAAAGCTTCTTAAGGCTAAAGGAGCAGTAAGCCAGGAGAAAGATGGAACTTATGTCTTCTAAATGAATAAAGAAAATAAAAATGTAAAAAAATCAACAAAAAGTATATCAGGAAAGATATAGGATAACAGAGGAAAAAACTAAGCTAGATGTAATGGTAGTAGAAATAAAGCCAAAAATATCAATGATCTCCAAGAATATGAATGGACTAAACCTATCAGTTACGAGAGAGATTGTTAGATGGAACACATAAGGTCCATCTAAAAGGTCCGTCTAAAACTAAGGAATGAGAAAAGTTGAGAGTAAAAGGATAGTGATAAGCCAGGTGAATACTAACAAAGGAAAACTGGGTTAACTGGATTCTTGTAAGGAAATGGACTTTTGGGCACAAAAGTAAAATGGGTATTAAAGGGCTGTTACAGGAGCACCAGGGTGGCTTAGTCAGTTGAGCATGGGACATCGGACTCTTTTCTCTTCCTTTCTTTCTTTTTTAAAATTTTTTTTAATGTTTATTTATTATTGAGAGACAGAGAGACACAGAGCATGAGCAGGGGAGGGGCTGAGAGATGGAGAGACACAGAATCTGAAGCAGGCTCCAGGCTCCCAGCTGTCAGCACAGAGCCCCACGAGGGGCTCGAACTCACAAACCGCGAGATCATGACCTGAGGCGAAATCAGCCCCTCAACTGACTGAGCCCCCCAGGCGCCCCTCTTTTTTCTTTTTTTAAATCTTTATTTATTTTTGAGAGAGAACAAGCAGGGGAGGGGCAGAGATAGGGGAACAGAAGATCTGAAGCCTTGTCTGCGCTGACGGGCTAACAGCAGCAAGCCCTATGTAGGGTTGAACTCACCAGCTGCGAGATCATGACCTGAGCTGAAGTCAGACGCTCAAATGACTGAGCCACCCAGGCATCCCAGCATCTGCCTCTTGATTTCGGCTCAGGTCATGATCCTAGAGTCGTTGGATCGAGTCCCACTTTGGGCTCCGCGCTGGGCGTGGGGCCTGCTTATGATTCCCTCTCTCCTTCTGCCTCTGTCTCTACCCCCACCTTGCTCTAAAAAGATAATAAAATAAATAAAATAAAATGAAATAAAATGAAATGAAATGAAATAAAATGTCTATTACATAATGATAAAAGGTTCACCCTCATGAAGAAATATAACGATTGCACACTGGATTGTAGTTATATCACAAATATTTATAGGCAGAAATTGTTAGAGCTGTAAGAGAAACTTGAAAAGTTCTTCTTCATGGGGAAAACTTTAATATCCATCTCTCAATAATAATAGACTCTGCAGATAAAAATTCATAAAGAAGATTTGAACAACATAATTAAAAAGCTTATCAGGGTACCTGGGTGGCCTAGTCACTTAAGCCTCAGACTTGGGCTCAGGTCATGATCTCACATGAGTTTGAGCCCCGCTTTGGGCTCTGTGCTGACAGCTCAGAGCCTGGAGCCTGCTTCAGATTCTGTGTCTCCCTTTCTCTCTGCCTCTTCCCTGCACGTGCTTTCTCTCTCTCTCTCTCTCTCTCTCTCTCTAAAAAATAAACATTAAAAAAATTTTAAAGAAAAATACATGTCCACAAATGCAAATATTAGAAATAAAGATTATCTAAAAATTAGTGAAATAAAAATCCAAGTCAAGAAATTACAGAAGAAACAAAATAGACCTGAAATCATAGAAAAAGGTAATAATAACAAATGAATGTGACGTTAATGAAACAGAAAAAAACTACAAGAGAGGATTAGCAAAATTAATCTGTTTAATCCAAAGTTGACTGTTTAAAGAGACTCATAGAGTAGTCAAATCTGGAAGAGTTTTTCAAAGAAAAAGAGAAAGGGAATGCACAAATAATATTGAAACATTTTTGAAATGTTTGAGAGAGAAAAAAAAGCATGAACAGAGGAGGGACAGAGAGAGTGGGAGAGAGAATCCCAAGCAGGCTCTGCACTGTCAGTACAAAGCCTTATGTGGGGCTTGATCTCATGAACCATGAGATCATGACCTGAGCTGAAACTGAGAGTCAGACACTTGCTTAACTGACTGAGCCAGCCAGGCACCCTCCATATTAGAAATTTTAAAAATTAAATATGAATTAGTGATATATATTTATTCATGTATAAAATTTGCTAGATATACAACCAATCTACAAAAATAATTTACTACACCCAAGGAAAAAAAAAAACATTTGAAAACATAAAGTTCAAAATACATGATTAACTATAGCCACAAAAAATATACAGTACCTAGGAAAAAGTCAATCACAAGATCAGAGAAACTATCTGGAGAACAGTATAATATTTTACTAAAAGATATTGAAGAAAATAAGCGTATATAAAGAACTGAAAAATTAACTGAGCCATTCTATGTTCATGGATAAAAATAACCAAGTTAATATCAATGTCAATTCTTTACCAATTCTCTCCATAAAGGTAATGCAATTCTAATAGAAATCTTGATAGAGGTTTGATTAGCAGGATGACTCTAAAAATACATTTAAAAAGGTCAAAGAGCTCAAAAGAAATAGAATACTTTTAAAAAAGAAAAACCTAGTGGGTGCTCTTGGCCTATGATAACAAGGCTTATAAAGTTTTATTGAATAAGACAGTATTAGACAAAAGCAGAGACAAATAGGCCAATAGTAAAGAAACAAGAATCTTATGAATTGGCTCTGACATATATAGAAAATTTATAGATGACAAGGTTGATATTATAAATACCTGCCCCTGAAAAAATAAAGGAAGGAAGGAAGGCAGGAAGGAAGGAAGGAAGAAAGAAAGAAAGAAAGTTTTAAATTATTTAGAATAAAAGAAAGTAGACTATTTATGAAAATTTAAGGTGAGATGAAGGATTTCTTAAACAAGACAAATGAAGTAAAAATGCTAAAGGAAAGATTAAAACTGAAAATGTCTGGGTAGCAAAAGACACAACAAAAAATGAAAAAAACAAGGCAGTTTGGGGAAGATACTTGGAATGCAAAAAATTACCAAAGATTAGTATTCAAAATAGAGTTTTGAAACTATAAGTCAACAACAAAAAGAAAACAACAAAGTAGAAAAATAGAAAAGACCCGAAAAAGCCTGTGGAAATACAGATGGCCAATAAACACAGGAAAAAATTCTCACCCTCACTAGAAATGAGTGAAATGCAAATTAGTCACAAAGAGATGCCATTCCTCAGCCCTCAGACTTCAAAAAAGCTAAAAAGCCCAACAATAACAAATGTCTTAGCCAGGATATGGAGCAGCAGGATTTCTTTTCACTGATGAGGAAATATAAATAGTTTTAATCATGCTGGAGAACAGTTGGTCATAATCTGCTAGATTTGAGATATGTGTAATTTACGCCCCAGCAATTCCTTTCCTAGAGATATATACAACCAATTAAGGAGACTTGTATAACAGTGGTCATAGTTTCACTGTGGGTTCTAGCAAATAACCAGAAAAGTGAAATGTTATCAAGAGGGGAATGAGTACATAAATTGTGGTATGTCCACCAAAAGTAATACAAACATCAGTGAAAAATGAGTCAATGAGAGTTAATATATACTCTTGGATGAGACTCGCAAATATTATGTTAAGAGGGAAACAGCAAACTGTCAAGGAATTTACCAGTATGCTATGATTCACAGGAAGTGATGGGTTAGAATACATACAGATATAGTAAAGAAATGCTTGGGAATAATAAAAAGTAAATCCATAATAAAGGTAACTATGGCAGAGGCTGGGGAATGTAACTTGGGGAAGGTTCACAGGAGGCCCCAACTGTGTTTCTAATATGGGTATTGAATATACAGTTGTTGATGGTATCATTATTTATGCCATTTGTACGTCAGAATGGTTTCATAACTGTCCTCTCAAAAGGATACAGATTGTGAAATGAACAATAAAAAAGTCTAGTCTGATGCTTTTGTATATATATATATATATATATATATATGTGCATATGTGTTTTATTGATTAAATGGTAACTGAGGGTCAGAGGGAGGAAATAACTTAATCGATGCTATCTAACTAGTTAATGACAAAATTAAGTTTTCAAACCATGTATGTGACTCCAACACCAGTGCTTTATAAATCCCATTGCTAAGCAACATTAGAGAACAAAATGTTTAGCTCCTTTTTGCAAAAAGAATTGATTCTGAGAAAAGTTTAATTGACTGCTTTAGGATTACAGAATCAGAAAATAGGAAGTATTTTTTCCCATCCTAACACAGTCAATAAACACATTCATCAACAAAAGTGGCTTAAACGGCTTTGATTTTCAAATAGGGTAAAAGGTAAGCACAACACGCCTGAATTTCCAGACAGAATTTGCCTGGTGTAAAAATATCCACTAGCTGATTCTGATAGATGATTTCCCTCTGCCAATGGAAGGAAAGGCTTAGGGGGAAATATTTCTACTCATGGGAATGAACAATAACTTCACCCTCAGTTCAGAGGAGGGTGCTCAGTTATGTGCTATGCGCTGTGCACAAAGATTAGTTATATTTGTGTAAGGTGTGCATGTCTGTGTATCTGTGTGCTTGCCTGCATAGAGGCTTTCTAAGTTGGAGGCAGAGAAGGACATTAGCTATAAATATTCAATTTAAGGGGGCTTAAAGAGTATTGGGGGGGGAGGGTGGCAAATTTATAATACTAAGTAAAATCTACCTGTCAAGGCAGGAGTCCACAGTGCCAAAGAGGGTATAAGTATGATGCACAGATAAATGAGAAAACAGGCCTCCCATTGTGGATTGGTATACAATAGATGGTTCCAGTAGTCCAGGCACTCACCTACTATTTAAACCATCAGACAATGTACAGGTGAGATAATGACAGTTTTAGGAGTTGAGCAGCTTCACGGAGATCCCTTTCCCTTTGATAATCCTTGAGACGTAGAATGGTTACTTTTCCATCTTCTTACAAATCCTGCAAACCTACTCAGACTTGTCTTGACATCTGAGCGGTCTTCTTTCTGCTGTATCAGGTGACCTGTGTACCTTCTTCTGTTTTGGTAATAGGGATGGAGACAGATGGGTAATAAATACACCTGTTTCGGGGCTCTACATAGCTGTCAGGCAAAAGTCTAGGTATAAAGGAAATTACACAGAACTTCGAATTTTCAAAAATTATCGCCCACCCCCACCCCCAAAATTAATAAACTTTTCAGGGTTTCTAGAATTAACGGAACAAACATGGGAGGACAAGAATCAATTTGGTTGTTTCATTTTTAATTTGTTGAGGGTGCTTCATACTGTTTTTGATAGTGGATATACCAAGTGCCTTCCTACCAACAGTGCACAAGGGTTTCCTTCTCTCCACATCCTCTCCAACACTTGCTCTCTCTCGTCTTTTTGATAATAGCCATTCTAACAAGTGCGAGGTGCTATCTCATTGTGGTTTTGATTTGCATTTCCCTGATGATGAGTGATGTTGAGCACTTTATTACGTGCCTATTGACCACTTGTATGTCTTCCTTGGAAAAATGTCACTTCGGGGTATATATCAGAAATAAACAAAATCATTATGTTGAAGGGAAATCTGTGTCCCATGTTCATTGCAGCATTTTTCACAATAGGGAGACATGGAAATAGCCTAAGTGGCAGTCAATGGAGGAAAGGATAGAAAAAATGTGGTATACACACACACACACATGAGAATAATATTATTCTGGAATATTATTCAGCCATTAAAAAAATAAGCAAATATTGTCATCTGTAACCACATGGAGAGACCTTGAGGCCATAATGCTAAGTGAACTAAATCAGATATACTGTATGATCCCACTTATAAGTGAAATCTAAAAATGTCAAACTCATAGAAAAAGAATAGAATGTTGGTTGCCAGGGACTGGGGGCAGGTGAGGATAATAGGAGATATTGGTCAAAGCGTATAATTTTCCAGTTACAAGATGAATAACTTCTGAGCACCTAATATATGTCATGGTGATTGCTGTTAATAATATGGTATCGTATACCTGAAATTTGCTAGTAGAGTAATCTTAAATGTTCTCATCACAAAGGGAAAAAAAAAGGTAACTATATGTTGGATGTGTTAAATAATCTTATGGTGACCATTTCACAATATATATGTGTACCTAATCATTGTATTGTACACCTTAAATTTATACAATTTTGTCAATTACGCCTCAATAAATCTGGAAAAAAATCAGTTTGCCCTTAGGTTCTTACTAGTCTATGGAGAAAAGCTACCTTGGCTTAGCCTGGTAGAGAAACTGAAGAGTGGTAATAACCAAAGACCATGCAAGCAGTTGTTGTGATGGAATCTCTAGTAAAATGATGAGGGGGGCTCTACTCAAGGGAGAATACCCCATAACTTTTTGAAAAAAAAAATGTTTACTTGTTTGTTTTAGGAGAGAGTGCATGTGCACATGTGAGCAGGGGGACAGGGGCAGAGAGTGAGGGGGACAGAGAATCTCAAGCAGGCTCTGCGCTGACCAGCGGGGCTCGATCTCATGAACCATGAGATCATGACCTGGGTGGAAATCAAGAGTCGGACATTCAACGTACTGAGCCACCCAGGTGCCCTGCCCCATAACTTTTAAGGAGAATACTGGTGATTCCTATGTAACAGGTCATGTAAATACAAAGAAGTACCCCTCCATGCTCCTCCTGCATTGTGCAGCTGACAAGGGTGTGTCTAAGGAATCATAGAGTGGATGAGAGTAATAGGGAAGGCACCAGGGGTATCCTGGAGGAAGGGTGCTTCTCACGGATTTCCTAACTTGACAGAGAAAAGACTCAGAAAAAAGGCTTCTCTTTGTTGCGGCCTCTGAGCCCAAGCCCCATCAGAAAGCAGAGGAAGCCCTCATCTGGAAATCAATCTTCTCTGCCCATTGAAAATTTAAAGCAATTATTCAGGGCTGCCCCCAAAAGAGCAGGCTTTGGCATTAAAAAAAAAAAATGTCAAAGTCTAGTCAAATTCAAGGAATGAGTCCCCCAAAGATGAACTGGAAAAGATTGTAATGGCTATATTAATTGGCCGAAGGCCAAATGCATCCAGCTGGGCCCCAGCTAATGTTACAGATGGTTTTATTTCAAAACAGCCACCGACAATCTCTTTAGGTCCACCACGAACAGACAGACTCACTCCAGGGGACTCTGAGGAGTCTACCGTTACAGCAAACAATTGCCACCGTCGTAGCAGTGTTAATAATAAAAGAGGGAGGATTAGCAAGATATGGCCCAAAGATACTAAAATCGATTCAATATCCCTGATTTTTTTTTAATTTACTGGACCTATACATTTCTGACAATGGTATCCTAAAATCTCCAAGTACGACAATGAATTTATCCATTTCTCATGGTGACTGTATCAGTTTTTACTCTACGCATTTGGGGTATACGTTTTCAAATGCGTACAGATTTAGAACCATCATATATCCCTGGTGAATTATTTCTTTTGCCATGGCTACTTTTTATTCCTAATCTTTCAATAATAATAATATTTTAATTATTATTTGTCTTTGATTATTATTATAAATTTGATTTTTATTTTACTAGCTTAGTCTTTTTGTGATCTATCCTTTTTCCATCTTTTCCTTGAATTCCCACTGCAAAAACCTCACGAGCAAATATATGCTGGTTTTAATAAAATGAAATATATGAATGCTATGAGAACTGTATTAAAAGAACTTAAGTTTGTAATTCAGACTTCATTAATTTCCAAGAATGACAGCATTAATCTAATACTCTGATGTCATATTAATAAGACAATAAGACATTTTTAAGGTAAGGGTCACTCATTTCTGGAAGAGACGTGGTAAGGTCTCCCCTATGGCCGCTTACTTTTGAGGTTAATTTAACTTCGACAGGTTGTAGTTCTATCACTCTAACTAGCTTGGGACATTTTAAGTTAATTTTAGTTTTTTTTTTCCCTTGCATACTGATTTGCTTTTATTTGTTACTAGCGACACTTTGTAGATGACACTGGTAGATAGGGTGATCTTTTAGAGAACACTGTCATCGTAAAACAATGAACAACCAGTGGGGTTGCCACTGGGGAGAATAGACCAGCGACAAAGAGGTACCTCACAGATCCCTGATATATTCTCCCCTGGACAAATTCTCTGTAAGTGGACTACAGGAGAATATGAATAGTATCCAGTGTTGCTTTATATCAGAGTAACGCTCCTACTCAGATGTCACTACTAAATAACAAATAGCTTTGCGTGTCTGCTTCCTAACAAATGAGTCAGAGTTCACTCAGACCTTGCTGCTCTATGTATAGTGCCCTGACTAGGCACCCGCCTTTGCAGCCTCTGATCTACTGAGTCAAAATCTGCATTTTAACAGGAGCCACATGTTAAAGTTTCAGAGCTAGAGAAAACAGAGGTGAAGGATGGAGTATACCAAAGGAGACAGTCCAGGTAGAAGGACAAGCATTTTCAAAGGCAGCAAAGCACAAACGAGCATACGCTATTGGGAAAACCAGAGCCACGCGGATTTTTTGAGATTCCAAGTGAGTGAGTGGGTATGTGTGTGAGGGGTGATGGCAGAGGCCACAGCAATAGCAATGGTAGTAATAGTAGTAAGGTAAGTAAAGGGTTTGATGCTATAGATGTAGGCAAGAATTCAATTCGCTATGAAAGCTCCAGTGGAATTTAACAGGAGAGTGATGTGATGGAATTTTTTATTTGCAAAGGTCATTAATGGCAGCAGAGTGGAGATAAGACAGAGGAAAGAAAAGCTGGAGTTAGGCAGACTGTTAGCAGTTAATTGTGGTAATGCTGATAATGAATGATGGAGATCTAAACTAAGGCAGATTCAAAGAAAGGGCGATTATTCAGAAGAGAGAATTCAGACTGTGGCCATTGCAGGAAGGAGATAAGGAAGATGGGGTCATGAAGACTGGCACTGACTTCCTGCTCTCTTAGATTGGGCCTCCTGGAAGAGAGACATGGAGGTAAGATTTTGTGCAGGCAGTTTTGGCGGGGAGTATTCCCAGGAATAACACTTGGAAGAGACTGAGGAAAGCAGGATGGGGCAGAGTGAGAAGTTGAACTCTGATGTACTCGCAGCAGAGGCCTTCTTTGACGTACTGGTGATCTGGGGCTGGGAGAGCCATCAGAGCTGTTCCCAATAGAGACAGGAGGGTGGGCCTTTGCTCCTCCATATTTAGCAATCACTGGATATGGACTGTCCCCGGGGAAAAGGGCATAACTTTGGGCAAAGGAGCTCTCTTTGTGCCTAAGGGCACTTTTGGAGGAGGGACTCATCCATAAGCTGTCTGCATTCTTGTAGCAACTGGGGAAATGCATGCCTTTGTCTTAAAGGAGGGGATCTGGGTGGCACACCCCAGAATCCACTATTCTTGTCTTCTGTGCCCAGGGAGATCGTTCTAATATCTACTTAAGTGAGAATATTCAGGAGAAGAGCTAGGTTGGAGGTACAGATGGGTTAATAAACCGACATCTATGTTTTGAGGCATCCAAGGGATCACATTAGGACTGATAATGGAACTGGTGAATATACGGGCCTTGAATTAGCAAAAAGATCTGGAATTATAGATTTAGGAAGCCTCAGAGTGTAGGCGGTAGTTAAAACCATAGTTACTGTTGGAATCCGGTAGAATTAGAGAAATGGCTGCAGAGACTTGGGAGAACAACAGCATTTAAGCTAGGAGTAGCAGATAAAAGCTTTTAAGGAGATGGAAGAAGAAAGTGATATGGTGGAAGGTGACCCAAAACGTGTGTGAGAAAGAACGCATGAATGCTGTTCTCCAGGGCTTCGAAGGGCACAGAGAGTGTAAGGAAGGCTATTTTAAGAGGAGTAGGATTGTGGACGCTGAACACCACCAGTGACTTCAGAGACAGCAGGTTCAGTGGGGCAGCAGTGGGCTGTGAGGGCTTGCAGGCATCAGTACATGGCTCTTACTGATTGCTATAGCTAGAAGAAGAGTAGGGTCGACAACTAGGGAAGAGGCACGTTTAGTTTACTTTCAAAGATGTAAGTTAGGAGCAAGGGACCTAAGAGAGAGCATGTGAGGATCCCAGGGCTATTAAGGTATTAAGATTATGGTATTGAGAAGGAGGGAGAAAGAGGAGGGAGGGTAGAGAGGGAGAGACAGAGATGCCGGGGGGAGGGATTATCTGAAGAGGGGTACTGACATTAACTATGACCTCTTTACTTGAAAGAAGTTGCCCGTCTCCAAGGTGACTCTCCAGGGAGGGCAAAAAGCAGGTTAAATCCCTGACCCCATTCTCCTCCCTTCCTTTATTATTCTCTTGCTGGCATTCTCCATTCAAATGAAACTGAAGTCAGAAAGTAAAGTATCTTTCCATGAAGTCCACACTGAGTTGAGGGAGAAGAACGGAGAGTGGATCCAGGGGGTAAATAGAAGATCTAGAACAGTTTAACGCCCAGATGGACACGCGCTCTTTTCCTTTCTCACATGTAACGAGAACCTTTGGGGAGCCTGGGTGGCTCCGTCAGTTAAGCAGCTGTCTGGCTCTTGACTTCGGCTCAGGTTTGATCTCAAGGGTTTGGTTCGTGAGTTCGAGCCCTGCACAGGGCTCTCTGCTGTCAGCGCAGACCCTGCTTTGATCCTCTGTTCTCCCTCTTTCTCTGTCCCTTCTGCGCTTGCACTCTCTCTCTCTCAAAAATAAACATTTAAAAAAAAAAGAAAGAGTTTTCTTCATTCAAGGAAAACCAAAGGATCAGTCTGCTATCCAGACCACAGAAGTGAAGAATTAAATCTGTAGGACTAGAAATATTTTCATGACAATGAAAAATACAAACATTTCAATTTGTAATATTAGAAAAATTCAAAGAATATACACACTACGATACATAGTGAAATATGTGATAGAAACTGTGCATTTTTAATATGTATACTAAGATTATGAGACTAGATTATAAAAAATAACAATGTCAGAGTTTTTAAATTCATGTTTTTTTGTTTTGTTTTGTTTTTAAATTTGTTCTGAAGAAATGGAAAGCAGAGAAGCCTGGAGATTTACCAGGACTGAGTCCTTCACAGTCAACAATTGGCTTTTAAACTTGTAAAATATTTAGAGCATGTGTTTTTCTTTGCTTGTTAGTTTTCCCACACTACAGATTTTCTAGATTTTGCTCAGCTAATCCAAGTGCCTGGCTCATTTCTCCCTCAACATCCTTATGTATTTCCTCTGTGGATCAAATTCCCTGTCTAAATTAGTACACATTTTTCTCGAAGGAAAGACCGAATAAAAAAAAAAGAATAAACGCAGGCCAACATTTCTTAGTGTTTTTTGAGCAAACATTTCTAGTATTATTCATTGCAGTTTGTTCACTTAAAAATCCCGACAGAGCTGTACTAAAGAAGTAATACAAATCGCAGTTACTTTTTTATGCAGTAAGAACGTTTAATATAAGAGCTGCCTTTCTATTGAATTTTTAAGTATACACTACAGTGTCGTTAACCACAGGCATTATGCTGTACAGAAGATCTCGGGACTTATTTATCTTACATAATGGAAACTCTGTATCCTTTGACAAATGCACCTACATATTCCCTGCCCCCAATCCCTGGTAACCACCACTCTACCTTTTGATTCTAATAATAATAATAATAATAAAGAAGGCAAACGGAAACTTCTGGAGGTGGTGAATATACAACATAGATGGTGGTGATGGTTTCCCTGTGTCCGCTAATTCTAAACTCATCAAGTTGTACACATTAAATATCTACAACTTTTTGTATGTCAATCGTACCTCAATATAGTGGTATAAAAATCAAAGGTAGGTTAAGTTTGAGATTTAAAAATCTTTTTTTTTTAAGTTTATTTATTTATTTGGGGGGGGGGAGGGGCAGAGGGAGAGAAGAGAGAGAATCCCAAGTGTCAACACAGAGCCCGACACAGGGCTTGAACTCACGAACTGGGAACTGTGAGATCATGACCTGAGCTGAAATCAAGAGTTGAATGCTTAACCGACTGAGCCACCCAGGCGCCCCAAGTTTGAGCTTTAAAAATCTTAACTAAAATTACGATTTTTTTTGTTTTCTGGTAATAGAGGTATTTAAAGGAGTTTAACTGTTTTCCCCACTTCTGGCCTTTGTTTACCCAGAGAAGTAAAGTAGATAGGAAGGCTTCCATTGTATAGGGCCAAGGAGAGGTGGGGAGTGGAGTGTGGAAACAGAACCCCAGGGAAGTCTACAGAGACTTCATCGGCCCTTGGCTCACTTAACATTACAGAAGAGCCCTTCAGGAAATACAGGTAAGGACTCATGGATTCTGGACCACAGGCTGATGAATAGAAGGCAGAAGTGACCTGCAAAGGGCTTTTATGTTGAAGTGGCCCCATCTGGGGATGGCTTTCTTGAGGCTATTATTTGCTTTTATGGGGTATGGGTTAGCAGTATAAAGGATTTTTAGAAGCATTGACTTCTGTCCTAACCTACATATTTATGAGAAATTTCTCTGGCGGCCTTAGCCCTCCATGTATGCTTCACATCGCTTTAACGAAGCGTCAATTATACGATATGTTTATATTCACTGAGCGTCATTACTCAGACCAAGGTATCCACTGTGTCAGTAGAGAAAGTCAGGCAACATCCTTATTAAACTGGTCCGATGGCTTTGATTTGTTTTACTTCTAATCAATGATATAAGAAATTTGAAGGTGTTTTTTCTTGGTGATGGTGGGTGGGATGAAGAGTAAATGTTCACTGCTGTCAAGATGAAATGTAAACCCTATCTCTCAAAGGTCCTGTTATGGATGCTTTAGATCTTTGTCTCAAACCAGTAACAGCAAACTTATAGCACATGCATACGCATAAATGAGAGCTTTACACTTGTTATAAAATCACCAATTCTACGGGGAACTTAAAACTATCTAAAATCTGTAATTCCTTCATTCCCTTATTTATCATGCACAAACTATTTGCCAGGAGGGTTTGGGGTCTGAGTGATACCGAGGTGAACAAGCAAATTCCCTGCCCTCCCGGTTACTGCTTAGTAAGCCAACCAGTGGAAAATCACACCCTCCCAGTTTTCCTCAGGGAACGGATACATTAAGGGTGCCCAGTAGGAATGGCACATAAACCTGGTTAGTCCTTTATTGTCTGAACAGCCAAAGCGCCTCCTGTTGGAGAGTCTGAGCTTGTTTCTAGTTAGAGCTGGATCCAAGTTTCTTTGCTGTTCTCATATTCCTCTTTGGAAGTCTCTCCATTCTAATCTGGAATCTATCCTGTACTACCATATTAATTTAAATACCAACTGTAATTGCATAAAAAAGCTTCAAGGACAGATCCTGCAGGAGCTATTCCATTTTTCAAGTAACTTTTCTTTGTTTTTTTTTTTAAATTTTTTTTTTCAATGTTTTTTTTATTTATTTTGGGGACAGAGAGAGACAGAGCATGAACGGGGGAGGGGCAGAGAGAGAGGGAGACACAGAATCGGAAACAGGCTCCAGGCTCCGAGCCATCAGCCCAGAGCCTGACGCGGGGCTCGAACTTACGGACCGCGAGATCGTGACCTGGCTGAAGTCGGACGCTTAACCGACTGCGCCACCCAGGCGCCCCTCAAGTAACTTTTCAAAACAACAACAAAAAGGTGAAGCTTTTCAAAATCATAAGAAATAAAGTAAGATGATGATTTGATAGGCAGTGTGTGATTGGTATTTTTGGTTTAGGAACCTGCCTTAGTTAATTCATTATCAAACAGCTCCAAATGAGCAGGTGCCCTCTTACATGGTTCACTTTGTTTTTGATGGTATCGAGTCCATAACATCAAATCAACAAATTTATTGGATCCTTGGGGGATGGGATGCCCTTGGCATTTTTGAAAGTCTGGTAGAAACTCCAGCCAGGAAACAAAAATGGCATAAGGGTACTGCATTCTTATTAACAATGAACGTGTTCTGAAAATGAGAACTTTGATTTTCAGTACCCCACGCGTATCAGCCTTCTGGTGCCTTCTCATGTTTTTTTTCTTCGAAGCTCCTTGGTTATCAGGACTTAGTGAGGACTTTGGAAAAAAAGAAATCCTAAGCAGGAGATCTCCTGTGGCATTCCAACTCAAGAGTATTTATCGCCAGTAATTCCTATTTTTATAAATGTCTGAGATGTGAGTTTACAAGAAAGAGTTGTCTATTTATTGTAACGAGGTCCTTATGTTCTCCCACGACAGGACCAGGCACAAGACTAGGAATTTATCTTTTCACTCTCTGTATTTACTCTGAGAACAGTGACTCTCCCAGCACTGATTTATGCATGCGTCAAAATGATTTCTGTTAAATATTTACATGTTATGTACACAAAAGCTTCAATTTTCAGAGAACTGGGGTAATTCATTAAAATAAAGATATATTGATATTTTTATAATGCAAAATTCCATTAATCCACATTAATTAAAACAAAAACAAAAACCAAAACCGGACTGAATTTAGATGTAACAATTTCAGGAAATGTTTAAAGAAAGCCAGTCTTATTACTTCAGCATGCATGTAATATAGAAGGAATACAATTATTAGGTCTTGAGATAATATAGTTTAATAGGCAAGTATGAGCCACAGTTACTATCTATCCTGAATATAAAAATAATTCAAGAAAAATTCTAAGATAATGTATTGTTGGCATTTTACACCCTCCTTTGAAAATGTATGTTCTTTCGTACTCAAAAATATATTTTATCACAGCTTTGAGCTTGAACACATGGCATCCCAGGATATCATGCATTCTAAAATGTGAAAGCTTAAGTTTTTTCACAATAAGTAAGAGATCGTTGATTTTCAAACGCATGATTCTTAAAAAAATGTTCATAATTATTATTTGAGAGCCTTCGCATTTCATATAAAACTCTGTTTGCTTGGATTCGTTGGATGGCTTCATGAACTCAACTCTGTCTGACACATAGCACTATATTATGTTAATACAGTATAAAGTTGTATTTATACTCAGTGTGAACTTGCACAGCAGTGTATAAATACTTCACTGGATAACAGAAGAAAAGACAGCGTCGGCTGTGGATAAGTACCTTGATACGAAGGGATTATACTGTGCCATTTCCAGAAATGCCCTTGACTCAGCATGTCCACCAACCCACGTCCCCCCAAATAAAATTCATGACTCACTATTCACTTTCAGTCCAGAGCTTTTTCTGTACTTTTTAGAGCTTGAGTGCAATAATGTCCTCAATTTTTCACCTCTCTGTCCCCCTACCCTTTGTCAGGTTACTTTGCAGTCCTTCCCGCTAAAGTGTCAGGAAGGATTTTTTCCTGCCTGTAATTCTGAGTTTGACTATGTCACTTGCTTTGCCTATACACTTTAAGTGGAAGCCGCAGCCAGCCTGTCCTGAGTCTAGGCCTCTAGAGACCTACCCGGCTTCTACTTCAGCGTCTCCGCATCACCATGGGGACAGGTCTGAGCTAGTCTGCTGGAGGATGAGACTTGCCTGGGTCATGTCCGCTGAAGCCGGTCTAGACGAGCAGATTGGTCGGCCCACCCCTGACATACAAGCCAGCCCAGCCTTTATACACAGAGCTACTTAGAGATACCCAGCTTATTTCGGTCATTTAAACAACAGCTGCTCATTGCATGCCCTGCAGCTTTGTGTTTTGTTGTTAAACAGCAAAAATCAGCTAATACAACTAGATAGGAAAATTCATTACTTTGGAAGCAGGGAAGGTTATGCAGTAGTTTTTCTTTTTTTTAAGTTTATTTATTTTTGGGACAGAGAGAGACAGAGCATGAACGGGGGAGGGTCAGAGAGAGAAGGAGACACAGAATCTGAAACAGGCTCCGGGCTCCGAGCTGTCAGCACAGAGCCTGACGCGGGGCTCGAACTCACGGACTGTGAGATTATGACCTGAGCCGAAGTCGCTCAACCGACGGAGCCACCCAGGCGCCCCTATGCAGTTTTTCAAAACAGAGCTTTCCAGTGCCTATGTCTGAATTGTTTTAGTATGCTTGTTAGAACACAGATAGCTATGTCCCATCCTGTACCCACTGAAACAGAATCTTTGTGGGGAGGTACCTGAAAATGGACATAGAACCCAGTAATTATTAAAGACATTAAAAGCCGAAGACTCCTGACCAATGGACTGGAAATCTGAAGAAAATGTTTCTTTTTTCTCCCCAAGTGGTGGCAGCAGAAATTTTCATAAGGGATGTTTTCCTGGGATATTTTTTGGAGGCTTCTTAAGTTGTTCTTTTTGTTAGATTTCCACAAGCAGAGAAAGTATAAAAGTCACAGAGGAAAACAACCACATGTAGATTTTCATGGTCATGTCTGTTTTATGTTCTGTAAATACAGTGTTCTAAAATCTTGATGTAGTTTTGCAACCATAGACAGATTTACTGGCAACAGCACAGATGAATTAAAAGCCAGATGAATTAAGCCCTGGGCTGAGATGCTCAGTGATGTAAATTTCTAGATACCTTTATATCATAAGAAAGTTATGTTCAGTCTTTTTTCCCCATGCATACCAAAAATGTAGGAAGCTCTACATTGTATAACTCTACGTAAAACCTCAATATAGCCTTACATAAATTACTTGTTTTTTCTTTTTTCTTTTTTCTTTTGGGATTCATAAAAACCATTTGAAATGGTTGGCACTAAATGTTCCTATGACAGATATGGACACTGTAAGAACTCACGTTTTAGACTATGGGTTGTCTAATGTTCTATAGTTGAAATAACATACATTATTACTTTTTTATATCCTGAAATAACAGCAAAACCTTTCCATACCTTTAGCTTTCTGATTCACTTATTTTGATGTGATTATTAAAATAGAAATGCAGATAACTGGCCATTGAGTTTCACACTGGCCATTTCAGCATAGTTTTGCACCCTGGGCTCCAGAGATCAGACACATGCTACTTATGAGCTCATAAAAGGACACATTTGAGCCCTTTTTAGTGTACTTGGTGATCCACTAGTAGTGATATCTACGGACTTTTTCTGTAAAGAGCCTGAGAGTAAATATGGCCGGTTTTGCAGATAATAGAGTCTTGGTCTTTACACTCAAATCAGCCACTGTGACACAAAAAATGGTCCATAGGGGAGGGAGAGGCTATGTTCTAATAATGTTATTTGGAAAAACAGGTGGTGGGTTAGATATGTTCATGGACCATAGTCTTCTGACCACTGTTTTAGCTGAAAGATTCATTTCCAGATTGCTTCTACTGTCTCTTGCTCATGGGGACTATGGCTTTTTCTAATTGTCATTGCAATAATTTAATGCAGTTAAATTGGCATGTGTCTTAATATATCCCGACTATATATTTTTTGCTGCTGGTGGGGGAAGTACTGGAAGCTACACATGACTATCATGGCAATCCAGTTGTCTATCCTGGAAAGGCTTGTCCAGTGTGGAACCAGGGCCTGGGGAAAATTGTGAGGGTGAGCTGCAATTTAATCAGCACCTTTCCATTGCAAAAGGGCAGAATCTCAATTTAAAAATGTTTGGGGGGCGGGGGGGAAGGACCTTTATTGGCTCACACAACTGAAGAGTCCAGAAATTGATTTTCAGGTACAGCAAGATCCAAATGATGAAACAATATATTTAGAAATATCTCTCCATCTCTCAGCTGTATTTTTCTGTATGTGGTCTTTCACATTGAGGTGTAATTTCCAAGTGATTTCAAAAATACTCTCCAACAGGCCTGCGCTCGTTTCCTACTTGCTTGGTAATCTCAGTAAACACGTGGATCTTCTCTTCCTATTTCAGCAAAAGTTGTAGGAATGATGCTTATTTTTCTAACTTCTGTTGAAGGCTCATTCCTTATACCTGGTGCCTAAGAGGATGGGACCGACTGTTTGGCCAGGTGTGCATCACCTTCCCACACTCTGCCTAGGGCGTGGGTTTGGTCCCAACGAGACCATATGGACTGAAAACTGAGGTAGATGAGGTTCACTAAAGAAAAGTCAGGATGTTATATCTGAAACTGATGAAATGCATAATAGGTGACCAACACCAGCAGGTGGCATACACCATAATTTAATGAATTTATTTTTCATAGTTTTCCAATAAACTTGGGTGGATATTTTTTAAATCCTCATATATGACTGCTTCAGGGTGGGGTGATAATGAAAACCACAGAAATTTTTACTAAGTTGAGTTCCATCCCTAGAGATACTATCAATACAAAATTTGCTTCAGTTAGAAACTGATACAATGTTCCTATCCTCAAAAAAATGTTTATCAGCTTAAATGTGAGACAGGAAACCATTACAGTCCTAGAGGAGAACACAGGCAATAACCTCTCTGATAGCAGCCATAGCAACTTCTCACTAGGTATGTCTCCTGAGGCAAGGGAAATAAAAGCAAAAATATACAATTGGGGCTATATCGAAATAAAAAGCTTCTGTACAGCGAGGGAAACAATCAACAAAACTAAAAGGCAACCTATGGACTGGGAGAGGATATTTGAAACTGGCATATCCAATAAAAGGGTAAGATCCAAAATATAAAGAACTGACGACACCTAACATCTAAAAAAAAAAAAAATCCCATCAGAAATGAGCAGAAGGCATGAACAGACATTTCTCCAAGGAAAACATACAGATGGCCAACAGACATGTGAAAAGATGCTCAACATCACTCATCATCAGGGAAATACAAATCAAAACTACAATGAGATATCACCTCACACCTGTCAGAATGGCTAAAATTAACAACACAGGAAACAACAGGTGTTGGCAAGGATGCAGAAACAGGGGAACCCTCTTACACTGTTGGAAGAAATGCAAACTGGTTCAGCCACTCTGGCAAACAGTGTGAAGGTTCCTCAAAAAGTTAAAAATAGAACTACCCTATGATCCAGCAATTGCATTACCAGATATTTACCCAGAGAATATAAAAATACTAATTTGAAGAGATACATGCACCCCAAAGTTCATAGCAGCATTTATCAACAATAGCCAAATTATGGAAAGAGCCCAAAACTTCATTGACTGATGAATAAAGACATATATATATATATATATATATATATATATATATTATATTCAGTAGATTATTACTCAGCCATAAAAATGAATGAAATCTTGTCATTTACAACAACATGAGTGGAGCCAGAGAGTATTTATGCTAAGTGAAGTAAGTCAATCAGAGAAAGACAAATACCAAATGATTTCACTCGTATTTGGAATTTAAGAAACAAAACAAATGGCACAGTGAGAAAAAAGAGAAGGAAACCAAGAAACAGACTCAACTATAGAGAACAAACTGCTGGTTACTGGAGGGGAGGTTGGTGGGGTGTGAGTGAAATAGGTGATGGGCATTAAGAAGAGCACTTGTGATGAGCACCAAGTGTTGTATAAGTGATGAATCACTAAATTCTCCACCTGAAACTAATATTACACTCCATGTTAACTAACTGGAATACAAATAAAACCTTGGAAAGAAGAAAAAAATACAAGTTTGGTAAACATAAAAAGTACATATTTATCAAGCACCTTAGAGAAATTGCTGCTTTTAAGACAAGAATGAAAATAATCTATTTGAAGCATAAAACTATCCCACTAAATGAATACTCTGAATCTGCAATATGAACGTAAAATACAACCATTTATAGCATAAAAATATCAATTTTAATGAAAATAAAATGAGGATGTATTTAAGAATTAGATTTAAATTTGGTTCAGTGGTTACACATTCCAGATGTTTACATTTATTACTTGCTTGTTAATAAATACAGATTTGAAATTTACTGACCAATTTGTTCTTTTCATTTTGTTCTATATTTATGGCTATGTATGCCAAACTTGCCTTCCTAGAAGACTATGTAATTCTTTTATTCCAGAAGGAAATAACATCCACCAGATGGTACAAGCACACATACATAAAGCCCAGATGTCAATATTTTCAAAACTTCATTTTTAGTGAGCGGAGATGAACGCAAACATGCATTACATAATGGTTAGCATTCCACATTATTCAAATTCTGGGGGGAAAGCTGAGAATGTTCTCCACTAGTACACTTGTTGCCTATTCAAAATCATAGAAAATTAGATAAGATAGGATATCGCTACAATCTTTTTGCCCGAAATGTACTAAGGAAACTGTAAATCTTGAATTAAGACACACAAAGTCATCTGTAAAAGTACAACACGAAGATGACATTATTTAACAGAAACATATGTGGAAAGATTTAGAAGCCTCTCAACATGAGACTTCATATGATGCCACTTGAAAAAACAAAAGTTAATGTGATGACGAGTAAAATAAATTCAGGAGATGACAGTCTTGTTCCAGTATGCCCTAGTGTGAAAACACATGGGGAATTTTGTGAAGTTCTAGGCAATAAGCACTACATGGAAAAATGACAAACAGGAATTCACCCAGAAAATAGCAGCTGCGTCATATGAGGAACATTTATTACAACTGGGAATATTTAAGTTGGGGCAAGAAGACTTAGAAGAAACAAAGTATTGTCACAAGACCGACATAAGGAAGAATGTGTACAGATAATAGAGGACAAATTTCCTATTAACATAAACTAAAACACCCTAACATTAATGTTGATTCAAAATGGAAAAGTTTTTATTGGGGGTCGTAAGATTCTGGCACTAGGGACACTCATGGAGACCAGAGAGTCTAAGGGCAGATAGTAGGTATTCTGTCAGTATTTTGGGAATGGATAAGTGCAGATAGGGAAGATGATCTAAATTTATTAAGCAACTACTGGTTTTATATCTAAGAAAACAGTCATATAATTTCTTCAAATAATCCTTTCCAGAGCAAATATAATTTTTCATTTTGTCGATTAGACGACTAAAGCTAACTCATGGAAGATCACAAAATAAATGGAGACCCAGAATTCCTCCAAAGATCTTTCTGGCTCTAAAACCATGCATGCTCTGCTAGGATTTTTTTTTTTTTTGTAACATCAAGACTGCATGATCCATTGGTTAATATAGATAATGGGAGTGGATGCTGATAAAATGCAGCTACCTGAGCAAGACACAAAATATTAGATATGTGCAAATAAAGACAACACTACCAAACACAAAGCTTTCTTCTGCTTTGCTCCCCTGTCCCAGGAGAGACTGGAAACAAGATTGTTTTAGAAAGTGCTAAGCACTATAAAGAAAAAGTACATGGGGGCACCTGGGTGGCTCAGTTAAGTGTCCAGCTCTTGATTTCAGCTCAAGCCATGGTCTCACGGTTTATGGGATTGAGCCCCACACCTGGCTCTGTGCTGACAGCATGGAACCTGCTTGGGATTCCCTCTCTCCCTCTCTCTCTGTCCCCACCCCCGCTTGCACATGCACATTCTCTTTCAAAATAAATAAACATTAAAAAAAAAAAAAAGGAAAATATAGGGGTACCTGGGTGGTTCAGTCGGTTGAGTGTCCAACTTCAGCTCAGGTCACGATCTTGTGGTTCGTGAGTTCAAGCCCCACATCAAGCTGTGTGCTGGCCAGCTCAGAGCCTGGAGCCTAGTTCAGATTCTGTTTCTCCCTCTCTCTCTCTGCCCTTCCCCCACTCATGCTGTCTCTGTCAAAAATAAATAAATTTTTTTTTAAGTTTAAAAAAAAAGAAAATTTAAATGTAGAGTAGCAAATGGAGGAGACCTTTGCATAAGGTGGTCAGGTAAGGCCTCCTTGAAAAGGTGAGATACAATGAGACCTACATGATGAGATAGGGTCAGCTGTGCAGACAGCCAGAAGGAATGAGTTCAAGCTGAAGTAACAGGAATGAGCTTAGCATTTTCAAGAACGTGCAAACCAAAACCAAAAACAAAATCTACCCCAGAACAAAATAAAACAAAACAGACAAAAACCTCTACTATTGAAACCTAGTTGGCGTGCCTGGGTGGCTCAGTTGGTTAAGTGTCTGACTTCAGCTCAGGTCATGATCTCACAGCTGCTGAGTTCAAGCCCCGCATCAGGCTCTGTGCTGACAGCTCAGAGCCTGGAGCCTGCTTCGGATTCTGGGTCTCCCTCTCATTCTGCCCCACCCCTACTCGTGTTGTTTATCTCTCTCAAAAATAAACATTAAAAATTAAACAATAAAAGAAACCTAGTGAATAAGAAATGAAATGAAGTTGGAGAGAAGGACAGACAATAGATAGACCTCTTGATCTATGCCAACTTGTGTAGATACTCTTCTGTGTTCAGTGGAAAGCCTAACATGATCTGGGTCATGTATTAAAAGTTGTTTATTACTGAATGGGGAGAATATTTTCAAGATTGATAAAGGTAGAAGCAAAGAGATCAGCAAGAAAAATATTTCAGAAGAATGAGAAAGAGAGGTTAACAGTGGAAACGAAGTTGATGGATAGTTTCCATCTTATAAAATCATCTTTACTGAAGTATAAGTTACATGCAATGAAATGCACACATTTGAGGTTTCATGAGTTTTGACACATATGTGTATGCTCAGTTACATTTTTGAGGGAGCACCAACAAGAAATAAGAAATCTCTTGGATAATAGAAAACAATTAGCAAGATAAAAATGAAGTTGGGAAAAAATTGAGGTAAACATCCAGAGTGTAGGGCAAAGGCTAGAAATATTGACAGAAAAGTTAAGAGACCTAGAGCATCATTGTAATCTCAAACTGTTAACATTTTTTTTAAGTGAAGAATACAAGTAATATAAAACCATGTTCCTTATGCTTTTGTAAGAGAAAATGCAGATAACTTTGAAAGAAACAAATCAGACTGACAATATCAGTCTGAACAGTAGTACTGATTGTTAACTGACAATGCAACAGGGTCTTGAAATCTGAGAAAATTATTTCTAGCCTAGAATTCTATACCCAGCCAAACTACTAATCCGATATGAGAGTAGGGGTGGCTGGTTGGTTAAGCATCCCACTCTTGATTTTGGCTCAGGTCATGATCTCACAGTTCATGAGTTTGAGCCCATGTGAGTTCAAGGCCACATCAGGCTCCATGCTGACAATGCCTAGCTTGCTTGGGATTCTCTCTCTCTGCCCCTGCCCCCACTCATGCAGTCTCTCTCTCTCTCAAAATAAATAAATATATTTAAAATTTCAAATATAAGAGTAAAATAAAGTCATTTTCAGATATACTTTATACCATTTTCTTGGAATTTTTGAGAATGACCTTTAGCAGAAGATGGAAGAGAAAGATACAGGATTCAGGAAACAGTAGCTCCAGCCCAATGTAATAATAAAGTGACTCTTCAATGGTCAGTTAGGTTTGGCCCAGAAAACCAGAATGTGAGAAGTTAATGAAATTATCTGAGAGTCATCTCTCTGAGAAAAGAGTGTGACCTAAATTATGATGGAAAATTTAGAGAACTTCAGAATGTAAATAAGGTAAGTGGCAATTTGGAAAATGTTTTGTTGTTATGCTCCACTAATCAATCCATTTCAGAGATTAACTGGATACAAAAGAACATAAATATTATCAACTCTGATGATATAAAGGAAGTAAATACATATGTGACATCATATGTGGAAGAGGCAAGAGAGTGGAGGGAAATGTAGGAGTAACAAGTTCCTCATTCTACAAGGGGAGGACTAAAGTGGTACTGTGATTAATGGATCAAGAGTAGGTGGTTTAATTTTATTATTTAAACTTTCTACAGTAATCAAGGAAGCATCTGTAAGCAATGAAGTCATTATTAGGATGGTACGAGCAGGAAAAATGTGGCTTAAGTGAGCGAAATTCTCCTATCTCCTATCAGAAAGTCAACAATGTCTACAGTCAATAAATCAAGAGCATCAATAGGAACTAATGAGTCAGAAATGAGGAGATAACTACCAGAAGAACTCAGAAAAACAAAGGGTTTTTTTTGTCTCTGAAAGCCAGAAATGGAGAAAAATAGTGATTAGGCAGATAATCGTTTTCATCCTAAATTTTTCAGAAGTGTTTGAGTTTTTAAAGCACATATATATTTCATGTATTTCTTGGATAAACAGTTTTTTACATTAAAGGTCTGTTACTGCTAATTAGTAATTTAATTTCTGAAAAGTTAGATATGCTGAAAAACTTCTGTTATGAATTGTTTTTCCTAAAATATCTAACATATCCATTGAATAACTTCTCAGTAATATTAAAAATATGAATGTGATAAAAAGTATTACCTGTATCCAAATAGGTAGAAATGTTCTATTACCTTTGGTGAAAAAAAAAATAATGGTTTTAGAAATGATAAAAGAAAAACATTGTGATAATTTTCTGGAGTGCGTTTCAGTTTATTATTTATCTTATTTATTTGTATGTTCTTTCTCATTGCCAGGCAATGGAGATATTTATACAATTACATCACAGATTTTTATTATTATGTGCTGGAAACTTTGATAATAAAATAAGAACTCATCTTGCTCACTAAACTCAATTCAGAACAATTTTAATAAAAAAATTTGGAAGAATTTTGGAAGCAATGAGCCAAGCACTAATAAAAATCACATGTACTATAAATTGCACAAGATCTGAATATAATCTGTTCTTTGTTAACATCAAATAATTATCCAGTAGCATGAGGTTTCAATTCACTATATATTAGGGATATTCAATAGTTGTTAGTGATAAATCACATAGCAATATAAATTAAGTGTAATAATCAATGAAGTTTGATGTGTTGCCATTTCTTGATGTCAGATGATCCATTAACCTCTGAATGATTTTTAATTGAAATAACTTGTATAAAAGTTGAAAAAAATATGATCTTTCTTATTCAAAATTATTTATGACAATATGTCCATATGGCTGGCAATCTTTATATTCTAGACACAAAATGGTTTGCACAAAATGGGTTGGCGTGTTCTTGTTTCTTGGCTAATAATAACTTCTATGGCATGCGACCGTGGAAGCATGAACTTGAAAGCGATCCAAGAACTTTTACATCTCTGAGGGACGAAGGAAAGGAACATGCAAACTCTGACCGGAGATATTTACTTTTCAAGTAAATTTTTATTAAATTTTTACTTTTATCTCATTTCCAAACATTTAAAACATGCCCTTGAATCACGATGTTATACTTTGACATTAATTTTGGTTAAGTTGTGTTGGGATGGCATTATGAAATCCCAAGTCCTCAGGTTGATTTCCTCTACTTTGACATCCTTCTTTTTTCCCTGACCTGTCACACAATTACAGCTTTGGATCTCTCTCTATAAAATATATACTATTTAAATCTCAACTAATTTTCTTAATGATTAACTATGAAATATATACCACCCAGTATTTACTCAAGTGTACTTTCTGAGTAAATTAGTTTTTAAATTTGTTTTTGCATTTTAATATAACCCATTTTCGTTACATAGAAGATAACTATATATGAGCCAACAGTTCGTGAAAGTCACGAAAACACCAAATGGTTGGAGCATGGGGAAAGGAATGGTTGCTATAGGAAACTGGCCTAGACTAACATTTTTTATCTGCCTTCTTGTTTCTCTTTCAGTTAAGTTGCATCAAATCCCTAATTTTTGTATGGTAGGGAGAAGCGTAATTTGGAATAATATCAATTAGAGCCAATTACCACAGAATATATTGCCTTTCCCACAGAGCCACATACTAGTAACCTACAAATTGTAAGATATACAGAAGTAGAAAATATATTGAGAATTGAAAAGGGGAAGGAAGAGAAGGAGGAGGGGGAAAAAAGGCCATGCACATAATCTGCTTAGACTATCAAATATGGTCCAAAGACACCATCTGATACTGTGCTAAGTTTCCAAACTCCTTAGACAAAATCCTTAGAAGTTAATTCTTTATTTGAAGATGAAGTTTTTCCTTCCCAAGGGTTTTTCTCTGCATGACATGTGTGATTGTAACTTAGAATTCGGATGGGTTGGCAAGTAAGGTGAGTTTGTGGTAAGGTGCCTCCAAACCACTTAGAGTCAATTAAAAATAAATGAGCACTCCATCTTTAAAAGGTTAAGTGATTGCTCCTTTTGGGGCATCCATTTGTGGGCACTGGATACTTGCAGGAGAGTGTGCTCCCTGCCTTTGTCTAGGTCGCGATGATCTGTAGTCAGGTACCCTTCCCTATGCACCTGAATCTGGAAACCAACCCCTGTACCCTTTCTACAATTTAGGTATTAAGAATATCTTATTATGTCTCATGATGCTACTCTTAAAACTTATTTCCCACTTGGTAATTAATCCCAACTTTTGACATTCCTTTAATAAATTATTTTTTCAAGCCTTTTAGACATAGGAAGTTTGAAACCATTCCAATATCTCCAAGCCACTCTAAAATTTTGACCAAGATGCACTATGATGTGACCCATTCCACCAGATAATGGATTTGGATTACAATCAGAGAGGTATGAGGTACAGGAGGTAATGAACATCTCAGCCAGTTAAAAAGCTATGAGTAAAGATGTTATTTGAACACAGAAAAGTAGACAGTATTTCTCTATTTAGCCAAACGATTGAATCTTATCAGGTAAAAGGCAGAACTTCCTGTTGAAAAGTGAAAAAAACAAAAAAATGAACAAATGAAACAGTCAACCAATCTTCCCTTTAGTCTCCAAAATGCCACGTAACTGCCATATTTTTTTAAAACACGTTTTTGGTCAGATTATTTTTTGTAGAAAATGGGTTTTAATAATAGAGCAACGGGAATTTTTCAACTACTGCCAATTCTTTTCTCTGTTTTTTAATTGTAAAAATTAAATCATATCACAAAAAGCTCAATTATTCATAATGCCAGAAATCTAACAAGACTATTCCAATTTTGTCTACTCCTTTCTTATCTTTGGCAGGAGCATTTAGTGGGCACAGAAACATGGCTTAAATCCTTTTTAGCCTGATAGGACAAAGGGGGTTTGAAAGGGAAATCAAGAAAGAAAGAAAAAAAAAAAGAGTAAAAGGTTTACTGTTTCCAGCAGGGCAATCTTCCCAAAAGTAATTCCTTCTGGCCCCAAATCAAAGGGACTAGATAAGCAATTCCTCCCACTATCCTGGGAAAAGTGCAGAGCAGACTGATTTTGCAATCCACTCATAAAGGACTGTGGGAATTCTGAGATCTGAAATGTGGTCAAGATGGAGTCTATGAAAGGGAATTCATTCATTCATTCATTCATTCATGCAAACCTTTACTGAGAACCTACTATGTGTTGTACTTTGTACTATGCAGTAGGAAGGCAAAAATAAATAAAATATAGTTTCTGAGTTTGCAAAATTCAAGGTCAATTGAAAGACACTGATGTGCAAACAGGTAAGTAACGATACACCATGGCAAGGTTGCAACAGAAATATCAACAGAGTCTGGTTGGAGTAATGGGAATGCACAGCTCAATTTGATTGTGGAACTTGGAACATCTTCAATAGAAAAACTATAGCTGGTTCGTGAAGAATGAGTGAAGATTGCAAGGTGACAGGTAAAACGATGGGGGAAAAGAGGAACACTCCAAGTTATTTAATTAGATTAGTTCTTGGGTGGCATCTTGGCAGTCAGTGTTCACACTGACAATCAGAAAGAAATATAATTGGTTCTATTTAGCTTCTCATGTATGAGATACCTCTTACTGCTTTCCATGCAATATCTCATTAATTTTCACCACCACCATGTCAAGTTAGATATTATTATCCCGTTTTACTAATAAGGAAACCAAGCTTAGAGAGTAACTAGCTTAATGTCACAAAGATTCCAATCCACTTTTATCTGGTGTCCTATGACCAATGAGCTCATGCAGTTCAGCTACGCAATCCTCAGCCTACACCAGAAAACCTAAAATCAGTCTTGGGGAGCCAGAGAGAAATACAATCTTAAAACAGACGTCTAACTTTTAATGCAAAAAAACAAAAATAGAACTGAACTAAAAGCTGGGTGAGTCCAAGAGTGGTCAAATCAATGACTGAAAATTCACTGAAGTCAAGTAAACCACTCACAGCTGGTCAATGTGGGCTCAGAGTGAGCATTCCATTTTGATCTTGCTGATTAGATAGAACCTACCTTTCTGTCAGTCTTTTAAGAGACAAATTATATAGACAGAGTTTACATACCTGGCACTTGAATCCAATAGGATTTTTTTGAGGAGGGTCTACTGCAAATAGATGCCTACTATTATAATTTTAATGAGATATTGCCATCTGGAGGTAATCTAGAGAACTGATCGACATTGGCAAGCCAAGATCTAGATTCAGGGTAGGCATTTCGAAGCCAGTCATTGTATTAAAGTAAATTTAAAAATTTATGCTTTAAGGACATTATTGTACTGAACACACCGCAGGTAAGTTTTCTGTAAGTACTGCTACATACTCTTTACATTCACTATTAAAAAAGGGTTAAAAAATACTTTTAAAATATTCTGGCCACATACACATTTTAAAATTTATTGTTTTCTTTCTTTTTAAAATATTCACTATTTCATTTGTGCTATTTTCTCCTAAGATTAGCCTATATCTAGGACAATCAACTTTGCATTTGTTAAGCAAAGATAAGTATTCATAGACCAATTGTCAATTACCCAGTTATTGGCTATGTTCCAAAAATTATTTAAGTGTTCGTGGGAGCACAGTTTTCTTCTGAAAGCCAGCTATTCTTTTTATTTTAAATTTTTTTTAACGTTTTTATTTATTTTTGAGACAGGGAGAGACAGAGCATGAACAGGGGAGGGTCAGAGAGAGGGGGACACAGAATCCAAAGCAGGCTCCAGGCTCTGAGCTGTCAGCACAGAGCTCGATGTGGGGCTCGAACCCACAAACCGTGAGATCATGACCTGAGCCGAAGTCGGACACTCAAACAACTGAGCCACCCTGGCACCCCTGGAGCATCTTCTTAAGATGGCAGCTCTACCTTAATCTACAATAGTCTGGTTGATTTCACGTGATCAACTCAGTCTGCAGTCAAATGTTTGGATTCTTCAGGAGGTGACTTCAGTGTATTTCTAAATTCTCAGCTTCTCATTCGATGTCCTTATTAAATATCTGATTCAACACTGGATTTCCTGATAGGAGTATCTCTTTCAACGAGCAAGAGAATGTCCATCTTAGCTTTTATAATTCCTTGATTCTCATTACCTGACCTGCTGCCTCAGCAGTTTGATGCCATGTATCCTACAAAAATTAATGGGATTTCTTTGAGCTCCAGGATCCTCTGCAGCTTGTCAGTTTTCATTATTTGTTCCATGACAAGGGCAGATGTGGCTCCGTTACTAGCAGGCAGAAGACACATGGGAAGAATGGCATTTGATCCCTACAGTGAGGGCAAAAAGAATCTCGCAAGCAAAATTACTAAACTCTTAGATCCCCACCACCCCCAACTCTCTAGGGCAGGGCAGACAGGCAAGGAGTTCTATGAGATAAAGTGCAGGACAGACAAGAAAGCTAAGACTTGACAGAGTGGAAGGATTTTGAGCATTGAGCATTGGCTGGTTATCTTGCAGGGATTGAATAGAACTTCATGGAAGAAAAATATCTTTATAGCAGAGAGGTGAAGGAAGGGTGGGAATAAAGAAACAGCCTAATGAGACTGTGCTAGTTTGGTGGGGGGCTTTCTTCCAACCAGCAATTTAGGGAATGAGCCCCTCAGGTCCAAGTAGACCTTTGTTTTCTGGTGGAAGAAGGGGAAAAACAGAATGGAGAAAACTCATCAGTTTCCTAAATGCTCAGAAGAGGCAAATGTCACTTCTATCTACATTCTACTGGTGAATAGAGAAAATATAAAGTATGAGAGGGATTTCATGCCACTGAGAAATAATTTCAGTGTTTTCATTGTGGTGTGAAAACTGTTCCCTTATAAACAACTCTAAATTATATTAAACCCACAGGATCAAATGTTTATTTTTCATAAATGTTCAGAAGGTTGATGCTTTTGGTTACGAACATTAGTTTAGGAATTAGTAACAATATACCTAAGCAACAAAAGCCCTCATTATTATTTCATGTTTATGAATCTGAAATATATGTAAAATAATAAGATGAAGTTACTTTTCAGTTTAAAACCCCAGAGACAACTCATCTCAAGATAAAATCTTCAACGCCACGTGATCTAGTCCTTACGTACATTGTCAACTTTTGTCTCTCTCTTGTCTCATCGATTATCACACTTTGGTCACACTACTTTCTTTTCTGTTTTCGGTCAATTCAAGAGGATTGCTCTGTCAGGACCTCTGCTGCTCTCTGTTCTCGTAATTCCTTTCCCTCAGTTCTGAGCAAGCCTTTTTCTCAACATTTAATTCAAATATCACCTACTCAAGAAGCCTTCTTATCCACTCTACTCTATTTGGTTTCCACATGACCTTATCTCCTCTATTTATACCTTTATTGTCTGATTCCTATTGTCTGATTCCAGGTATTGTTTTCTGTTCACTGCTATTTCTTTTTTTTTTTTATTTTTTTTTATTTTTTTATTTTTTAATATATGAAATTTACTGTCAAATTGGTTTCCATACAACACCCAGTGCTCATCCCAAAAGGTGCCCTCCTCAATACCCATCACCCACCCTGCCCTCCCTCCCACCCTGCCCTCCCTCCCACCCCCCATCAACCCTCAGTTTGTTCTCAGTTTTTAACAGTCTCTTATGCTTTGGCTCTCTCCCACTCTAACCTCTTTTTTTTTTTTTTTTTTTTTCCTTCCCCTCCCCCATGGGTTTCTGTTATGTTTCTCAGGATCCACATAAGAGTGAAACCATATGGTATCTGTCTTTCTCTGTATGGCTTATTTCACTTAGCATCACACTCTCCAGTTCCATCCATGTTGCTACAAAAGGCCATATTTAATTTTTTCTCATTGCCACGTAGTATTCCATTGTGTATATAAACCACAATTTCTTTATCCATTCATCAGTTGATGGACATTTAGGCTCTTTCCATAATTTGGCTATTGTTGAGAGTGCCGCTATAAACATTGGGGTACAGGTGCCCCTATGCATCAGTACTCCTGTATCCCTTGGATAAATTCCTAGCAGTGCTATTGCTGGGTCATAGGGTAGGTCTATTTTTAATTTTCTGAGGAACCTCCACACTGCTTTCCAGAGCGGCTGCACCAATTTGCATTCCCACCAACAGTGCAAGAGGGTTCCTGTTTCTCCACATCCTCTCCAGCATCTATAGTCTCCTGATTTCTTCATTTTGGCCACTCTGACTGGCGTGAGGTGGTATCTGAGTGTGGTTTTGATTTGTATTTCCCTGATAAGGAGCGACGTTGAACATCTTTTCATGTGCCTGTTGGCCATCCGGATGTCTTCTTTAGAGAAGTGTCTATTCATGTTTTCTGCCCATTTCTTCACTGGGTTATTTGTTTTTCGGGTGTGGAGTTTGATGAGCTCTTTATAGATTTTGGATACTAGCCCTTTGTCCGATGTGTCATTTGCAAATATCTTTTCCCATTCCGTTGGTTGCCTTTTAGTTTTGTTGGTTGTTTCCTTTGCTGTGCAGAAGCTTTTTATCTTCATAAGGTCCCAGTAATTCACTTTTGCTTTTAATTCCCTTGCCTTTGGGGATGTGCCGAGTAAGAGATTGCTACGGCTGAGGTCAGAGAGGTCTTTTCCTGCTTTCTCCTCTAAGGTTTTGATGGTTTCCTGTCTCACATTCAGGTCCTTTATCCATTTTGAGTTTATTTTTGTGAATGGTGTGAGAAAGTGGTCTAGTTTCAACCTTCTGCATGTTGCTGTCCAGTTCTCCCAGCACCATTTGTTAAAGAGACTGTCTTTTTTTCCATTGGATGTTCTTTCCTGCTTTGTCAAAGATGAGTTGGCCATATGTTTGTGGGTCTAGTTCTGGGGTTTCTATTCTATTCCATTGGTCTATGTGTCTGTTTTTATGCCAATACCATGCTGTCTTGATGATGACAGCTTTGTAGTAGAGGCTAAAGTCTGGGATTGTGATGCCTCCTGCTTTGGTCTTCTTCTTCAAAATTACTTTGGCTATTCGGGGCCTTTTGTGGTTCCATATGAATTTTAGGATTGCTTGTTCTAGTTTTGAGAAGAATGCTGGTGCAATTTTGATTGGGATTGCATTGAATGTGTAGATAGCTTTGGGTAGTATTGACATTTTGACAATATTTATTCTTCCAATCCACGAGCAGGGAATGTCTTTCCATTTCTTTATATCTTCTTCAATTACCTGCATAAGCTTTCTATAGTTTTCAGCATACAGATCTTTTACATCTTTGGTTAGATTTATTCCTAGGTATTTTATGCTTCTTGGTGCAATTGTGAATGGGATCAGTTTCTTCATTTGTCTTTCTGTTGCTTCATTATTAGTGTATAAGAATGCAACTGATTTCTGTACATTGATTTTGTATCCTGCAACTTTGCTGAATTCATGTATCAGTTCTAGCAGACTTTTGGTGGAGTCTATCGGATTTTCCATGTATAATATCATGTCATCTGCAAAAAGCAAAAGCTTGACTTCATCTTTGCCAATTTTGATGCCTTTGATTTCCTTTTGTTGTCTGATTGCTGATGCTAGAACTTCCAGCACTATATTAAACAGCAGCGGTGACAGTGGGCATCCCTGTCGTGTTCCTGATCTCAGGGAAAAAGCTCTCAGTTTTTCCCCGTTGAGGATGATGTTAGCTGTGGGCTTTTCATAAATGGCCTTTATGATCTTTAAGTATGTTCCTTCTATCCCGACTTTCTCAAGGGTTTTTATTAAGAAAGGGTGCTGGATTTTGTCAAAGGCCTTTTCTGCATCGATTGACAGGATCATATGGTTCTTCTCTTTTTTTTTGTTAATTGTTCACTGCTATTTCTTAAGCATGTAGAATATAGGTATCTGGCTTATGGTGGGCACTCGATAAATATTAGATTAAATGTGATATTCTCCTAATATCATAAATATTATATAGATTTTTTCCTTGGCTTGAAGATCCAAAGAAAAAGTTTTGGGTTAAAAAGGCTGAAGCACATTATTGTAGTATTTTTATCTTAGAGAAAAAAAGCCATTATGAAATGGAAACAAGTTAGGCACATGTTAGCATTAAGGGTGTATGTGCATGAAGGTGAACTTTTTGAAAGCCTATGATGTTCAGTGTTTATGTAAATTATCTAATTTAATTAAAGCAACTATGTGAGGAATGTATAATGATGATCATTTTCTGGACAAGGTATTTCTGACTCATTAAGCTTAATGGGTTTTCACTTTGTTCAGGGAATAAGTCAGTAGAACTGGAATCCAAATCCCAAGTCTCCAGGACCTTTCTACTGAAGCCTTTCCTTAGTCAATGTCCTCCATATTCAGAAAAACCTCTTCCCAATAGCATCATTTCCACGGAAAGCACAAACTGGTAAATTGTTTTTGTCACTTAAAAATGAATCAGCTTGGGGCGCCTGGGTGGCGCAGTCGGTTAAGCGTCCGACTTCAGCCAGGTCACGATCTCGCGGTCCGTGAGTTCGAGCCCCGCGTCAGGCTCTGGGCTGATGGCTCGGAGCCTGGAGCCTGTTTCCGATTCTGTGTCTCCCTCTCTCTCTGCCCCTCCCCCGTTCATGCTCTGTCTCTCTCTGTCCCAAAAATAAATAAAAAATGTTGAAAAAAAAAAAATGAATCAGCTAATCTACCAAAACACGCAACTGAAGTAATTATTGGAGATATGGAATAATATAGTGAATTCTCCAGTCCCAACTTGGAAATCTAACACTTCAGAATAACCTGGAGTTTCAAAGAAATTTACACTAAGAAAGAGTGCCACCTTGTGGTAAGCTTTACAACAGGAAGGTTTTACAAAAGGTTGCTAATACACTTGTATTTTTCATCCCTGTGCCTATCTTTGAAATTTGTAGACACAGAGAATAAAGTAACATTCTATTAAAGACAGAGAAAGCAATACGGTCTTTGAATGCTGGTCATAATTAGAATCCCTTTGTACTTCAAAGCAAGAAAAATCCATCCTGTGCCTCAGTTTGTAGTCATTATTTTTCTGCTTTAACTTATGGGAATGTAAGGCGGACGCTGTAGCTCTGTGCCTTATGTACTGTTTGGAAATGTTGGAATCTAAGGGGAACCTCAAAGAGAGGACTGGGATGAAAAGGAGAATGACAACTGACATGGAGGGTTGGCTCATTTCTTTTCTTTCCCAGATCTCGGAACATGGCACCAGCCTCGTAACAAATAATAAGAATCAAGTTGCAAAGTGACTTTCTATTCATTGAAGCAAGCTTCAGGATTTTCCTCAAATCCAACCAAGAACTAGTATTCAAGTTTGGAATTAGTCATGAGACGCTCAGTCTAATCTCCTCTTATAGAAACGAACACATTGGCATTTACCTAGTGATTTTTGTTTTTCCTTTCTTGTGGAGAAGTTGGAATTATCTAATCAATTCTGACGGTCGCCTATTATTCCTAAGTAAAATGCATCCAGGTCTGTGAAGATTATTTCCAAGAACGTAGGTAATATCGAGAGAGGGTACATTGGTATACCCAGAGAATCTCCACCTCAAGCTTCTTTGTCTGCACATATTCTGGCTTGTGTTGTGACTTCTAAACTCTGTGTATTTAGTGTCTCAAACCACTGGGTGACGGGATGGCACCATTTAACCTGCATTAAGGTGAGAGTAAAGTGGGTGGGTGACAGCCTATACTTAAAATTTCTGCTCTAAAGGAGGTAGTAAAAGGAATCGAGAAACATTTCACTTTGGAGCAGTTTATTCCCCCCCACAAAACTTAGCTAGTGTCAGTGTTAATTATTCCCATCAGCTCCCTTGACTAAGTGAGTCTCGGGCACTTGGGGGTGGTAGACAGTGAAGAATCCCACTGGAGGCAGAGCTCTGGTGGCTGCCCAGGTGACATGAGCACACCTTCTGATTTGCACTGACAGATGAACTGATCACCCTCTTGGTGTCCTGAGACGTCTAACGCATTGTGAAGAAAACAAGCTAAGAACATCCCGGTCTACTAGAGACATATGCTACCTAGTTTCAGTTGGTCCTTGGCTGAAGGAAGAGTTGATTTCTTCATTAGCAATTCGAGACACCGCCATGCCAGTTTGTCTGAAGTGATGCCCTTCACACGGTTTAACAGAATATGTGCTCTGGGCTTGAGCTGGATGCCTCACAAGGGGGGTGACCCTTGTTGATTACAGGCTGGTAGGCATATGAAAACAAAACAAAACAAAACAAAAACAAGGATGAACAGGGGCTGAAAGAGGAAAAGAGCAAAGTGAAGTAAAAACACCCGCAAAACAAAGGAAACAAAAACCCAGAGGGACATTGCTGCTCCTGTGATTGAAGAGAAACCTGGGACAAGACAAGGCTGGAGAAACAAACAAGGGCCAGGTCACAGAGGCTGAGTGCTTTAATGCCAAAATACACAGGCACTTGTGTATTAGCTGGACTGAGATGCACACGTGCACACCTGCTGTGTGACAATCTCATTTAAGGCTCCCGATAACTCTGTGTCTGCAAAGTCTTAGTTTTGTAGATGCGATGCAGGATTTAAGAGGATTGAATTGATCCACCTCATGGGGCACCCGGGTGGCTCAGCTGGTTAAGCGTGTGACTTCAACTCAGGTCATGATTTCACTGTTCATGGGTTCGAGCCCTGCCTCTGGCTCTGTGCTGATAGTGCAGAGCCTGAGCCTGCTTTGGATTCTGTGTCTCTCTCTCTCCCCTCCCCCACTCAAGCTCTGTTTCTCTCTCTCTCTCTCAAAAAGCAAATAAACATTAAAAAAATTTTTAATTGGTCCACTTCACTGGAAAACGTGGCAAATCCTGTTGAAAAATCCAGTTCTACCTGCCCATTTTTAAGTGATTTTAACTTAAAATACCATATATATGTCTAACATTTTACACACGCACATACGTTCACACACACACACACACACACACACACGCACACACACATCACATATTCTCTACATAAAGACATTCAAGAATTGAAGCAATTATACTATTTCTGCGGGCTGTGGATACCAAGCTTGGCATGTAGGGAGTAGAGGTTGTAATCAGTGTTTGGGACCAATTCTTACACCATCTGAAAGTCTATTCAGTTATACGTGCAGCTCCTTTTTCTCATTCCTTCAGTCCTTTCATTTTTTTTGCCTCTTCCACCTTCATTACCTTTACCCTGTACTCCCTTCTTAAATTTTTTTAATGTTTATTCATTTTTGAGAGAGAGACAGAGAGAGAGAGAGAGAGAGGGAGAGAGGGAGAGAGAGGGGGGGAGAGAGAGAGAGAGAGAGACAGAGAGAGAGAGAGAGACAGAACATGAACAGGGGAGGGGTAGAGAGAGAGAGGGGGACACAGAATCCGAAGCAGGCTCCAGGCTCTGAGCTGTCAGCACAGCACCTGACATGGGGCTCGAACCCACGAACCGTGAGATCATGACCTGAGTCGAAGTTGGACGCTCAACCGACTGAGCCACCGAGGTGCCCCTAACCTGTCCTCCCTTCTGATGTCCCTTTATCTCTCCTTTTTTTCTTTTCTTTCCTCTTCTCTCAACCGGGTGAGATTTAATCTTGGTTGTACTAATGGCATACTAGTAAATGTATTTTCTCATCTTAAAAATGTCATCATGTATTTAGTTCCCACGCACTATGATGAGCAAGCAAAACCAACACAAAGACAATCATAGATCCAGCAAATGAACTGGTGGCTTGGGAACAGCTCAATATTTTGGAGTCAGAAGAGTCGCAGTTGAGGCAGATTTTGGGACTAAGCCTTTGCAAAGCAGAACTTCGGTTTTCTCACCTGTATAATGAAGATATCTTTTGACTTTCTGACCTCATAGGGTCATTGTGAGGAGAGTGTAAGTGGAAATGATTTGTCACTAATTATGAGCCAGTAAAAACCACTACACTTTCACTACTGGCACTCAGATCCTTTAGCTGATCCATGACCTACTGTTACGACCCTTCTGCAAAGCTTTTAAATTAACAAGTGTTAATTTAGATTATGTTATGCTGTTTTGCTCAAAATCACCCTTAAATCATGAAAGATCACATCTGTGAAGTTGTTTTTGTTTTGTTTTGTTTTGTTTTTGTTCTTACTTTGGAAAGGAGCCGGTCCTTTGACTTTCAAATAGTTTGGCATCCCCTTAGCCAATTCACATTTCCTAGCGTGTTGTCATATCGCCATCTGCTGGCACTTCAGGAGGCTGACACGGAAGACTTCAAGGACACGGGAATCTCCTCCCAAAGCCAAGAGCACACTGTACACACTGTATGTTAGCTAACTTGACAATACATTATATTTAAAAGGAAAAAAAGAAACGCTAAAAAAAGACTTAAGGGAGAGTGTCAAAATTGCATAAAGACAATAAAGACAGGCTCTTACGAGCTAGCTACAAATAACTGTCAGCTTTTGAAATAACGATTCGTTCTCTTCATATATCAGGAAGCGAACCACTATGTAGTACTTAAAGCAATGAACTAACTCTGAAATGAAAGTAGTTTTAAGATTGGAAAATCTAAGAAACAAGATACAGAACACTATTATTACATTACTGTTGGACCTCAAATGCAAAATATGTCTGCAAGTGTATGTATTTGCACAATTTTAATAGAAGATATTATACATGTTGTTATTTTAACTCTTAACACTGCTTTGGAGCAAAAGGCTTAGTGGAGGTAAAGGTCTATTATTTTTTAAATGTCTATATTGTTTGAATTTCTATCTTGTACTTATTTTATTTTATTTTATTTTATTTTATTTTATTTTATTTTATTTTATTATTCTAGAGAGAGTACATGGGCAGGGGAGAGGGACAGAGCAGAGATAAAGAGAATCTCAAGCAGGGTCCACACTCAGCACCACATGGGGCCCATGACCCTGGGTTCATGACCTGAGCCAACATCAAGAGTAGGACATTCAACCAACTGAGCCACCCAGGCGCCCCTATTTTATTTTTAACAAAATAATTGGGGCTATATGGATAGGATCCGAAGTCATTCCTTTCACTTTTATATTTGCCTGTATTTAAGAATTATGTTACTAAGTGTATTTTTAAAGTATTATCAACTCCTTTCTTTATGCCCTTATCACATTTTGTCTATATTTATTTCATAGTACTTACATTAATTTGGTTTCGGCATAGTTACTCTCACAATATAACCTACATTTTCCAGAAAAAAACATGACTTCAAATATTCTGGCCTTTTGTCCCCACCAATTGCTTGTGTAGGTTTTTAGTCTTTGAAGCCTCTTTCTTACAATTATAGTAGGTAGCTCATAACAACAGGCTTTGCTACCAGCTATGTGTCCTTGGGGAATATTATGTAAGGCCTAGGTGCTTCAACTTATTTGTATAATGAAGATAACATTATCGATCTGAAAGGGTATTTATGAAGCTTATAGATCATGAAACACATACAAAATACCCAGTATTCATAGTTATTAAGATTGCGTGTGTGAGTGTTGTGTGTGTGAGTGTTGTGTTTCTCTCACCCTCCCTAGTTTGAAGTTTCAAGGCTCAGACGTGTCTTATCATCCTCAGCTCCTCAGGACTAGCAGAGTATGTTACATGATAATTGTATTAATGGAATTAATATAATAAATAATAAATAGAATGCATACATCTTACTAATATATATTTAAAAATACATATTATATTATTATATACTATATGTATATATAGTATATACTATATATACTATATGTATATATAGTATATACTATATATACTATATGTATATATAGTATATACTATATATACTATATGTATAGTATATATAGTATATATATACATAGTATATAGTATATATGTATAGTATATATATGTATAGTATATATGTGTATATATATGTATATTTGTGTATATATATGTATATATGTGTATATATATGTGTATATATATGTGTATAGTATATGTGTGTATATATAGTATATATATGTATAGTATATATATGTATAGTATATATAGTATATATATACATAGTATATAGTATATATACATATACTATACATAGTATATACTATATGTATATATATATGTATATATACTATATGTATATATATATGTATATATACTATATGTATATATACTATATACTATATGTATATATACTATATACTATATGTATATATACTATATACTATATGTATATATACTATATACTATATGTATATATACTATATACTATATGTATATATATATACTATATGTATATATGTATATATAAAATACATATTATATTATTATATACTAAATATTAACATATATTACTAACATATGCTAGTAATAATAACTGTTTCAATTAATTTCCTAAGAGTCTAAGGGAGAATTGCCAGAAAAATAAGATCTAAGTATTAAGAGAAACTGGGATGTGAAGGTGACCCTTTGCAAAATTTGAATTTTGGACCCCAGATATTTTTCCGAGTCCTCTTTTGACTAAGGTGTTTTATTTGCTCATTTGTGCATTTTTTTTTTTTTGCTACACAATTGTTATAATCCTTCCAACAGTGTATATATTATATATATATATATATAAAATATATATATAAACAGTGTATATATATATATATATATATATAATCCTTCCAACAGTGTATATATATATACCTATATATATCTATAAATGGAAGAGGGTAGTGCATGCATTAATTTATACCTGAATGTAAAAGTCTGCGTCAGTTTTAGATGTTCCAGTGTCACTAGGTATTATTATCTTCCAGAGCTATAGGGTATTGTGTGGATATACCACACTTCGCACATCCCTTCACCTGTACATTGACTTCTGGGTGGTTTCCCATTTTTAACTATGGTGTATCAGAGCATCTGTAGATGATCAAGAGTTACCCTTCCTGATTCATGTTACTACCACCACCCGGTTAATCATCCTTAAAATGCTACTAACTTGCTTGGGACATCTTTGATGACTCCCCACCACCAGGGTGTGACTCAGTAACTTTTTCAGATGGTATTTTTCTTCTCTTTGCTCTGTATAATTTTTGTCCCCATGACTAATTCCCTTAACTCCAGAAGGTGCCTTCGCCATGTGCTTTAGGAGACTTCATGTTATGGGGCCAAAATGAAGTTTCTAGGCAAGTTAAATGCTACCAACATCCAAGTCTTCAAAGTTTCTCAGTTGGTTAGGCCTCCAACTTCGACTCAGGTCCTGTTCTCATGGTCCATAAGTTGGAGTTCTGCATCGGGCTCAGCATCAAGTTCCGGGCTGACGGTGCGGAGCCTGCTTGGAATTCTCTCTCACTCTCTCTCTCCCCTCCCCTTCCAGGTGTGCTCTCTCAAAATAAATAAATAAACCTAAAAAAAAAAAAAAAAAGTCATACTCTCTGCCTCCCTAAAGTATAATTTAGGAATGTGTCTGGCTACATATAATTGAAAACTTATCCAAGGGCGCTTTAAACATAAGGGTGTCTTTTTCTCACACTATACCAAGTTCAGACGTCGATGGCTGGCACAGTTCAGCTGATCTGCAACGTCCACTCAGCAAAATTGCTATCTCCACGTAAATCTTTTAAATATTATGATCACAGGGTGGGCCGCGATAGATACAGACACCAGGTCCGCGTTCAGAGCAAGAAGCAGAAAAGGCAGCTAGGCCACCTCCCTTTGTTTCTTTCTTAGGAAAGCAGAGGATGTACGTGAAATCTAGCAATTGCCACTTACATCTCATTGCCAAGAACTGTTTCGCTTGACCACATCTAACTGTGATTCTGGGAGGTGACTATTCATCTCTGACACACTACCGTGGAAGTCAACCAGGAATGAGGGGGGTGGGATTGGGTGTGGTTCAGCTAATCTACAGGATCTGCCAGATGCTGAGATTCTCCAAGTGTAATTCCAAAGCCAGTATATGAGGCTCGAGCCTCATCTTATCTTCTATTTTATCTAACAGGATTCTTACTCCAGTTGGGATGCTTCACTGTTCTTCAGATGCTGCAGTTAGTGTCCTTGTTTCTGCAGCCTGTGTCTGATCCCTCTCCTTGATATCCTTTCTCATGTATCACCACTTATCCTTGCTTCTTCAAGTCCTGCTTGCTACATGAAATCTCCACTGGCCTCTCTCACACTGATTTATATGTATCTATCCGTCTTTCTATCTATCTATCTATCTATCTATCTATCATTTCAAAAAAAATTTTTTAATGTTTATTTTTGAGACGGAGAGAGAGAGAGAGAGAGACAGACAGGGTGTGAGTGGGGAAGGGGCAGAGAGAAAAGGATACACAGAATCCTAAGCAGCTGTCAGCGCAGAGGCAGACACAGGCCGGGAACTCATGAACCGCGAGATCATGACCTGAGCTGAGGTCGGATGCTTAACCGACTGAGCCCCCCAGGCGCTCCTATCTATCATTTTTTAATTTTTATTTATTTTTTAGAGACAGAGAGAGACAGAGCATGGCTGGGGGTGGGGAGGGGCAGAGAGAGAGGGAGACACAGAATCTGAAGCAGGCTCCAGGCTCCAAGCTGTTAGCACAGAGCCCAACGTGGGGCCCAGCCCACGAACCATGACATCATGACCTGAGCTGAAGTCAGAAGTTTAACCAACTGAGCCACCCAGGCACCCCTGATTTTTATCTTTTTAAAATGTACCGGTAAGGTACCATATTAAATTAGTGATATTTACATCGCTTCTCAATTTTAGAGTGTGAATAATATCTGTATGATTTATAGAAAAAAAGAGAGATGAATTTGAAAATGAGCGTTTCATCATTTGGAACAGGAAGTGCACAGGACTATTGGAAGTTCCTACTTTCGAAATAAGCCAGACAGAGAAAGACAGATACCATATGTGTTCACTCTTATGTGGATCCTGAGAAACTTAACAGGAACCCATGGGGGAGGGGAAGGGAAAAAAAAAAGAGAGGTTAGAGTGGGAGAGAGCCAAAGCATAAGAGACTCTTAAAAACTGAGAACAAACTGAGGGTTGATGGGGGGTGGGAGGGAGGGGAGGGTGGGTGATGGGTATTGAGGAGGGCACCTTTTGGGATGAGCACTGGGCGTTGTATGGAAACCAATTTGAGAATAAATTTCATATATTAAAAAAAAACACTTATGACTATTTAAAAAAAAAGGAGTTCCTACTTTCTACAGGAAGTCATGATTGTTACCTCCTAACAATATTTAAATCGATTTCCAAGGGACCTAGTAGGAAAGAGAATGAAGGTGCTTGCATAAAAATTCTTATCCTATAATTCAGTGACTCTTGGTCATATAGAGGCTGAATTAATACGAAGATTTCCTGGATCTTTTCCTAAATGTAATGATCCATATTAGCCTTTAGGCCCTAAATCTTTATTTACATAAGGGTGTCAGGTGATTTTGAACCAGACAGTCTTCTGCTCACATTTTGAAAGTCGCCACCACAGAGAAGGTGGAACCATTAGAAAAGCCACAACCAATGGGGGAAAATGAGAACTACAGCCTTGTGATTGGAGGGCATAAGCATTAGCTATGACCGTCTGGAACTCTTTGTCAGGACAGTCCAATCATTGCAAAATAAGATCAGTTTGAGAAACAAAGAAGGAACTATGGACTCAAAAATAATTTTCCTTTGGCCATTATGTGTAGTAAAATATATAATTCTCACAATAAAGTGGGAATTCAGTCATTTTTTTTTCCAGAACATATTTATCAAATACATTTACCAAATTTCAAAAGGTGAATGAGGCGTTTCCTCTCAAGCACTATGGCAGAAAGGATGTTCAGAGAAACTGTTCTACTATAGTGTTCCTAAAAATGCTGAACACAGGTATAAACAGACAACCCCCCCAAAACAAAAGCATAGGTGAGGAGGGCAGGAAACCAAGAGAATTCCTTACAGAACAGAAATGATAAGAAAGCACAAATTCTAACAGTTTTCTAAACATTGAGTTCAGAGGTCTAAAGTACAGAATAGTGACTACAGTTAACAATACTGCAGTGTCTACTTGAAACGTGCTAAGAGAGTAAATCTCAAGTGTTCTCACAACACACACACACACACACACACACACACACACACACAAATGGTACCTAGACGGGGTGATGGATATGTTAACTAGCTTGACTCTGCGGTCATTTCATAATGTATACATGTATCAAAACATCAAATTTTATATCTTAAATATATACAATTTCTATTTATCAATCACATCCCAGGAAGCTGAAAAAGAAAAACAGAAGAAAGTAGCGTTAGCCTTGAAGAGACTTGTCAAACATTGGTGGCTTCATTGGGCTGCACAAATAAGACAGAGTAGTCAAATTTCATAACCCCTATATGGCTGGAACAAACTCAAGCTAGATTGCTTAGTGTTCCCGGCTTAGTCTGTTGGGGCTGCTCTAACAAAACACCACTGACTAAGTATTTCTCACAGCTGTGGAGGCTAGGAAGTCAGTCCAAGGTCAAGGTGTCAGCAGGGTCACCTTTTGATGAGGATTGTCTTTTTGGTTCAGAGTCATCTTGCTAAATCCTCATATGAAGGATGGATCTTTCTAGAGCCTCTCTTATAGGGCACTAATCCCATTTATTAGGGATCTACCCTCGCAGCTTAAGCAACTCACAAAGGCCTCACCTACTAAGACTGTCAGAATTGGCATTAGGATTTCAACATGTGAATTTGGGTGGGGGGAGGGTGGGATGGGGACACAAATATTCAAACCACAGCATCCTGACCCCGGCCTCTCAAAATTCATGTCCTTTTCACATGTAAAATACGTTCATTCCATCTGGATAGCGCCCCAAATCTTAACTTGTTCCAGGATCAACTTAAAAGTCTTCATCCAGTCTCATCCACATATCATCGAAAGCAAGTATGAGGGAGACTCAAGATACCATTCATCCTGAGGCAAATTGCCTGGGTGCCTGAAACCCTTTATATACCACGTATTTTCCTATACATACGTGCCTAAGATAAAATTGAAATTTTTTTAATGTTTTTATTTTTGAGAGAGAGAGAGAGATGTTAATGCCAGTGGGGAAGGGGCAGAGAGACCCAAGATAAAGTTTAGTTTAAAAATTAACCCCAGTAAGATATTAACGATACTAGTAAAATTGTACAATAAAGTATTGTACTGTACTCACCCTCCCTCTTGCGATGCCCTGAGATGATGAAATGCAGAATGAAGAGATGAAGTGAAGTGAATGACACATTGTGACGTAGCGTTAGGAGACTCTTGACCTTCTGATCATTTATTTGTCAGAAGGAGGAGCACTGTTTCCAGGTGCATGCAGCTCCGAAATGGCGGAGCAAAGCGGAGACAGCGAAGCCACTCAGAAGGGGGATGGCAGCAACAGGTCTAAAGGGAGACCAAAACCTAACAAGGCAAACAACGCTAAATCCCCCTTGGCTCCGTGCCCCACATTGCAGCTGAGCCCCCAGAATTGCAGTTGGCTGGAATCGCAGGCCAACAGATCTACCAATGTGGGTGGGGTTCATGGCGACCGTGCCCTGCTCCCATGGCCCCGGTGGGCAATACCCCACGGGGGGGCTCTGCAATCGTCTTGCCCCCAAAGCAGGTCTCTGCCTCGGTGGAGGCTCTCAAGGACACTTTGAAATCCAGGTGGAGGCAGTTGTACCTTCAGGGCTCTTGGGCTCCACAGGCTGGTGGAGAAGGCGCCCCCCGGAGGTGCAGCCACATCGTGGGTGTCGAGCCCGGGGCAGTTGAGGATTTTTGCGCCGCAATTGAAATTCTGGAGCTGAACCCAGGATGTGAGGTGGCCCTGGACAGTAGAGGTTCTTCCTTTGCCTTTTTTTTTTTTTTTTTTCCCCTGCAGGTGCCTTCTACTCTTCTCTACAGATGGGTAGTGTGAGGGCCAGCCCAGAAGATCTCTGAAATGCCTTCAAGGTCATGCTTTCATTGCCTTAGAAAGTAGGTTTTGGCTTGTTTAGATCAACATCTAAACCAATCTCCCCACCATCTTGATGAATAACTCCTAGTTTCCATTGAGATGCACCAATCTCTATCCAATTTGGCCACAACCCTTGTGTTCTCTGATGAGCGTGGTTTCTTCTTCCAATATGGATAGGCTGAGAATTTTCCAAATATTTAAGTGCTGTTTCCTTTTTGATTAACCACTCTGTCTCCAAATCATTTCTTTCTTCTTAAATTTGACCGTAAACATTCAAAAGAAGCCAAGCTGTTCCTTCAACACTTTGCTTGGAAGTAGTTTCAGCCAGATATCCAATTTCATTGCTCACAGTTCTACCTTTCCCCAAACACAAGGACACGGCACAATTCAGCCAAGCTCCTTGTCACTTGATAACAAGGATCGTCTTTCTTCCAGTTGCCAATAACATGTTCCTTCCTGCCATCTGAGACCTCATCAAAATAGCCCTTACCATTACTATTTCCCCCCGACATCTTTTTCATGAGCACTTAGATATTCTCTTATAGATTGAGGCTTTCTCTACAGCTCTCCTTTTCTGAGCCCTCCCCAGCTTTGCCTTTAAGAGTTCATTCAAAGCAGCATAGGCTTTTCCAAACATGCCTCTTCGGGCGCTGCCCATAATAGAGCGCTAAAGCCACTTGTACATTTTTAGGTATTTGTGATAGCAGCAACCACACTCTTGGCACCAATTTTCTTAGTCTGTCCAAGCTGCTATAGCAAAATACCCCAGACTGGGGGACTTCTAATAAACAGCAGAAATTTATGACTCACAGTTCTGGAAGCTGGAGGTCTGAGATCAGGGCGCTGGCATGAGTGGGTGAAGGCCATCTTCCAGGTCACAGACTTACCATTATATCTTCACATGGCACCAGGAGGCAAGGTATCTCTTTGGAGCCTCTTTAATAAGGCACTAATCCCATTTATGAAAGCTCTACCCTCCGGACTTAAACACCTTCCAAACCAAAGGCCCCATCTACTAATCCTAACACCTTTGGGGGTTAAAACTTCAGCATAAAAATTTGGGGGGGATATAAATATTCAGGCCATAGAAGTTCTCCGCCCCCCCCCCAAAAAAAAAAGGTTGATTGTCACCTAGGTAAAGCAAGGGCAAACTTAATCTGGAAGAAAGGAATTTAAATGCAGGCTCAAACGACTCCTACAGTTAATATTTCAAGGAACACAAGCCACAATAAAAAACAAACAAACAAACCCACAAGCATGAGAGAGTCAGGAGAAACTCCACCCTTGTTGCCTGTGCCAGGCTGACTTGTAAGGACTATGTTCCATGCCCTCTGCTTTTAGCTGGAGCCAGTCAGGGTGGAGACTTGACAGAAGATGGTGGAGGTGGGGGAAGAAGAAAGTTGGAAAGGTAGATAATCATCTGATTTCTCTCTGCACAGTGACTCATTCCAGTTTTATTCTTCCACAGAAAGTCATTGCTTATCACAAGGCAGACTGCAATATACAGATGTCTCTCCAAGGGTTGGAACCTCCCTCCATCTCCTTGTTCCTTAGGACCTAGGATGTTAACAGGTTTGCTACTGCTTAGATTTGGTTGCTGCGTGTACCCTGGTCTGCCTTCATCTGTCCAGCTTTCAAATGGACACTTTATATACAGCCTCATTCTCTTTGAATTTTTCTAATTTGAGTGGGCCATTTATTTCTTGTTTTCCATGGAACAGAGAACTGGAAGATAGAAACAAGTTGATATGGGTATAATCTTAATTCCATGAGTCAATGACGAGAGAAAAATGACGGAAAATATATAATATGTAAAAACACAAACATAAAAACTGATGAATATCCAGTACTTATTAAAGATACTAAGCCTTGGATATGGGAAGAAAAATGTACACCAAATAAAATAAAGATAAACTCCATCTATGTAAAACAGATACTGCAGAAAAAGAATTAAAGATCTTGAAGCTGTCAGAATGAAAAGTGGGTGACACATAAATGAGTGGTAGTTAAACCGATGCCTTTTCAATAGCAAACAAAGAGGCCAGAGGCTGTAGAATAATATTTAAAAGATTGAGGGAAAATATCAATCTAGAATTATAGACTTGGGAAAAATGTTTCAATGAATGAGGGTGAAATAAAGACAGTTCCAGATAAATAAAAACTGAGAAAGTTTATGACCAAGAGACTCTACTGAAGGATTTCTTTTTTTTTTTTTTTTTAACAAATGTGGTCTGGGAAGGAGACAAATGATCCCCTGAAGGAAGTTCTGGGAAGCAAGAAAAATGCCAAGCTCTGAAAATGGTAGACCTGTGGGTAAGCCTAAAGAAATAACTATATAAATCGATAATAACACCTCTAATTGGTGGAGTTGAAAAAAGATTTTAAATCTTGAATAGCACGAGGTATCATTTGGAGGGTATATATTACAGCGTACCGAGTAAACCTCCACTTGTTTGTTGTAAGAATTGCCGTGGGTGGTTATGAGTTTGTACACTAAGGCTCAGCTTGTATTTCCATGGTAGAGATTTACAGCAATTGCCTGGGAGTAATTCAGGGGGAAAAAAAAATCTCCGGCAATTTGCTGCATCCAGAGAAGTGCTTGGCATGTTGCTGACTTTCCTCTTTCAGCCCCCTAAAGCAAATTGCAACCATATCTTGCCTTCAGACAGGAAAGTGCAAGCCCCTAATGGGCCGAGATACTGAGGAGGTACCTTACCCTGACTACTTGGGAGGGGTCTCCAGAGGAGCTTCTCTTCCCAATTATACATCCTTTCTTTCCAGAGAGGCAGCTGGAAGGTGAGGTAACTTATAAATTGGAGAAAAGGTTCATGTGGGAATGGCCAGCCTGATAATCACTAAGGACGGAATTACCAGCCAGACCAAGCATTCCCTTACACCACTTCAGGGTTTTCTTTAATGACAGTAGATTTCTCTTTATGTTTTATGCAGTTCTGTACCACGGCAGACTACATGTAATGGACAAAAAAAAAAAAAAAAAGGTCATGGAATCTACTTTTTTATTTGCTGCTTTGGTTGTGGCCCACTCTGGAAAGTACAACGGATTCTGTTCCTTTGCAATCCTGGGCCAGTCCAGGGAGTCAATTTGGTTTCATTTTGGCTTGAATGCTTCCTATGGACAGGGTCTGATTTCTTCCAATAACCGTTTTGGCTCCTGCCCAAGAACTGGCTGGCTCTTCACTTACCTTGTTATTTCTTAATGCTCTATTAAGCCCCAAATTCAAAGCCCAGACTTTTACTTTCTGTCCTACAGAAATAACTGACTTTGGGCCCCCTGTTTCAAGGGCAATATAAGCAGTTTAATAACCTAGAAAGGTTTTCATCATCTCTTTCACTCAACATTTTACCATTACCCGTGGGATCCAGAAAATAAAGAGACTGCTTTTCACATTGATTTGCTTTGCTCAGAGCAGAATTTTCAGTCTTTGGTCTCACTTCAGAGACAAGTATAGGTCCTGATGCATCCAACTGCATCCAGGAAAACTAAGAGCTCTCAGTTAACCTCATGAGAAGTTCCAGAGGTATGTGGCACTTTGGTGGACTCAGGTTAATCTACTAAATACAATCTTTCAGGCTGCCTATCCGCTGCTTATCAGCATCAGGCTCTGACATGAAAAGAATTTGGCCTCTAAAAATACTAATTTGTATTTCTCAAAGGCACTTGACTCTAAGACCTGAATTCTTTGCAAAGCAGGATTTCTATCGAACAATGCAGAGGAAAAATAACTTTCCTAATACAAGTTTCCAAAAACAATGCAGCATTGAGGTTGAGGGCTCTCAAGATCCTTCATTTTTGGAATTAACAAATTAAACGAATTTCTATGGAGAAGATAAAATATGGATAAGGGCTCAGATGCCCTCCAGCTGGCATGGAGGAAATTCTTTTTCAGCTTTGTTGATGTCACAGTTATCCTTTTAATTAGTGAAATTCAGTTCATAGACCTCTGCTTTGTGAGTTCACTTAGATTTCTATATTCCACATAAGGCACTGAAGGAATTGTATATTTTGTAAACCTGAAATATCTGCCCATACAGGCAACAAATGTTCCTTTTTATATGCAAATAGAGAGATCCATATTTGTTTAAAAAGCAAAGTTGTTACATTTTAAACACATTTTCTAGTTTGGAAATACCTTTCCTCCGGACAGCAAAGTACGCAAAAAATATACATGTACAGTTTGATAAATTCTCATGAAGTGAAAAGCTATGTAACCACTACCCGAGTCAAAATAGAATGTTGACAACGGTCTAGAAGCACTTCCCAAATATTAAACCCCTTTTCTTTCTAAATGTAGTCACCAACTTGACTTCCAAAATGACAGTTTAGTTTCCCCTGCCTTGGAAATATATTTAATTGGAGTTATTATGCATATATATACGTGTATGTAGATATGTATATTTCTGTTGGTATTATACCTAGAAGAAGATTGTAGGATTTTTGAGTTCCATGTCTGTTCAGACTTGCAGTGAATAAAATGCTCTTTTTATTTACTTATTTAAAATATTTTTTAAATGTTTATTTATTTTTGAGAGAGGGAGGGACAGAGTGTGCCTGGGGGAGGGGTAGAGGGAGAGGGAGCCACAGAATCCGAAGCAGGCTCCAGGCTGCACGTTGTCAGCACAGAGCCAGACGCGGGGCTCAAACTCACGAACCATGAGATCATGACCTGAGCCAGAGTCAGAGGCTTAACTGACTGAGCCACCCAGGCGCCCCTAAAATGCTCTTTTTAAATGGCTGCACCCAGTCAGTCTCCAGCAAGGAGCATTGATTCCGTTTCTTCATGCTGTTAGTGATTGGTGATGTCGTTCTTTTCAGTTTTAGCCATGCTGGTGCATATGTAGTGATGTCTCATGGAAACTGGAATTGGAATCTTCCGGATGAGTATAAAGTTTGAGCACATTTTCAGTTGTGAGTCTCTTCTTTGTCCCTCTTGCCCATTTCGTATCGTGATGGCTATCCATTTTCTTATTGATTTACATGAGTGTTTTTTAAACATACTTCATTTGAGGCTTTTCTTGGTTATTTGTGTAGCATGATGCATTTTGTACGATATATATTGATGAACAGATGTTCTTAATTTTAATGTGGTTCATGTCTCGGATTTCTTCCTTTAAGGATAATGCTTTTTGCATATATATTTTAAAATGTCTCCCTATATCAAGGCAATGGAGATAGTTTCCTGTATTATCTTCCGGAAGTTTTATTGTACTGCTTTTCTTACTGAGAGCTACAGTTCATCCGGAGGTACTTTTTGTAAGATTTGATGTGCGAGTTTTGTTTTTTTCACATGGATATACAGATCACAGAAGTCCCCAGGTTTCCTCTCAAGATTCTCAGACATTGACACCACATATCCATCCTCTGTTATTTCTTCTGCATTAAAATACAACACTTGTATTTTACAAGTTAGCATGTAGTGCACATTTATTATTTAACTGGTCAGACTTCAGCAAAACTTTTGTTTTACAGAGGAAATGGATATGAAAAGAGTACTGAGGAATAACAAATTCTCTCTGCTTAACTAGATTTTCTTTTTTTAATTTTTTTTAATGTTTATTTATTTTTGAGACAGAGACAGAGTGTGAGCAGGGGACAGGCAGAGAGATAGAGAGGGAGACACAGAATCCGAAGCAGGCTCCAGGCTCCGAGCTGTCATCACAGAGCCCGACGCGGGGCTCAAACCCATGAACTGTGAGATCATGACCTGAGCTGAAGTCGGATGCTTAACCGACTGAGCCACCCAGGCGCCCCTTAACTAGATTTTCTTTAGAGAAGGCCACATAAGTGCATATGGATTAGCAAATCAACATCAGCTTTGTGCTGTAAAATAAATCCATTAATAAATCTATTATTGGATTTATATGGGTATTTAGATTCTTTTCCAAAAGACATTTTTCCATTTCTAGAAGTAACCTTTTTATATTTTTGAATTACGTTACTTCAATCAATAGCAATCTTTACTTACGGCATAAATGAATTACTGAAATTACCCCTTTATAATTAAAATCATTTTTTATATTTGAAAATGATTAAAATCGCTTGTCAATCACATTGCTCTAATCAAGTGCATGGGCTACACATAGAGGATTGTTTATACCTTTTTAAAAAAAGAATAAAAAATATTTGTTTTACATGGATTGAATAGTAATTTCAGTTAGTGTCTCCAGCCAGTATTTGATACACATATAACGTCCAAAATACCTGGGCACCAGGGTGGCTCAGCTGGTTAAGCGACCGACTCTTGATATCGGTTCAGGTCCTGACCTTGCGGTTCACGAGATCCAGACCCACATCAGGCTGTCGGGCTCTGACAGCTGAAGACTGCTTGAGATTCTCTCTCTGCCCTTCCCCTACTCGTGTGCACGCTCTCTCTCTCTTTCTCAAAATAAAGAAATAAACTTAAAAAAACCAAAAAACAAAATGCTTTAATTCCAACAGTTAAATTCATTGTATTCATTGTTTATTAATTTGATAAATGTCAGGGTGAGAGCAAATTTATGGTACTATAGGTAAGAAGAATGCATTAAATGGAACTAATATTAAAACCTGTCATCAGTTATCAAATCTCAAATATTTATGTCTCAACCTTGTAATGCAACCAAAGTGGAAAGTTAATAATTGTATTTATATGTATTTTGATTTATTACATATGAAAGTATAATTACAAAACGTGACTAATTCTAATGTGAAATAATAAGTCGTAGTTAATTAAAACAATGATAGGTGAAATTTAAGGATTGCAAGACTAAAAGTGAAATGAGCTTGGGCAGAGCTTTTTATTTTTTTTTTAACGTTTATTTATTTTTCAGACAGAGAGAGACACAGCATGAACGGGGGAGGGGCAGAGAGAGAGGGAAACACAGAATCGGAAGCAGGCTCCAGGCTCTGAGCCATCAGCCCAGAGCCCGTCGCGAGGCTCGAACCCACGGACCGCGAGATCGTGACCTGAGCCGAAGTCGGACGCTTAACCGACTGAGCCACCCAGGCGCCCCAAGGGCAGAGCTTTTTAAAAGAAGCATTATTAATGGGGGCACCCGGGTACCTCAGTGGGTTAAGTGTCCAACTTTCCATCTTGACTCAGATCATGATCTCACAGTTCATGAGTTCCAGCTAGGTGTGTGTGCCTGCACTGATAGCAAGGAGCCTTCTTGGAATTCTGTCTCTCTCAGTCTCTCTCCCTCCCCCTCCCCCATGCTGTCTCTCAAAATAAATAAATATGAAAAAAAATTAAAAAAGCATTATTAATGGCATCTTTATGGGTGCATTATCTTCTTTTCGGTATAAACTGGAAAAATCAAATAATTTGAAATGTATATCTTTAAAACTTACTGTATTTCTTTTGTTCAACATGATGACTGCTTATTAAAACCTCTTTCCTCAGTCTTGTCCTTTTTTTCTATGCCTAGTTGATAGTTGACTTGTTTTCCTCAAATTTCAATGTGTCTAAAATTAGGCATATGATATTTCCCTCCAGATGGATACTCTTCTTCCCATTCCTATCTCTGTGTGATTTGAAAGTTTAGACCTACTTTGACTTCTCATCCCTTTCATTCACTCATTTGCTAAAGATCACTGTGTCTCTCTTTGTCTTATCACGTCTTCTTGGCTGTCCTCATTGTCTTCATCAACTCACCTGAATCCTGACACTGATATCCTAATGGTTTCTCTGCTCTTACTCCGTCTTTTTCAGTCCATCTTTTACACTACCAAAAAAATTTAGTTTTATTTTTTGATTAAAAAAATTTTTTTAATGTGTATTTTTGGGAGAGAGAGATTGACAGAGTGTGAGCAGGGGAGGGGCAGAGAGAGAGGGAGACACAGAATCCCAAGCAGGCTCCAGGCTCTGAGCTGTCAGCACCAGAGCCTGTCGTGGGGTTCGAACTCACAGACCTGGAGGTCACGACCCGAGCCGAAGTCAGACGCTCAACCAACTGAGCCACTCAGGTGCCCCCAAAAATTTAGTTTTAAAACTATGTAGTTTGAATAAGACCGTGCTGAGAGTAAAATCTTCAAATAGTTAGATTCTGCACATGACTTCAGGGGTTTTGCTAGATCTATCCCTACTCCCCCATATAGAATCCCATCAGTGCATTCTTTTTTTTTTTCCTCAACAGTCTTTGACATTTGAATTCACTCTCGCACCACCTTCGCAAATGAACACTTTGTCCTACTTGCAAGGTCCCACACCGTACTCTTCAACTCCAGTCTAAGTTTAGTTCTAAGGGCGGATTTCTGCTGCTTAAACCTTTATTTTATGGAGGAGATAATGAGAGAAGAGAAAGAGAGAAACACGGGAAAGGATTCACAGAGTAGGTGACTCTCCTCTTCACTGCATTGGCCGTCCATTTTCTACCACATTTAATCTTGTCAGTCTCCAAATTTAGGACCTGTGTATAGTCAGATAAAATGACTCCCTTACTGTACAAAATGAGGTATTAATAGCATTCACAAATGGAACACATGTGTTCTTAGAGCTACTCAAGAAATTTCTAAGGGGTTCCATGTCTAGAGTGATTAACGTGATAAATTATTCGGATCTCAAAAAAGGTAAGACTTGCCCTATCTGGGCTTCTGACATAGTGTCTGTAGCTGCCAAGTTTCCTCCTCGGGACCATGCCCATCCCAGGGTTGACAAGATGTTTAGCTTCAGATTCTCCATGTGTTTAGCTCCGGCTGTTGCCTGACCTGAATTGCAGCTCAGGGTCCCTCTTTGCCCAGTCTGGTTTTCTCTCTGTGTCTGTCTCTGTCTCTCTTTTTCTGTATCTCAGAGCAAAGTAAGGAAAACGTCATTAAAAAACAGGAAGAGAGACGAAGTTTCTTATTTCTTCTAGGAAGTAAACTCATTTCAAGGTTCCATGAATTACCTATTTTATTTATCCTAGAGACTTCACGATTTGCAAAAAATCAGCATGATGCAAGACACCCACCTGTTACGAGCTCCCCCCTGCATGTTTGCCATTCCCAAGGTCAGGAGCACTTGGTGAGACTTTGGATCTCCATTGCAGACTTCAAATGATTTCGAGAGACAGGAAAAGGAGGCGTTCCATGTTAATTCTGACAGATCAGTGTTATTCCTTCAGATGGAAGCAACATAGACTAGAAATAAATCAGTTTTATTCTTGAAAATTTACTTAGTCTCTGGACATATGTTTTCCATTAACTTTTCTAAGAGGACATATTTTTTCCATTAACTTTTCTAAGAGGTTACTGCAGACATTAAACCCACGTTTATTTTGTATCTGGGTGCAAGTTTTCTGCTTGCTGTTCACCCTCGACACTTTATGTAATGCTGAATCCCTTCTGTGTACTTATTTGATTTCTATTAACCTAAGAGAATACACTGTGAATAATATTTAAATAATGCACCTAGCAACAACTATTAATACACTGTGCAGACCCTCACTTACTATGGACTGATGCTTTCCTGTGTTTTGCTGTTCATTTCTACAAGGTAGATTAAACTGCATTCATAAAAACTGAGCTGTTGCTTGTGAGCAGATAGGGGGCAGAATGTTCCCCAATGCAATCTTAAGCGTAATGCTCCTGAACTTTAAAAACTTGGCTCCATTTGTTGGAGATTAATTCTTCTTTTTCAGCTGTTGATGTGCTGTTCTCATTCTGCCCAATGTATAATTAAAATGCATTTGAGTCTAGTGGATAAAGTTTAAAGGAGGGAGATAGCAGTTTTATTTTAAAGTGCCAATATTTACCTTACCTCAGAAGTCCTTTGAGCTGATTTAAGTGTATGATAAAGAATTTTAGGTATTGGGGCTCCTGGGTGGCTCAGTCGGTTGAGCGTCCGACTTCGGCTGAGGTCGTGATCTCATGGTCTGTGAGTTCGAGCCCCGCGTCAGGCTCTGTGCTGACAGCTGGGAGCCTGGAGCCTGCTTCAGATTGTGTCTCCTTCTCTCTCTGCCCCTCCCCTTGCTCACGCTCTGTCTCTCCCTCTCTCTTGAAGATAAATGAACATTAAAATATTTTTTAATAAAAAAAATATTTTTCTATAAGAGAAGAAAAAATTATAGCGGGTACAATATATGGAGTCAAGATACTATTTAATATAAAGATGGTAGAGAATAAAACATGATTCTTTGCTAATAGTATGATCTTGTGGAGACAGGGCCGTTGTTCAGGCTGGATGTAAGCCCATTGCTCTAGCAATTGTTCTCAAGCCTGAGGGCACAGTAGAATCTTCCAGAGGGCTTGTTAATTTACAGATTGCTGGGCTCTATGATGGAGTTTCAGATTCATAGGCCTGGGGGGAGTAGTATATTCAATCTGCATTCTTCACAAGTTGCCAGTGAGATGACTGCTGCTGTTGCTGCTGGTCTGAGGGCCACTTTTTAAATTTTATTATTTTATTTTATTTTATTTTATTTTATTTTATTTTATTTTTATTTTATTTTATTTTATTTTATTTTATTTTATTTTATTTTATTTTATTTTAATGTTTATTTATTTTTGAGACAGAGAGAGACAGAATGTTAGCGGGGAAGGGGCAGAGAGAAAGGAAAACACAGAATTCGAAGCAGGCTCCGTGTTCCCAGCTGTCAGCACAGAGCCCGACGCGGGGCTTGAACTCATGAACCATGAGATCATGACCTGAGCTGAAGTTGGACGGCCAACCAACTGAGCCACCCAGGCGCCCCATGAGGGCCACTATTTTATAACTACTGTGCTGGAAGCGTAGCCTAGCACGACTTTCCTCCATATTTACATCAGAGTATCAGAGGAATTAGCTCCAGATAATGAGGAAATTATGGAAATTCACAGAAGGAATACAGAAGTATAGGGGATATTAGAGGATATTAGAGGAGGTGATTTGGGATAGTTCACTCATTCATAGTAACAAGAAAAGGCGAAGTGTATGGGCACAGCTAGAAGGAGAGATGAGATGGGGTGGTGAGACGTGGAAATTCTGGTTTCAACAGGGAGCAAACCATCATCTGAGGGCAAAGAGAGGAAAGGAGATGTTGGAACTTTTGAGGAGAGAGTACAAGTGTAAAAACAGTGGAGGGTCTGGTTGATTCCCTCAAGTAGACAAACTTGTGTTCCTAAAACAACCACATCACGTTTGTTCATCTCACACCGAAAGAAACAGATTTCAGTGAGTCACTAGTTTTTAACTTAACAAGTCTTATTTCTTTCAGATGGATTTAAGCATTTAAATTCAATAGGCTTTTTATTTCCCATTTTGCATTATCTCTGCCTTCTCAGCATTAGAGCAAAGAAAACCTTTGTGTTTTGTTTTGTTTTGCTTTTTCTGCATCACACTTTGGGCTGTGTTTGGGTTTCGCAGTAGGTTGTAGGAAGTGAGTTATTTTCAGCATCATAAAATGCTGTGTTCCAAAGGTACAAACATTTCCGAAGCATAGCTGGGTAATTCCAGATTCACTAAGATTTTGAGGTTAAAAGCAGTGCCACCACATTATCAATGCACCATTTTGCTTATTACTATTTATAACCCATACGTTTCCGTTTGCAAGTTGAAATCAAATACCAAAACGTATGAAGGAAACTTCAACAGTTCATCTTAAAGAAGCTAGAAGCTTTGGCTATAGGTTATTCTAAGTAATCAAATGAGTAAATTACTGCCAGTGGCTATTTCCACTACTTGTCTATTTCCTGTGCTCCTCAAATAGTTTCCAGATAATCCTTCTCTCTAGAAGTATGTTAATTTTAACTCTTCATGCTGACTATTTAACACAAGGCAACATAATTACAGGTGATACGCATTGCATTAGTCTCTCACTTCTTGCTGATGCCTCTGTTTGAACTAATGGGTGACACGCTACCACGTGGGTAGATATATAAATTGTGAATTTAGTAAAAGTGGAACTATAAATTTAGCAAAGTAGAAAGTGGTTCCTGAGACTATACCAAATAACCCTCGTTGTATGACATATCACCACAAAATTTGGCGGCTGAGAAACAAGTCTTTATGGCACTGGGGTGGGGGGTGGAATTTGGGGTTGAGCTCACTGGGTCTGGCTGCCTGTGTGTTGACTGCGTTTATCTACATGGCTACAGTCGGCAGCCAGTTTGGGTAGGTGATGGCTGGCTGGCTTGTTTCTGTTCCTTCCTGGTCTTTGATTCACCGCCCAGCCAGAGCTGAGCCCAGGGTGCTGGAGGGTCCCAAGACAAAGAACACAGCGTAAGAGGTCTCTGGAGGGCCAGGCTTGTGACTGGCAACATCACTCTGACACAGTCAGAAAGGTCAAAGCAAGTCACAAGACCAGCAGACATTTAAGAAATTCTACCTTGTGTTAGGAGGCGCTGAAAAGTCATTGCACAGGAGCTTGTATTCAGGCAGGTGACTAATGTTGATTAATTGTGTAAAACTCTACCAGAGTGACAAATCAATCCAGTGGAAGTGACAGTGTAATGGTTAGAAATGGGCAAGTAGGGGCGCCTGAGTGGCTGAGTCCGGTAAGTGTCCGACTTCAGCTCAGGTCACGATCTCACTGTTTGTGGGTTCAAGCCCCATGTCGGGCTCTGTGCTGACAGCTCAGAGCCTGGAGCCTGCTTCAGACTCTGTGTCTCCCTCTCTCTCTGCCCCTCCCCCTCTCAAAAATAAATAAACATTAAAAAAAAAAGAAATGGGCAAGAGAAAAGGCGGTGGAGAAAAGATAGTAGGGGATCTACTGAATAAAGAAAAAAAAGTTTACTTTTTGAAATACCAGATTGTGTGATTTGCTGAAAAAACTTTTACTATCTGGAATGAGTTTAAGCAGCAAAGGAAACACGCACTATGGGGAACTGGGGGGTGTGCATCTCAATCAGAGGATGTTAGAAAGGGTGCGGTGTATAACAGTGGGCTGTGTTGGGTGGTTTGGGGACAGTTTCAGGAAGGAGCACTACGCTCTGAAGCAGGATGTGTTAATAAACCTCGTCTAGAAGAAGGAAGACCAGAGAAAGGCTAGAGCTGTGACTGGTGAAGAAACAGCAGTCACGTGTGTTAGCCAACACAGGAGGATGTTTGGTATTTTTGTTGTTTGCACCGTGACTTTAGCTCATGCCTAGACAAATATGGTATGCATAATACACTTGATTTATTACAAGTGAGTTTTAGGTTCCAGGTCATGAAGGCGTTATTACATGACCCAGGAAATAGTTTCTTATTATTCCCCTTAAAACTATTTGCTGTTTATCTTGCATGACTATATTCGCTTTATCCACTGTCTAGCGATACCCTCCGTGAGGGGCACGTGGGTGGCTCAGTAAGTTAAGCCTCCTACTCTTGGCTTCTGCTCAGGTCATGATCTTACAATTCATGGGATTGAGACCCTCTTTGGGCTGATGGCACGGAGCCTGCTTGGGATTCTCTCTCTCCCTCTCTCTGCCCCTTGAGCTCGTTCTCTCTCTCCTTCTCTCAAAAATAAATATTAAAAAAATATCCTTGGTTAAAGCATTTAGAAAATTAAGATTTTCAATATTTACAGGAATAAGTTGCATTACATTAGGATTACTTTATATGTAGTTTTATACCATGGTCTTAAAATGAGCTTTTTAAGCATTTTATCATGTAAAAGAGATTTATTAGATCACATCTCAACAAGACACTAAATCAATGTGTAAGTCCCATATAGAGCTTTAGGAGTGATCCTTTAAAATTTCTTAAGAACGGTCTCTAAGTGGGACAAATGACTTTATTCATAAGTCTCCCCTGCTCCCACATCGCTATTTTTTATCTAACCAGGGAATATTTAAACATATTGATCACAGAAATGGCAGAAAGCAAGACTAAAATAGCCCTGTAGGTGGCAGTCAAACTCTGAATAATGAATTAAAAATTTTCTGCTTATTACAGGTGATTGCTATCCTTAGAAAGTACTCTGAGTTTTAAAAAGCCAACATACTTTACAATTCTCATTATTTTGCAATATGTCTGAATTATTAAATCACAGTCATTTCAGAGGCACTGTATAAGAACTTTGGAAAACTAAAAATGAGAAGTATGACATATAATAGGATAGTACTTCTAAGTCAATTGGATTAGAAATATGTTTGTTACAATTCTAATTTATGAGTTATAGGCATTTAAAGTAATGTAACAAGGGGCGCCTGGGTGGCTCAGTCGGTTGAGTGTCCGACTTCAGCTCAGGTCATGATCTCATGGTTCATGGGCTCGGGCCCCGTGTTGGGTTCTGTGCTGACAGCTCAGAGCCTGGAGCCTGCTTCGGATTCTGTGTCTCCCCCTCTCTCTGCCCCTCCCCTGTTCACGCTTTGTCTCTCTCTCAAAAATAAATGAACATTGAAAATTTTTTTAAAGTAATGTAACAGTAGAAAAATAATCTATTTTACTTAATATTTATCAAGTAAAGAATATGTAAAAAATAATATGTCTTTTCTCTTCATAGCAGTAAGCAGAAGTAGTCACTTTGTTGCTTTAGAGAGGTATTGCCTTAACTTTCACCCTTATGTGTTTATAAGAGGCTAGTTACTGCTTTATGTTACTCAGAATGATGACTATCTTCTTCCAATATTCATATCTTAAAGAAAAGAATATACAATTTGTATTTGAAAGTACATTGGTAACTTGGTATGTGTTACCTATTACATAGTAAAGATGGATCAAAGGAGGAAATTAGTTATTGAAACTATATAGACAAAATCTATTTAATTTCTCAAAAAATTAAAACCTTCAACAATGTAAATAACCTGAACACCGACCAATCAGAAGTGATGCTGGCTAAAAACAACACGCATGGGCCTATGGGTGTGTACCAGCCTAAGCTCACTCAGGTATTATATCTTTTGGAGATTCTGAAAATAGGGCTGCCTGTTTTCCAAATAACCATTAAAGCTAGAATCTAGGTTGATCTGACATTACTCTTATTATCTTGCTATGAAATTTAGAGGAGTACATAATACTGTGTACTTATGTGCAACAATGGATTTTGCCGCTGTGGTTGCAGAAGTAGAATTAAATGAACTAAAGGACTTTATATAAACAAACTGATCAAATGACTAACTCTAATCTCTTATGGCCCTAGTCCACTCTCCTCAGGTCCATTTGAGACACCTTCTGAAATCATCGGGCATTATAATTTAATAGTTAAAAATCCAGCTTTGTTCCAAGTAGAGACATTATGTTGGCTTCTGTTCTTGGATAAAAATTCTTAAAATGCAAATGTTATTTGCCCCAGCGATGTGGATTGGGAAGCAGCCACTGAAAAAAAAAAGTCATAGAATTTCACAAAAGAGGAGCGTGAGCTAGATTTATTTTGGTATGAATAATAATAATAATAATAATACAATGGCATATCCACTTCAGGTGGTTGTTGCTGGTGAGGAAGTGGGTGTTATTGTTATTACAATGAAGCGTGTGTCAGAGAATGTGTCAGGAGCCTATGTAATTGTGCATTGTCTTGTTATTTTCTAACTGAATTCCATTTTTAGCGGGAGTGTTAATGTGCAGCTGTAATAACACATTTGCAGCCTTCCTTGCAGCTAAATGGGGCCTTCTATGGCTTCGAAATTGAAAAAGAATAATTCTCTCAGCCCTGGACTTCATTTAATATTTATTGAATCTCTAATATGTGCTAGTCATTACATATCTAGAATACAGTGTGCTAGCCTGGATTTTAAAGATGTGAATAAATTCCCATTGATTCAGAAGAATATTTGATACTTTCAAAGGATAGCTGAGAGCATAGGAAAATCCATCTAGAGGTGTAATAAGTTACCATTTTGAGATTTAACCTTCAGTGCTTAAATAATTTCGCATTTTAATTATTGTCCACCAGTAAATATCTATTCTGGGAAAGAAAATTGCAATCTGATTCCTATTACTGGTGTTACTTCTGTCTATCCCCAAGGGAAAATAATAATTTAGAATTCGTAGGGTTTTTACATGTATTCAGTAATGCAATACCCTTGTCTACACGTGTACCCGCATGTCTTGTTTTTTAACTTCAAATATCTATAATATGCTGATGATACGAGGTACAGAAAGTGAGCTTTTTAATACATGTTCTTTTTATTCTCCTTGTGTTTTCCATTCTCTTGCAAACAGCGATTCTGTTGTTGTGTTTTCTTTAATGGTAAAGAGACACTAAGTCACCCTCTGTGTAAAATCCCTTTATAAAATCGGAGACCGATTTTCCTTTGTTTAAGCTGAATAATCTCCTTAGGTTTATCCCTCTTGCTACGCATGATTTTATGCTATTTAAATCATTGAACCTTCTTCAAATTCTTCATCGACTTCTTCAATATTAGCTGTCATAAATAAACATTTATCATTTGTCCAATAAAAAAAAAGATATTGCAAAGTAATCCTGCTTCCTTAGTGGAAATTTTCTGGTAGTACCCATGTATACCATATCAAAAATGGCTGTGGTGAGGAAAAATGCAATGTATTTACATTTACCAAATGGTCCTTTTCTCAAGTAATATGATCTTTTCTAGTCGATCAGCACTGTTATAAGCCACCATAAACATCTAAAAAATTAATACTTCAACGATTTTTTTCTTTTAGTAAATTGGGATATATCTAGAAAGTAATATAGATTTAAATTGAGCTTCTTATTTTTAATACATTTTATTTCCATAAACTTCTGCCTCTACCATTTCAACTGTATTAGCTTTCTTTTCTTAGTTATTACTCTTTCTAAAACTGTAGGTTCAGCAGACTCTTAAAGAATGTACTTGAGAAAGTACTTACCTTTCTAGGCTTGAATTTCTTTATCTGGAAAACTAAGGAGTGGGATCAGATGAGCTCTCAGATTCCTTCCAGCTTTAGGTTAGAGAGTGTCAAAAATTAAGGAAACATTTTATTTTTTCTGATGTATTGAATTTATATTTCCCTTTTTTGTCTTAAGTTGCACCACATTTATTTCTTTGGCTTTTAGGCTTTCCTTTGCAGACCTCCTCACCCATCTTTTCTAAGATTCCCATTTGTATTTCTGCTCTAAGTTCTTATATTCATTGTAACCCTGCTACCTTATTAAGAGGAGGATGGCTTTGGGTATGGCCCCAGGGCTGTGGAAAGGAAAAATCAGAGGGTGTCCCTTGAAAGAATTGGAATGTTACATTTTATTTCAGGGCAGCAATGATTTTGCCAGAGGGAAGGAGTCATTCCACTTTGGCTGTTTCTCTTTTCTTTTCTCTTCTTTTTTCTTTTCTTTTCTCTTTCTTTCTTTCTTTCTTTCTTTCTTTCTTTCTTTCTTTCTTTCTTCTATCTTCCTTTCTTTCTTTAATATTTTTACTTTTGCATCTTTTACCCTTGGATGTTAGTGCCCAGACCTACAAGTCTGCTAAATCCTTCCATGACTTTTTATCACGCTACAGACAGCATCCTTTCAAATGCAAGGTCAGGGTGTAAGTCTTTTTTGATATCGTGGTTGTAAAGTGAGAAGTGCTGCTTATTTCAGATAAAACTTCTTCTTACCTTTCCATGAAAGCTTTATTGTTCACACATAATATCTGATTTTAACATTTTCATAAGAAATAGAAAACTGAGGAGATGGAGTAATAATGTTTGTGGCTATTGAAGTCCCAGAAATACATGACTGGATGATACATTTCCAGGTCATTTATTTCACCCCTCCATTGTCAAAGAAATTTTTTGTTGAATCAGCCAGGGAAATGGGTCTGAAATCTTTATGCTGCTCTGTGGCACCAAAATCTAGTGCTGCTTTTTCAATACACAGCGTTGTTAAGTTATTAATTTAGACTCTCAGCTGTACTTAAGTCATTGGACCTTCAGCTTGCAGAAGTTTTTGTTCTTAAAGACTGAGACATATTGACTGGACATGACTCCTTAATACGTTCAAATTGTAATTTCTTTCATGCTTTGAGGACAAATGGGGATGGTTGCACATTTTCTTTTGAATCCTCCTCTCTTTCAGTTAGTCTTGCTTTATTAAGATCTAAGTATGAATTCCCAACTGGTAAGTCAGTCAGACTCAGTTCAAGGCTTAGACAAAAACTGATTTCCTTCTTGAAGGTTGGGGAAGTATAAAAGTGGTAAAGAGTTATTTCACTTTCTCTTAACTGATTTAAAAATAAAGTGTATAAAACAGTAGGTATATAATTGTATTATTTAGTGTATAACATATAGAAATGTTATTTGCACGAAAGAGGTGAATGAAAGCAAAGCTGTATTGAGCTAAGGAAATGATCCTAGATGGCAAACTGAAACCACAGGGACAAACAGACCAGAAATGGCATATAGGAAGATACAAATACATATACTATAAATATAGACTTTCTCTCTTTTCTTCCCTTGGTTTCTTTAAAATAAATAAAATTATATAAAATAATACTTAAAGCAACATATAAATGGGTTTGTATTGTATATAGATGTAATATATGTAACAATGATGCCAAAAAAGGGGGGAAAGACATCAAGCTATATAGCAATAATGCTTTTATACCTCCAAAGAATTAATCTAATATAAATCTAAAGTACATTCTCATAGGTTGAAATGTATTTAAAGGGGTGTCTGGGTGGTTCAGTCAGTTAAGCATCAGGCTCTTGCTTTTGGCTCAAGTCATGATCTCATGGTTTGTGGGATCGAGACCTGTGTAGAGCTCTGTGCTGTGCTGTGCACACAGCAATTCACTGTATAAGAAAAAATTAAGAATTTAGGTGAATTCACCGACAAAAACTCAGTGAATTTGGGCTAAGTCTACAAAATAAACTGTTTTTCTGAAAATGTGGAGGAAACTATTTTAAATCATTTTTAAAATGTCTTATTTGTATGTTGGTTTTCAGAAAAACTTATCTAGTCTATGTAGAAATTCATCCTGAAAGATGAATGAGCCAAAATTATTTTTTTAAAGTGCACCTATATGTATATGGGATAAGTTTTTGCTGGGATTTCAAACTGATCCAATGGCCTACACAGGATAAGGACATAAAGTTTGGGTTTATCTTCTTTACCGTACAGAAATCATCTCTATAAGACAATAATTATTTGAATCTCATCAGTTTTTTTTTTCAATTTAATATCTCATCTTATAGTTTAGGCCTTGATTAACAGTACATAGAATGTTTCCACTAGAGGCTCAGAAACTCTTAGGCGGCTTTGTTATGTGGTGTTCTGTTATCCCGTGAAAAAGCTTGCAGTCATGCTTTAACTTGATTTTCAGTGTTTATCTGTGATATTATCTACTGCTATTTATTATCTATTGCTATTTCTCGGCATGTAGTTTCATCTAAGAAATGAGGTGGCCAGAAGCATGCACTCCTTGATGTTAATCTCTCCCTCCCTCCCTCCCAGTGTCTCTCTCTCTCTCTCTCTCTCTCTCTCTCTCTCTCTCTCTCACACACACACACACACACACACACACAGACACACAGACACACAGACACACACACAGACTTCAAAACATTCATGTATAAATGGTAGCTGGAGATGCTGGAGAAACATAGCTAGTATTCCTTTAGGGCTACAGAATTACAACTGAAATTATTTGGAAGCCTAGTGTGTGCCTGTCCATCAATGTGTTCTTCCCCATGCCCAAACCATCCTTCTTTGTTCTTCGTCCTGTTTTGTGACACTGGAGGTGGATTCTGTAAACACTTCTCCTTTAACAGGTGGCAAATGTTAAGCATTACAGCAGAAGGCTCTGGAAGCACACCGCCGGAGAAAGGGTCTTCTCTTCCTGAATCTAGCGGTTTTTTCCTTTTGCTCTAGTGATACGCAGCTGAGCCGCCATTAGCACTCAGGGGTGAACATCCCAGCTGGGGGGCTTCTGAGCAAGTTTTGCCAGAACACTAGAGGCAGCTTTCTAGTAAGGTTTGTTCTCATTCCAGGGGTGGCTTTCCAGCAAGTGTCAGTGCCCCACCCCCACTCCCAGGCTGGTGACTTCCCATTGAGCCTTGGTGGAATTCATGTGGGCAGTTTCTGCTTTCCAGGCCTGATGTACAACGGCTCAGCAAAATTCTCCGCCATCAGGGAGGTGACAGTTGAATTTTCTCCAACCATTTCCGAATGTCCTCAGTCTTGATGGTCCTCTTCTGAGATTCTCTTTCATGGATACTCTCTTTCAGCAGTGGCTACCAAATATATCTGCTATTCCTTTATTCTTTACATTCTCTCTGCCCTTCTTATTAGCCAATACCCCCTGATAAATTAATAATTCTTCATATTCAATTTTCCACGTTCAAACGACTAGTTTTGTTGCTATTTCCTAACTGCACCCTGAGTGATACAGATAACATTTTTTTTTTAATTTGAGAGAGAGAGAGAGACAGAGTATGAGTGAGCGAGTGAGGGAGAGAGGCAGAGGGAGAGAGAGAAAAAATATTAAGCAGGCCCCATGCTCAGCACGATGAGGGTTCTATCCCACGACCTGGGAACATAACCTGAGCTGAAATCAAGAGTCAGACGCTCAGCCGACTGAGCCACCCAGGCACCTCTGGATAACATTTTATTAGACATTTACCTAAACGAAGAAGGTAAGGGTAGTTATTTTCTACATCACAATATGAAATGCTTCTTCATATTTACATAAACATCTTTCCTACATTTATGTAAATATTTAATTTTTTCAGTAGTTAGTTCATGGTACACCTCATCATGTAATCTCATTTTTAAAAAACTGATCTTTTTTTCTAAAAATAAAGAAAAAAATTTTTTTAATGTTTATTCATTTTTGAGACAGAGAGAGACAGAGCATGAACAGGGGAGGGGCAGAGAGAGAGAGGGAGACACAGAATCGGAAGCAGGCTCCAGGCCCTGAGCCATCAGCCCAGAGCCCAAAGCAGGGCTTGAACTCACGGACTACGATATCATGACCTGAGTCGAAGTCAGACGCTTAACCCACTGAGCCACCCAGACGCCCCTTCTGAAAATTTAATTTAAAGCACCGTAAAGATTCACAATTTTACTGTGACAGAAATGGAAATATTTGGAAGCCACCTTTGTTTTACTCTCTTGACATAACCCTTTTTAAGATAGGGAATTACCGATTAAATTTCCAGTTTGCATTTTCAGAAAGGAGAGTGAAGATAATGGAGAAAAAATAACCGTTTCATAACTCTAAATTATACCCCACTCTAGCTTGGTATTTCAGATATTGTTTGTATGGCTGTGTACTTCCTGAAAGGATGCTGAATGCAAAAAGAAACACTTCTTCTTATAATTTGACAGAATGTTTCCAAAAGCAACCTTTCCAGTTTCTAGGGGGTATGTTCCTCCTTTTAGTAACTCATTGATTCTGAAAGATTATTTGAGAAACAAGGAACATAATCCAATATTGGGAGAGATAAAGACCACTTTCCATGAAAAGATTTGGCTGTCACCATATATAAGATGTTTTTAGGCATGCTGGAATCATATGGTTAAGTTTTACCTTGTTTCCATTGTGATTTTACTTAGAGACTTCTCATATAGTAGCTGTTTGAAATAGTTGCTTTGTAATTGGAAATGTAGGCACTTAGGCCTTTTAAAAATGCTAAAGAACTTTAATTTGTAGTTTGTGAAATAGTGCTTGTAATGATCATTAATGTTTTATAACTTGAGGAGAAATCACAAACCAGAAACTGCAAGATTCAGTAAAATATAATTAAAGACCTCAAGCTATAGTCATTTAATGGAGGTAAAAATTGTAAAGAAATCTCATTTCTATAAGCGATATTCTGCAAAACACTGAATTTACCAAGGGTTTCCATTTTGCAGATTGTCTAATGAATTGCAAAGTTAACATCATTTGACATAATATTTTCTTCCTTGCTTTTGATTCAGCTCTTGATTATTACTTTACCATTTCCTGAGTTTTGAAACATGTTACCTTGATAATTCTACAGAATTCCCTGCCTCGTGATGATGATCACAAATCTTATGCAGTCAGGTGTAAGTGAAGAAGTGATACCATTACTAAATGGTTTAATTTAAAAAAAAATTAATGTTTTTTATTTTTGAGAGACAGAGAGAGACAGAGCACAGGTGGGGGAAGGGCAGAGAGAGAGAGGGAAACACAGAATCTGAAGCAGGATCCAGGCTCTGAGCGGTCAGCACAGAGCCTGACACGGGGCTTGAAACCCACAAACCGCGAGATCGTCACCTGAGCTAATGTCAGATGCTTAACTGACTGAACCAACCAAGCACCCCTTAAATGGTTTATTCTAAACTTCGTACCATTCAATACAAAAAGAAAAAAAAAATTCTTCTCAAGAAATAAAGGCACGCTCAAGACCAGCACTCTTGTCATGTCTGTTTGTCATATTTCACTCTCTGAAAAGGACACACACTATCAGCGTAACTAGATTCCAACTTTGTTTCTAATTTCTGTCGCCAGGGGAAAAAATGTAGACAACACAGTCGTTTAGAGACAAAATTTATCATTGAGAAGAGAATGTGAAAGACAGAGTCATTTGAAAGAAGTCGAATATTTTACAGTGATGTAAATATACACTTGTCTTAACAAGTACAAAACCTAGGTCACCTCATTCAGATTACCTACAGACTCTGTTTCAACCATAGTTTTGCCTTTAGGCAATTTGAGAAAAAGCATGCATCACATGTGTAAACATTTCAGTGACTGTCCTTCATTTCAGTATCAAACAACTATTTCTCTATCTATCTATCTATCTATTTTTCCCCCTCAGGTTGTTTTGAAAGTATTTTTTTTTTTTTTTTTTGTGACTGAGAACAGTTGAAGTAAATTTTAAAAACATATTTTAGTGGCATTCAAGAATAACTGTGGAAGTTCTTCCTTCTAGGAGAAAAAAAAATAAAAGCACTTTGAGAACTTCATACACATTGAAGTCACTAATGCATCTTAATATAAATTTCTACTGCAATAAAATATGGCTCTACATGACTATTTTAGATCAAATGTAGGAGTTTCTAATAAATATAAAAGACATCATGTAAATGGTCAGAAAATTATGAATCAACATTTGAATTCCCATATTAAGAATCACGAAAATCCAATCTCCTGTTCAATTGCTTGGATACTGATTAGAAACAAATATGTACCATTTAAATATTTGAATTATAGCACTAGGAGCTCCTTCACTGAGTCATAGTAGGCAGATTAAAATGTATCCTTTTTTTTTTAAAGGAAACAAGTTTTGTTAATTTAAACTTTTAATTTATGTCTTCTGTTCACGCTTTCATTTTAGTAAAGTCTGAAATTTCACAATAAGAAACATGAAGTAAACACAGAATGTATATGTCAATTATAGCTCAATAAAGCTGGAAGAAAAAACGACTAAAAACACTTCTCATTTCAAAAGATTTTCAGGGGCACCTGGTCAGCTCAGTTGGTTAAGCGTCTGATTTCAGCTCAGGTCATGATCTCGCGGTTCATGAGGTTCATGAGTGCAAGCCCCGCATGGGGCTCTGTGCTGACAGCTCAGAGCCTGGAGCCAACTTTGGATTCTGTGTCTCCCTTTCTCTCTGCCCCTCCCCTGCTGGTGCTCCGTCTCTTTCTCTCAAAAGTAAATAAACATTAAAAAAATTTTTTCTTTAAAATAAAAAAAAGATTTTCAGAGGACTCTTCTCACTTCTCTGATCAATCCAGACAAGCATAGGTGGGGCAACCCTGGGTAGACCACATCCTTTGGACATCGTTCAGGCTCTCTATGGCTGTGTGTGCTCTACCCAAGATAATAAAAATGATGAATTGTGGTATTTTGTGTCTATCATTATTGCCCTAGGTATTTATAAACTATTTAGAGTTTTTTGTGGAGTTATATCTTTAGTTAGGTAGGAAAGTGCTGTCATTGTAGAATATTCATGAACATACATTAAACATGCAGAACTTTGGGGAAGGAACAGAGTTGAGGCTCTGTGGTAGGTTCCCAAAGATGTGCATAATCTAATCCCCAGAACCTGGAAATATGTTACCATGCCAAAGGCTTTGGCAGAAGTGATTTAATTAAGCACCTTGAAACGGGAGGTCAGTTGGGATTATTTGGGTGGGTCCAATGTAATCATAAAGTTCTCAGAAGTGGAAGATAGAACCGATACCACAGAAATACAAAGGATTATAAGAAAATATTATGAAAACTCAGGTCATGTTTTCACGGTTCATGACCAGACTCTATGCTGACAGCTCAGAGCCTGGAGCATACTTTGGATTCTGTCTCCCTTTCTCTCTGTCCCTTCCTTGCTCACGCTGTCTCTCAATCTCTCTCAATCTCTCTCTCTCTCTCTCTCTCTCTCTCTCTCTCTCAAAAATGAGTAACCATTAAAAAAAAAATAAATGGGTAAATTCCTAGAAACATATAGCCTTCCAAAACTGAATCAGGAAGAAATAGCAATTTTGAACAGACTGATTACTAAAAATGAAATTGAATCAGTAATCAAAAAACTCCCAACAAACAAAGGCCCATGACCAGACAGTGACCCAGCTAAATTCTACCAAACAGCTAAAGAAGACTTAATACCTACTCTTCTCAAACAATTCCAAAAAATAGAGGAAGAAGGAAAATTCCAAATTCATTCCATGAGGCCAGCACTACCTTGATACCAAAGCCAAAGACACTCCAAAAAAGGAAAACTACAGACCACATCTCTTATCAACGTAGAAGCAAAAGTCCTCAACAAAATATTAGCAAATCGAACCCAACAGTAAATTAAGAAAAGGCGGAGGATGGAGACAGAAATGTCAGTCAGGGAAGAAGACACGATGATAGACGCAAGGTCAGGAGATGTGACAGGAGAAGGATTCCATCTTTTGTTGCTGGCTCTGAAGATGGAGGTCTATAGAGGGCCACAAGCCAGGGGTGGTTTCTGGCTTGTGGCCAGAGAATCTATAAAAGGCAAAGCTATGGGCTCCTCCTTCCAGTCTAGGGAAAGGAGCCTCGCTTGGCTGACACTTTGATTTTTGCCCAGGGAGACCTGTGTCAGACTTCTGACCTACTGAACTGTGAGAGAATATATTTGTGTTGTTTTGAGCCACTAAATTTGCGGAAATGAGAAGCAATAGAAATCTAACACAGGATTCAAAATGAACAGTTTAGAGAGAAGACCAATTAGTGGTTGAAAAGTTAGAGGCGGTGAATAGTAATGTAAGGAAGCAGAGGGCTTTGGGAAGTGGAGAGCAATGGCATAAAGCAGGCAGAGCAGTGGTGCAAGACGCAAAAGTATGCCAACATCTGGGGACTAAAAGCGCTTGAAATGACTGTGCCAAACACTAAACCAGAAGAGAGATGAACCTGGAAAGGTAATTAGGAACCAGAGTATTAGTCTTCTAGTGAAGGTAATAGGTGGGGCTGGAACAACTCTGGATGCAAAGAAAAAGTCAAAAGCCCGTTGAAGTAACTTGGATTATAGCTCATGTCTACAGGACAACTGTAGCGAGGGCAAAAAGAAGTCTGTGGGTTTGAGAAATGCTTAGGAGGTAGATTAGGCTGATAAGTGGAGGAAGATCAAAGAATCAAGGATAAAACCCAGGTCTCTTGCTTATACAACCAAGTCATTTATTGAAAGATGGCCTAGAGAGGGGACCAATCTTGTGAAAGAAACAGTATGAGTTCCATCGTGGAAACATCGAAGTTGACAGGTGCGTGAACCATTTAAATGGAGAGGAACATTGTGAATTTGGGTTAGGTTTATGAGTGAGTTTGGGGCTGTTGGTACACTGTGAGAATTCCTGTATATGGATGATGCTGACTCTCTGAGAATGAAAAAAAATGGAGAGTTATTGTGCCTACACCAACATGTGAGAAACCAAGACATGGCATTTGGAAGGTAATAGAAGAATACAGGCAGCAGGTGCTGGTACACAAAAAAACAAGGTTGATTCGTGGGTTTGTAGCATTTACCGGTTTCTCTGGGATAAACATTCCCACCATAATTTATATGTGAGCTACCAATGTTACATCCCTGTGCAGTTGGGAAGAGAAACACATAATTGGCGCTCTTGAATCAGTGTGAGCTGATTCCGTTATATCACTGAGAAGCTTGGAAGGAGAAACAGAGAATTGAGAAGCAGGAGTAATGAGAAACTACAGGGAGTGAATGTGGCAATTCCCTTAGAGACTTTGATTATGATAGGAGGAGAAAGATGGAGACTGCAGGATACACATTGTTTTGTTTTTGGTTAGAGGAAGAACAGAGTAGATTTGAGTAATAGGTAGCCAGTAGAGAGGACAGGAAATGGGTGGTTGAAAGGTGGGGTCCCTAAGGAGCTGAATATGTGTATGAGGACTTGGAGGGGGGGGGGGGGGAAATCCCATGGGATCTTACGGATAAGATGAAACTTTTGGACAGTAAGCTCTTCTCTTACAACAGCAGAGAGCAGGAAGGGGTAAGTTGAGTTTATATGTTTATATACTGGAATTACAGTAGTTATTCTCTGATATATTTTACAGCGTAATGAATCAAACAAAATTTGACGCTGATGGAAAGGTGATGAAGATTGGAACTTTAAAGCGATTCCAAATAGGGAACAAACATTTCTGGGAAGTGTTTCTTTTGTTGAGGTCAGTGACCATGGATTGATAGAGGCACAAGTCTATCTGGCAGTGAGATATTCTCCAGAAGCTCCCAGAAATGCAGATGTAAATACGAAATCAGGCAACTATACTTGAACAGCATTGGCCTTTGTGAGATGGAGTGGCAGAGGTCCAGTGGGGCAAGAAATTGGTGAATAGCAATACTCTAGTAAAGGGATGAGGTGTGGAAATTTTGCTCTATAGGAAAAGAAGTAAAGATAGGTAAGGGCTGCTAAGTACAAAGAAAGTAGGGGTAGTAAGAAAACCAAGTAGGTAAAAATATAGCATAAAATGAGAATATCTGATAAATAATACAGGGAAGAATGGAAATTGTGGTAAGACAGGTATAGGTCTAGATTATAGAGACAGAGTTAACTTGAAAGCCATAACTAGACCATGTGAATTGAAGACTGTATAGAGAACAAAGGCAATAGGAGATGAGATCACAGGACTGCAAGGTCAGGGTTATGTATTGGCCATTAATGTGGACATTGAAGTCACTGACAATAATGCCAGAAATTAAAGGCAAAGACCATTGGCTTTCAATGATGTGGATGATAGTGTTAAGCGGGGGCGAGTAAAGGCTGTTGTATGAGTAACAGGGTCTGAAAACAGCAAGCATTTGACTTGGGTTGGGAGTAATGACTGGAAAGAGCAGTGGCTGGTAAGAGAAGCTTGGTCTTTCTATCATTTATGGGGAATGCTAAAGCTTTAATTGATATTTTTGGGGTGGGAGTGAGGATGGGAATCAGATTCTGGTTAACTCTACACAATGAATATACTGTTTTCACTGGAGCAGGAGCCTAACTGCTGTTTTCTGAAATTCCAATCTTAGAATTTTCTTAGGCATGTTCTGCTTGTCAGAAGACTTACCTGGTAATTTTAGGTTTGGAACAATCTCAATGGATTAATGCATATAAAATGTGAACACCTTATGAGAACAGGGTAATGATACATATACATACACTTGTGCTATTATTTATTTTATCATTTGAATAAATGAATTGATCTGTTGCTTTGTGATGAGATGCTTTGAGGGAAAGGGGAGAGGTAGGAGTTCCAAGGCATTTAAGGCATCGGTGCAGAGAAGGATGGGAGGCAAAATGCTAGTGAAGGAGACAGAGGAATTGCTAAGGATATATTTAAGAGTAATATAATTTTACTTCTAAACTTCCAGCTCTTATATAAGCCTTAGGTTGGAGAGAATGAGCAGAGATGCTCAAAGACTGGATACTGACTTTCCTAGTTATTTCTAAATAGTAGCCTCTGCGCCTCTTAACATTTAATATCTCCACTTCAGTTGGCTACTAAATGGACACATTGTTTCTATTAAAGCTATACTCTGTTTGTCTCTTCAAAAGTATACCTCCCTATTTTGTTATTGCCTGTTTATCATTGTCCTCCAGAAAAACTGGCACCTACATTAATACCAAATGAATTCATAATGTGTAAAAGCTATCCAAAAAGTCAGCAAATTAATAACATTGATTATAAAAGGTGTTACTTTTAAGAAGCATTTGTTTGAGATGATTGTCAATGCGCTCCTTCCTTTATTTAAATTTTATGAGCTGCTGAATTTAATACAGCATAGTGGGGAAAAAGTGAACTATTAAGTAAAATCAATTAGGTAAAGAATCTCTTACCTTCTACCTGGTGAAAATGATTTCCAGAATTCAGATGACACTTTAATTCCTTCCTACCTCAGGTAGTTTATGTCCTGTGCCTTTTATGATAATCTATCCAATTTCACGACTGATGGAGACAACCCGGAGATACGGGGAATCATGCACGTCCATGGACTTGTACAGTCGTATGCGTGGTGGTGCACATCCAGAATACTGTGTCTGTGAAAGGGAGAGGCCTTTATGCTCTATCGAAGAGAAAAATGTGGAATGTGTTCAGGACACAGGAACACAAGAAAAGGAGACATAAATTTAAAGAATTTTATATTTTAAACACATTATTTTTATCAAGCTTAAAAAGCCCAAGAAATAGAACTTAACTCACCCTTAATAAACTATACTTCCATGATTTGGGATTGTATTTGTTAAATGATGGATTGATTTCATTTTTTTTAAGTTGAAAGCCACCTCGAGTTTCAAAATAATCTCAGTTCATAAAACCAAGCATATGCAACACTCACAGTAGCTAGCACGAAAGAAACGATTAATGTTACCGTTGTCATTATGATTATGATTATTTATAACACAAAACAAATATTCGTAGAACTGTGTGCCTAATGGCATAACTGAATGTTGAATAATGGGGAAGTTAATAAGAATATATATTTTAAAAACTTACAATATTTTAATGTGCTTAGAGCAATCCTATCAAATTTGCATATTGCCCTTCAAGCTACGCAACTTTAATTTTTACTTTTTAATGTATTTGCCTTCCTGCCCAAATAACTTGGTAAATCCCTGGAAGGAAAATAATGTATGCTTTATTCCTGTTTCTGATGTCAGTATCTGCTTTAACACATGGCACGTAAGTGAGACTCCATATACTTCGCATCGCTATCACTATTTGGTTGGATAGAGGTCTTCCAGATAAAGGGAAATTTAGAAAGGGTAGACTCTGAAGTATTTACTATCATTTAAAAATAAATGTGAGGTGAAATTGTAATAGTATTTGCGTCTTAGAGACAAAACATAATAATCACAAGACTCTTTCCATTCCTTTAGGACATTTCTGCAGAGTGAGTGTCTTCTAGGCATTTAAAATCTCTTTTATTGTTTGTTTATTTGTTTATTAAATGTTTATTTATTTTTGAGAGAGAGACAGAGAGAGACAGAGAGACTGAGACAGAGAGAGCTGGGCAGAGAGAGAGGGAGAGAGAGAATCACTCACAACCGTGAGATCATGACCTGAGCCAAAATCAAGAGTTGGACACTTAACCAACTGAACCACCCAGGGGTCCTGAAATCTCTTTTAAACAAGTCCCTTTCCTTACTCTTTCATATACATCGGAGCTCTTAGTAAATTACAGAATCCATTCTGACTACTTTTAATAGAAAACATGTTTTGAAAGCATTTTTAATACAGTGGCATGTTTAAGGAGTTATTTCTTTTACTATATAACATGATTATTTTCAATAATTGTGAGATGAGATAAATAACAACTATGGCCAGAGAAAAATGCAAACTTTTTTTGTTGACTTTTCAATATATAATAATACCAATAAATTTTTTTTCTTAAATCACAATTAGAAAAATAAATAGAGGTGCCTGGGTGACTCAGTCAGTTGAGCATTGGACTTTGGCTCAGGATGTGATCTCACAGTTCACAAGTTTGAGCACCTCATTGGGCTCTGTGCTGACAGCTCAGAGCCTGGAGCTGCTTCAGATTCTGTGACTCCCTCTCACTCTGCCCGTCCCCTGCACATGCTCTGTCTATCTCAAAAAAATAAATAAACATTAAAAACAATTAAATATATATTGCTGTATGGGGTGCCTGGGTGGCTCAGTTGGGTGGGCGTCCGACTTCGGCTCAGGTCACGATCTCACGGTCCGTGAGTTCGAGCCCCGCGTGGGGCTGTGTGCTGACCGCTCAGAGCCTGGAGCCTGTTTCAGATTCTGTGTCTCCTTCTCTCTGTGACCCTCCCCCATTCATGCTCTGTCTCTCTCTGCCTCAAAAATAAATAAACATTAAAAAATTTTTTAAAAAAAATATATATTGCTATATAAAAAGGAAAAAGTGATAGATACTTTTAAAATACATGAATACATTTCTTTAAAAATTGAAAATTCATTTTCTATATATTAATTTCTCATAATAATGGATAATATTATACTTTCTGTTTTTCAACTTGAACGTGGGAAAATTTGTCAATGACTTCACAGAAATGGATTTTCTTTGTATATACATGTTCAGCAAGTAGTATATCAGATCAGTCTAACTTTACTTATAATTGACTGGAGAACTTTTTTTTTAATTTTGAAATTTTCACAAGATAATAGGTACACAAATAATATGTGTATTTTTAAGTATGAAGTTTTAGAGCCTTGGCACCTGAAATAGACCAAACTACTTAAGGTCACTTTCACCTGTGACAGAGAAATTGCACATTGCTGGCTTTTTACAGAGGAGAATTAAGCTAGGGTGCCTGGACCTAGGAGGATTTATACAAGTAAACTGTTTCATATTTACAGTAAAGATAAATACAGTAAAAATAAAATACAGTATCGATAGAAGTTTCTTCAGAGATTTTGTTACATTTTTGTTGACTGAAACAAAAGGATCTCCCTATGCTCATTACTGCAAATTAAAATTAATTTGTAGTATAATCTGACACTGAGATCAGAAAGAGCAAGGTTCAAACCCTTCGTTTGGTTGGACCACATCGTTTTTATGTTAAGACGAATCCCGTAATCTCAGTGAAGCTCACTTTCTTCATCTGCAAAATTGGGGTTTTCAGTATCGACTGACCTCTATCTAAAATACTTAGGCCAATGGGGCGCCTGGGTGGCTCAGTTGGTTGGGCGTCCGACTTCAGCTCGGGTGGTGATCTCGCAGTCCGTGAGTTCGAGCCCTGCATCGGGCTCTGTGCTGACAGCTCGGAGCCTCGAGCCTGTTTCGGATACTGTGTCTCCCTCTCTCTGACCCTCCCTCGTTCATGCTCTGTCTCAAAAATAAATAAAGGTTAAAAAAATTAAAAAAAAATAAAAAATAAAATACTTAGGCCAAGGTAAGAAAAGCACATATGTGATATAAGTAAATAACTGTTGAATAACGTTTGCTTGTCCTTGTGGTTTGTATTCAATTTTTGCTCATGAAAAACAACAAAATATTAGAAATATTTCTTCTCATGATCATGTTCACACTGAGCAGATAACACATTGGAAGGAGAGTTCAAGGGATTGACTGATGCTTGTTTAAACACATATACGCTCACACAGAAGCCTAACAGTCAACCTGCACGCCGGCACCCTGTGGGCTGACCTGTGGTTTAGGATATTGGTTGTCTCTATCATGCTTGGAGTTACCAGTGCCACTGGAGGACTGTTTAGAGCAATCCCAAAGAAGCAAAGCTTTTAGAAATAGATTTATTTACAGATGGCTCTATAGTTTTACTATGTTTCTCTATGTAATACATAATCCGCGTACTTTAAGGACAGATCGGTTGGACGGCTGGATGATGAAAAGAATAAAACGGAGGAAAGGTGTTTTCCATGATAACCAGCTAGCATCTCCTTACTTCAAGAAGAGTAATCATATTTTCGTCTTCCTTTTTGGAATTTCGGCCACCTGAAGAAAGGCAGAGTACCTACAATCATAATTTTGGAAGTTTAAAAAGGAGGGACCAAGTGTCAAAAGTGATTCAGAATATTTTCTCTCGTAATTGTAGGGGAGAATGATTTGCTTATTCCAACGTTCTATTCTCATTGAGTATTAAAACCAAAGCCTGCATGATGATTTTTAACTACCTGGGTTTAAGTGATCTGGGAAGGTGGAATGGTTACCTCTTTCCATTTACAGTTAAAATGTTGGTTTGTGAGCATAATTCGTTCTGGAAACATGCTTACAATCCAAAGGATTTGTATATCAAAGCCAATTTCAAGATGCAGGGGCTCAGTTGGGATCATGTGATGCTCGGCATCACATACTCCTCATACTGCGAGACATCACTCATTTATCAAGTTAAAATTTATTAGAAATGTTTGCTTGTCTTGCGGAACACTTGTGGAACAAGTTACTCGCAATCCAAGGTTTTACTGTATCTTCTTTTTCATTCAGGCAAATTACAGCTGTTCAGATACAGTAATTCCCACAAGAAGTTTTCTTTGGTGAGTAACTAAACACACAGAAACCCAAATGACTCAGTTAATAACGCATGTCAAATGTATCAAACAACAAAAAAAAATGTCCCTTCGGTCTCTAATCCTTTTTAGATAAAGATACATATTTAGCATTAAACACAACACACAACAGAGTATCAGCCTTTTAAAAGATTTTTGTTTGGATTCTTCAAGTTGTCCTCGGGAGGGTGTGAAGGGCCCCTGGGCAATGTTTTTACCAGATTGTGTTTTGTTAACACTCCTGAACTTATTCTATGAATAATTAGCCGTATTGGAATTTCAGAAATACTGTTCTTCTGTTGTCAACTATTTTTTCCTGAGAAGACCTCAGAAATTACATTGAGCAACACGGGAAGGATACAATACAAGACTAAGCTATGTGACTCCAAAGTGAAATCTGATGCACAAAAGGTAATGTGAATACACATTCAACCAAGCAGCTGGATCTTTCAACCAAAGCACTTAACCCACGGTGTCTCTGGTGGATTGGACTTCTTTGCAGCGTGGAGGCATCAGGGAAGTTCTTCTGAGGGGGGCTCATCGCTCCAAGCACGAAGGGTCCGGGAAGCAGAGAAGAAAAGTAGCAGCATCTTTTATGAACCAGCTTTAGAAGTTTTACAGTGTTACTTCCGCTAAGCTCTGATTTTATACTATTGAGTCACGAAGTCTGGCCTAGATTCAGAGGGAGGGGATGTAGACACCACATCTGAACGGAGGAATGAGTTGTCAAAGGATTTGTGGGCATGTTTTAAAACTGCTACAGGCAAGATATATACCGGCAAATGGTCATGAGGCATGCTAAATTGATTTGCACTATCGAATTTATAATTTGAGTAAGAAGCCAACCATGGCAGCAGCATAAACATACAGATTGGTCCACATGGAGACGGCATTCCAATTAATTCATTACTTGATCAGATTCTCCTTGGTGGAGATATGATAGGTCAGATAATAGTTCAGAGAAGAGGATAAGAAACTCTGAATACGGATAAATCAAAGGATCTGTCAACAAAGTTTTAAGGGATGTTAAGATTTTTAACATGAAACAAAGTTTCCTCGTTGAATAGGGTAGGGGAAGTGAGAGAATTGAGTCCTTACCCAACTCACAGTGGAGTAAACCAGCTACCTTTCAAAGAACCTCCCTCTTAATAGAGTTAATTTACAACCACAATTTAGTGATCATTGTGAAATTAATTTTGTTCATTTGAATTAGTTTTGTAGGTTGTACTCATTTATTTATTTTTTATTATTAAAAGGTTTTATAAATGTGTAAGAACTTTAAAAACTTACCAGGTTTGTGGTGGTACCTTTTAAATTGGCATTATAATAACAGTAATTTACATTACAAAAAGACATTGAAGAAATTATTTAAACTGCATACAGGAGAACTGAACAATTATGGTAAACATTGTTGCTTTCAATATGGTCTGTGTGAAAATGTCATTTAAAAAGTATGTGGGGACACCAGTGTGGCTCAGTCCATTAAGCATCTGACTTTGGCTCAGGTCATGATCTCATGTTTCTGAGTTGGACCCCCAGGTCAAGCTCTGTGCTGACAGCTAGGAGCCTGGAGCCTGCCAGGGATTCTGTCTCCCTCTCCCTCTGTCCCTCCCCTGCCTTTGGTCTCTCCCTCTGTCTCAAAAATAAATGAATATTTAAAAGGAAAAAAAATATGTGAATTGGCTTTTATATTGGAAACAGGAAAAAATCAAAATCTTCTTAGTTTAAAAACAAAGACCAGGTTTTGAAACCCTGGCCAGATTATTTAGTACATGTCTCTTAACTTTTAGGAGGTGTTCATTTAAACCATGCCAACACTATAAAATATTTTAAAACTATCTCCACCAAAATATATTCTCTTTGGTTCTACAAAGTGACATCATTATGCAGTAATATTTAAAATTCATAAAAGAAAGTACTTGATTAGAAATTGCAAGATACAGATTTCTTTATATTAATGAAAGAAAGTTCCCTAGAATATTTCAGCTTCTTCCTGATATTTAACTTCAATAATTTTCAAAAGATGCTTTTTAGAATTAGTTAAAACTAAGTTAGCTCTTAAATCCAGTATTCTATGTATCTGTCTATAGTTTTTCTATTTCTAAAAATTACCAAGAATGATGGATTTGCCTTAACTGAAAACACAAAGTCATGTTTTAAGTATTTTTTTGTATCTCCTCAAGTTTGGGACATTGAAACTAATATAAACATTTTATGGAAACATTGTGAATTACTATTGGGCTGAAACTAGGCTAGATGTATACTTGAGAAAAGATGATAATGATGATGTAAAGTGAAACTGTCATGGATCCTTAAAAGCCACCACGTAACTTTGGCTAGATGTGTACAGAAAACAACCCTTACGAAAACACTGATCTAATTCAGTCTCTGCCCCCCACCCCCCAAATTTCAGTTGGGAAAGTGTTCAGATGAGAGAAAAACAGTCCTGTGAAGGTTTCCTGACTCTATTTTGAAAGTTTTGTAGGCTTGAAGTTTATAAACATGCACATTTCTATTACTATGGTTTTATAAAGTAAAACTTTTTAGTTTCTCGGGATCAAATGGAAGGGTATACTTGCTTATATCTAATGATTCCTCTGATTGATAATATTTGCTTAAAAGACCATGGTTTAATTTTTTTATACATTTCTTTTAGTAACGGTTCTGCTGTTAGGACAATAGCCACCAGAGGGCAGTAAATACGCCTGTAATACCAACTAAGGCGTCCTGTCTCAAGTATTTTTTTATTGTGTAGTTTTTGCATAGCTTGTATTTCAAATTGTTTTTAAATATTTTATACCATGCAATAATTTTATTTATTAAAATGTTTTTAATGTTTATTTATTTTTGAGAGAGATTGACAGAGCACAAGCAGTAGAGGGGCAGAGAGAAAAGGAGACAGAATCAGAAGCAGACTCCAGTCTCTGGAGCTGCTGAGCTGTCAGCGCATAGCCAAACACAGGACTCGGACCCATGAATGGTGTGATCATGACCTAAGCCAAAGTCCAACGCTTAACCGACTGAGCCACACAGGCGCTCCTATGAAGTTCTAAATAGCAAACAATCTCAGTTAAACGAGGGCTATTCTGCCGTTAGTTATGGGCTGAGTTGCGTCCCCTAAAAACTGTTGTGTTGAAGCCTTAACCCCCAGTACCTCAAAATGTAACCGTATTTGGAACTAGCGTCTTTAAAAGGGTAATTAAGTTAACACAAAGTCATTAGGGTAGGCTGTAATCCAATCTGACCATAAGAAGAGGAAGTTTGGAAATAGGCCCAGAGGAAAGACCATAGGAAGACCCAGGGAGAAAACAAATGTCTACCAGCCAAGGAGAAAGGCCTCCACTGAACCCAGCCCTGCCAACAGCTTGATCTCAGGCTTCCAGCCTCCAGAATTGTGAGAAAATAAGTTTCTGTTGGTTAAGCCATCCAATCTGTGGTGCTTTTTTTTTTTTTTTTTTTTTAAGTTTATTTATTTATTGAGAGAGACAGAAAGAGAGAAAGAGAGCGAGCATGGGGGAGGGTCAGAGAGAGAGGGAGAGAGTCCCAAGCAGGCTTTGCAATGTAAGTATGGAGTCAGATGCAGGGCTCCATCCCAGGACCCTGGGCTCATGACCTGAGCCAAAATCAAGTGTCAGACGCTTAACCGACTGAGCCACACAGGTGCCCAGGTGGTATGTTTTTATGTCAGCCCAAGATGACTAGTACAATATATTTTCCACGAAGAACAACAATGATACCAAGGCTCTATTTCACCAACATATGCCCTACTTCTCAACACTATCCTATCTTCTAACTACCTATAAAGGTAGTGTGGGTAGTACCAGTTTGTCTCCTAGTATCCAAAGTCTAACCAAGAAAACAAATTGGACCGATGACATAAAAGTAATAACATTGAAAGTGGGGGGGGGAGTGTTTACATGAATAATGTTGAACCGGATGTGTCTTAGTCATAGTTTCAGTGGAGGTCTCCAGGCAACAGCTGATGCATTTCAAAGTGAGGGGCACAGCCCCCTGCAGAACTTTCCAAGAGGTTTCCTAACTGGTCGTGCTATCACAGCTGAACACCGACGTACGGCCTATGCAATAATCTGGAGAAAAAGCCCAGGAATTTGAAGAAGACTTTGGAGAACTCTGTCTGTGTGCTGAGTGTCAGACCCCTTCACCGGCAGACTAAGGAGAGGGACTTAATGAGGCCGCTCAGAAAGTTTGATGCATGTCCCTGGAGCTTGGAGGACACACTAAACTGATGTCTCATTCATGTCTCAGAAATCTGAAGGGTGAAAAGTTATGATTGGTTAGTTGTTCTGATGGCAGAAGGAAAGAGTTTTCTGTTAATCTAGAGTGTGATGGTGCAAAGGATTCTTTGGTCTTTCCTATGCACTCGATGAGGGCCATATATGCGAAAAACGTGGAGTAGAATTGTCTTATTTTCTCTATAAGGGGAGAGCCTTGAGAAGCAAAAGTCCTCAGCTAAAAAAAAAAAAAAAAAAAAAAAAAGAAAAGAAAATTAAAAGGACCATCAGATATCTAGGCTCTGAGAAGGTATGTGCATGTGGCCAACTGGAACAAATACACACTTGCACGGCTCAAGAAGATTCCAAATGACTGATCTCCCAGAGGAGAAGCATGTCTTGAAACCTAGAGGTCTAGAGGGCACCAGTGTAGACCACGCTAACATCCAAATAAACTGAATGAGAAATGCTCACCATTTTTCCGGCTTCTCTCTCTTCCTTCCCACTTTCCCTTCCTGAAGGGTTAAGGAGCCAACATTCATACAAGCTGAGAAAGGAGTAAGAAGGACAAATTAACGGAATCTGTTCTTCTTTTCCTCATCATGAACACGTGACGTGTTTAAATGAAGTTGCAATTTATTAGTTATTACACTGACTTGAACATTCTAATCGCAGTGACTTAAAGCATCGTGTACCTACCTTAGTCTTCATTCAGAGGGTGAGGAAATGGGGATACCACCTGAATTTGTTTTCTGGTTATACTCCACTAGTCTTCCTTCCTCAATAGGATAGATAGTACAATTTATGATATTTATGCAAAAAATAATGTATAGCAATCCAAATCTTGAAGTCATAACCCTCAGACACATAAATTTAACAATATTGTAATGAATTAGGATGGACAGTATTCAGTCTGAATAATCAGTGCCTCATATGATGTTGAGCTTATACATTAGTATAATGCATACTTGAAATAATTTTTATTATCTGAGCTAGGAAAATCTCTTCATTAGAAAATACATCCTTAGGTTTCATTTTGTAACATGCTTACAGCATATTGAGCTTAGAGATGAATTGTTCATTTAAGGTTCATTTAAAAGTGTCAGACAGTACCATAATTTAGCACTTTTCCCCCCTGACTGCCAACTTCTACTTGGCATCGTGCATCGGGCTGAATGACACAGGTTTTTGGAGACTGCCATTGGTTTCTGCATGTCTCATGGGCACGAATAACAACTTTTCAAGAGCACTGTTCTTCCCAGAGGGTGTAAATAAAAGGCCGCATAATTTGAATTGCTTTAAAAAATAGCTCATTGTGGGGCGCCTGGGTGGCTCAGTCGGTTAAGTGTCCGATTTCAGCTCAGGTCATGATCTCGCGGTTCATGAGTTTGAGCCCTGCGTCGAGCTCTCTGCTGACCGCTAAGAGCCTGGAGCCTACTTTGGATTTTGTGTCTCCCTCTCTCTCTGCCCCTCCTCCACTTGTGCTCTGTCACTCAAGAATAAATAAAAGCATTTAAAAAATATTTTAAAAATACCTCATTACAAATACATCTGATTTATCCTGCCTGCTCATTTAGGCACTATTAGCCATAGCAAATCATAACTGTTGATCACTATTCATTTCCTAATCAGGCCTATTGAACATTAATCAAAAAGCGATTTTTCATTTTATGGTCAGCCATCAATTTTAGAGCTATAGAGAATTTGAAAAGCAGAAGATAAAGAAATCAAAGTAACAATTTCCCTGGGGAAAGATTTGCATATAGCAAGACAAGTCAAAGCTTCGAGCAATACCCCGTGTGAGTGCTGTCTGTAAAAATCCACCATTTATGGAACCCTTGCCCTATGTTAGGCATAAAGCTGATACTATCATTATTTTCATTGTCCAGGTGAGAAAAAAGTGGCGGGGGGATTTACTAACTTAGTCTTATGGGGAGTGAGTGTCCGAGGCAGGCTCAAGTGTAACGTTGTCTGACACGAAAGCTTACGTACCCGGACACAGCACTACTCTGCCTCTCTTGAAGTGCTTTCCATTTAGAATCTCAACCTCTGTATGGATGGTTGGACAGAACTTAAAAGATAATAACAATAAGTTACCAGCAATTCTGAAGGTTATGTAATTTCCTCTTAATTCTTAAATTACAATAAAGGTTTGTGTCCTGTAACAGACACCCTAAATAACAAAAGGTTACTATGCCAAACTGAATTTTAATGATCTTCCACCTGACCGTCTAGGAAGAAGCTATCTAGGATTGCTCGGTCAACTCTGTGGTATCAGACATAAAGCTGGTTAGTGAGTTGTCTTCATTTTCAGAACAAAGACAATTCCTGCCGCCAGGTTTACCTTCCAGCCAGGATGCTGAAGGAAAGAGAAACAGAGGGCACGCCCCTTCTTTGCAACACCTGGAAGTTGCCTGTATTTCTCTCTTTTTTTAATTGAGATACAATTCACATAACATAAAACTTACATTTAAAAATTGTAAAATGTATCATAAAGTGGTTTTCGGTATACGTACAGAGTTGTGCCTCATCACCACTCTATTTCTGTCATCGCCCACCCAAAACGATTACCTCTGTCCCCTGGCAACCAAATTATTGCTTTTATGTCTTTGTCTTCTGATTTTTTTTTTTTAATAGCTCGAAGATTGATAAATTTACTTTCTTTTTCTATAGGTTTGCTTACCTTGGACATTTCATATAAATGGACTTCTACAGTACACGGCCTTTTGTGACTTCTTTCTTTCACTTAGCCTAATATTTTCAAGGTTCATCTATGTTGTAGTATGTATCAGGACCTTATTTCTTTTTATTGCAGAATAATATTTCATTATATGGAAGTGCCTGCATTTTATTTATCCATTCATCAGCCGATGGGCATTGGATTGCTTTCACTTTTTGGCTATTATGAATAATGTTGCTTTGAACAAACATGTGCAGCTTTTGTGTGGACATGTTTTCAATTCTCTCAGATATGGACAGAGGAGTGGAATTGCTTGGCCATATGGTAAACTCATGTTTAGCTTTTTGAAGAGTTCATGTTACTTTTTTCTCATATATCTTTGACCAAGGCTTTGTCATAATGATATTGGGGACACTGAGAAAGTTGAGAACTATAGTCTAAATTATGGCCACTCTTGCTCAGCTAAAAGTCTATTAATAATCTAGTAATAAATCTAATTATCCATTATCCTCAGATAAGGAAAGGATAGGTATTTGGAGTCAAATAGTCTTTACCGTAATGCATCTTTTTGACCACACAAATAACAATACATTCTTTTCTTCCCATGTAAAGAACACAGTCACTACTCCCCAAGAGAGACAATCCAAATTTCTGCCATCTTCAACTAAAAGTCTTGGATATTTGAGAGACGTGGTCCTCCAAGTGTATCCCCTCTAAATTAAATGATACTTATCTGCCCCCCAACACACCCAATATATAATGATGATAGAATAGGAAAACCACATGGTAAGCTACTACTTGGAAAAGGCAAGAATGGAAAATGCCAGCAATCAATGATCCATATAAAATATCATGGACTATTGGACAGGAATAGACAAGTCTTGAGTGAGTAGTTGAGTAAATGCCTTGGTTAGGCCATCCCCTGGTTTGCTCCCTGGAAGAATCTATTTTCCTCTATTGTTCTCTGTGATCCCAGATATTGTTGACTGGAAGGTTCTTCCTTGTCAATTAATCTACACAAGTCACACCCAAAGTGAACATAAAGAGAGAATTAGCTATCTGAAAATAGACTGAGGTGATAAGGAAGTTATCATAATCTGATGTTTAGCTGTTTGATTGGTTCACATTGCTTTTTTGCCTGCGTGGGAGAAATCCTCTGGGCCACAGACTTATCTCTTGCTAAAACCATATTTTCAGAGTGACTTTTTAAAGTCATCTCAATGGGATTTATTAATTCTATAAGACATCAGATGATCAGATTCTTAGTCACCTTAAATTTTAGACTGCAGATTGAGAAAATCTCTAGAAAAGAGTCAAATTCCCTTCATTTTCAGCCTACACAGTTGGTAGCAGTTAATCTTAGTCATTCTTGTTCAACTTTGTTGAAGGCACCAAGAAATAACGAATATATACCAATTTTGTGATTTTCCCACATAGTTTCTCCAAGCTCAGAGACATGGTCTGCTCCCCAACAACTGCAGATAATTGCCCAAAATGCTTCCCCATGGCATAATAAGGGCACTAGTTTTCCTTTTTTGCAGTTTCTATTGTTGCAAGTGACTTCAGATGATGATTCAAATCAGATTGGTTTTTTTATAACTAAATTTTGTGTTTGTTAGGGTATTCAGTTACTATACTACAGGCCTAAATTTACACTGAATGATCTCTTCCATATGTGGTCTAGCTATAAGTAGGCAATGATGGGTGGTATAAAAATGACATCATATCATGGATTCAGGTTCATTCCACATCAGTAATTACTACAGCATTTCTAGGGTATTGCCTTTTATCACATAGTTCAAGATGGCCCATCACCTTGTCTGCATTCCACCGAATGAAATGGTGAAAAGAGAGGAGCGCACACTCAATTTTAATGGTTTGACTCAAAAGTTGCACAAATCAGGGCACCTGGGTGGCTCAGTCAGTTAAGCGTCCAACTTCAGCTCAGGTCATGATCTCATGGCTGGTGAGTTTGAGCCTCGTGTTGGGATCTATGTTGTGACAGGTCAGAGCCCGGAGCCTGTTTCAGATTCTGTGTCTTCCTCTCTCTTCTGCCTCCCTCCCGCTTGTGCTCTCTCTCTCAAAAATAAATGAACATTAAAAAAATTAGATAATGACAAATTATTGTCATTCTCTCCCTTATTCTTTAAACTTTACTGTCATCCTTTTTTAAAAGAGACATTCCAAGAACGGAAAAAAATAAACATTCTACACTTAAATATTTCCCTTTGACTTAGTGAGCATGTAAGAAATGGAGGAAGAGGGTAAAAACAATAACGATACAATGAAATGAAATAAGAACTAGCTCTCCAGAGTTGATTTTAATTCATGCATTGATTAATAAACCAAGTGCCAGATGGAGCGATGTTATTCCAACTAAGCTCTCAAATATTTATAAGTAAGTCTTTTGTATTTTAGCGACAGAAATTTTGTTTACTTAAGGTTCATCCTTCTTGGCTGGTAACACTTCACCTCAATGCTTTGCTTTTCCTTGCCCGTCAGCCTATAAGATCTAATATTAAAAAGAGAATAATGGCATCATTATGAACATTGGCTTTATACATTATGATTTCATTCTATTTGATGATTTGGTACTCAAGTTGAATTTGATAATTTATAGTGGCCAATGTTTTGTTTTGAGAATGAATGTACTTAAGATATCTTTCGGTTGCTTTTAGTAGAGTGTTCATTTGGCTTACAAATCTAAATCTAATTTCCTTCCTTTTATGTGTGGAAGTAAAAACTGAAACAGGTGTCAGGTGATCTGGATGATTATAGTCCTTATGTCACTCTTTCATTACAAATTGTAATGATGAATCATACAAAAATTCAACTTGCTTTCATTATAATAGTTTTGGGAAACAATGTATCCTACAAACACCATAGGGTGTATGGCTCCTCGAAGGTCATCATAAGATCTATTAAAAAAAAAAAAATAAACAGATTCTCTTAACACATCCTGGCTTGGAATAGATGTATTTTTTATATTACAAGTTAGAATTTGGGCCAAGATACAGTCCCAAATGGTTGCCTGTGGGCCACAAATGGCTTGAGGATACATGCTGTTTGGCCAATACCGTACCTTAAAAACAAGACTGAATTGATTGCTGATGTCTTAAAAATTATATATGTTACATAAAGAATTCATATTTTTCTTTGAAAAATGAAGCTTAAGGCTTGGCCATGTGAGGTCCCCATTGCCATATGAGCTAAGTAGAGGCTGCCCTCTTAGGGGGCAGTGGGGTACTGTCTCTGGCTCAGGCTTGCTGATACTGGTCTCCTACTGTGGTCAGATATTCCACACGTGGCTGGCTGTAAGACTACTTGATGGACTTGGAAGGCAGAGGAGAGAGTGGAAGGCAAGCAATATTAGCTAAGCCTTGCTCTTTACGGAGATTTCCAACGATGCCCAATCTCGTCGTCCGCATCCTTTTCAAAAGCTCCCCCCCCCCATGCTTCTACTTTCCATTGTCCTTTTACCCCAAATGCCTCTTTAGGAGATGCTGCTGTCACATGGATAAAATAGAGCTATTTTCTCAGTGCCTTTGCATTTCTGCTAAAGCTGGAGTCACCTCTAAGGATTGCTGTCCCCTTCCTTATTTTTTTAAATTTTTTTTTTCAACATTTTTTATTTATTTTTGGGACAGAGAGAGACAGAGCATGAACGGGGGAGGGGCAGAGAGAGAGGGAGACACAGAATCGGAAACAGGCTCCAGGCTCCAAGCCATCAGCCCAGAGCCTGATGTGGGGCTCGAACTCACGGACTGCGAGATCGTGACCTGGCTGAAGTCGGACGCTTAACCGACTGCGCCACCCAGGCGCCCCTCCCCTTCCTTATTTAAAGGGACAAAATGTGATTTTCTTTTTATTTAGCAGAACTAGCTTTGACCCAGAAATAGGATTAGACATAGCGTGGTTGTAACAAGTGCCGTGATAAACTGTAAGGGAATTTTGGAATTATAGCAAGTGGTGTATTCTTAAGGAAGCTATTAAATCTGACATTTCTAATTCCTGTTGAAATGTTAATTCCATTTACCGAATATAGGTACAAAAATAATGTTCATTATAGTTAAGAATGCAGACATAGAATTTGTATTATGGATACTTGGAATAAATCTAAGAATCCCTGTAGCATGGATTAGACATCTGTATCGTAGAAGGTATTTTCTCGTTACTGCTTTATACAACTAGGTTATAGACCTAGACAGACATGTGGAGTGATATTCATGTATTCTTGAATGTTTCAGAGATACTGATGGGACCAAGTTAACTATATAATCCATCTCCGAAATTTACAGAGAACTGACGTGGAGCCTTAATCTCCTCCACATATAAAGCGAAGCTGCTCGACTTGATAAATTCTAATTTCCTTAGATTTTAATTGTGACTTTCATAAAATGAAAAATATTTTACACGTGGAAGGTGATAGCAGGCAAAAATGAAAATCCGGCAAAAATAAAACAGGCAACTTCTGGAATATGCAACAGTTACAGAACCACGCCCCCTCTTTACTCTGCATCCCAAACAGTCCAGATTGATGCATCAATGCTGCAGGCATCACAGGCAGTGATCCAGCGCCCGGATTATTTACTCCAGTGCTCTGCCGGGGGGTACCTGTAAACCTCAAGAGGATACGGACTCTGCTCACAATTGCTGCGTCTTGCTTCTTATGCTGTATTTGTCCCTAGCCTTATCCTTTCATATTTATTTACTCATGCTGAGTTACATTAGCCTGTAAATTATTTCTCTGGGCTCCAATTCTGCCCAAGTTATTCTGAATTCAGTTATGCTCTCTTAGCTTATCTCTCTCGTTGGGATTTTCTTTCCTTTTCTTTTTGAGCATTTGCAAACTTCATCGTTTTTCCTGCTCACTTTTTCCCCAGTCTTTGAAATAAAAAGTGAGCCAGAGTGGTCTTCATATTGATCCCCGTGGCACCTCACCTGTCACCACTCACAGGCTTGAAGGGCTTGCTCTCTTCAGTCATCTGTCTCTGGGCTGTCCTCCTATGTTACAAATGGTGTCTGTTGACCTTGGGGATTAATCTGCGGTTGGTGATATTTTAAAAAATTCACTGAAGTTCAGGTACTGTAATTCATGACTATGGTTTACTTCAGTCAGACCTGAGATATTATTCCTTCATAAAAAGGCTGGCGTATATGTATCGCAAACTTGTCTACCTGGAAAAAATTATTCTCCTTTTAAGCATTTTTGCTTCACCAGGGTAATTCCATTTTGGTCCATAGCATCACAGGGCATTTATTCTCTCTACCACCCATTCTTCTTTCTGGGGCAATAAAAAGCATTCTGCTACTTTGTTGTTTGGTCCAACATCCTAAGTCGGAATAAAAAGCCTTGCCTTCTCGGTTTGGCTCAGCCGTGTACTGATGACCCGACAATGGACAAATCCCTTGCCCTCTCTCTAGCTCAGTTTCCTTCTCAGTGAAATGGGCATAATATTAACTGGACATCCTATTGCACAAGATTTTTTGCAAGGAAAATACCAGGTGTATGGAAAAGGGATTTGAAAGTTGAATGCTCTATACAAGGAGGTTAATAGTGCATTGTCACAGGCTAGCAGACTAACTGGCACAGGTAGCAGGGCATGAGATAAATATTAAATGTCACATATTCAAGTTATTTATTTTCATGGATTCATAGAACCAAAGGCAACCTTATGCCATGCCCTCACACGTAAGGCCCAGGAAGATTCCCTGTGCTAATAAATGGCACATCTGGAGAGGATTTAAGACTCCTGACTCCTGGCCTTGCTCACTGAAAGCATACTTTGGACCACTTCTTCTCATCTGTATGTACACACTGTGGATGTGTTTGGCTTTATTAACAGTCACTGTCGATTTTAATGCTCTTCAGTGGGAGAAACGTATTTGCTCCCTTGCGTTGATTCTGGGAACGAAGAACGCAGAGAAAGTAAAATCATTCTACTCATGTAACTTGCCAAGTAATCTCAATGTTTTCTTGAGGTTTTAATTTCTTGGAGCACCCAATCTTTTCTCTTTCCAAATTTCATTATGCCTCAGTCCAAAGTCCTCATGCAAACTTTTGCTAATTCTTAGGGTTGAGGTGCAGTTACGTTCCCTTGGCCTTCTCTGCCTCCTGGGCTCTGGCTTCTCTCTGTGGAGCTTTGCTTCTACACTACCTAAACCCCAAGGTGAGAACTCTTTTACAAAAATAAATCTCCGCTATGAAACATTCATCAGCTTAGAGGACTTTATTGGATAATATTCATGGAGGGGTCAGCTGTTTACAGTAAAGAATCTGCAATTTTTGCCAGCTTTTATTTTTCTATTGCTATGTTCTATTTCTTTATGTTATCTCTGTCTCAGATTATCTCAAGAATTCCAAACACTCTCCTCTGTAATGGGTAGAGTCGCTTAGCTCTCTGTAGGAACACTTGGCGAAACACAGAGATACGGGTTAAAAGTTGTGGGTTGGTTTATTTCATTAAATTATTTTTCTTTTTTTTAAAAAAAAAAAAAAATTTAACGTTTATTTATTTTTGAGAGAGAGAGAGACAGAGCATGAACGGGGGAGGGTCAGAGAGAGAGGGAGACACAGAATCTGAAACAGGCTCCAGGCTCTGAGCAGTCAGCACAGAGCCCGACGCTGGGCTCGAACTCACATACCGGGAGATCGTGACCTGAGCCGAAGTCGGATGCTTAACCGACTGAGCCATCCAGGCGCCCCTCATTAAATTATTTTTCAACACAGTTCCTATGAGAAGCTCTGGCAGTGCTTCTTTGTAAGCGACATTCCTCTGTTTTGACTTACAAACCCATATTTTCTTATGATTATACCAATGCAAGTTGCTAAAGCCTTACAGGCCAAATTGATTGCTTAGGACTTTATGTTGTAACTGAATAGTCAGCATGAACGGTTTCAAGTAATAAAACTTTGACGTTGATTTAATTTGGCAGCTGGACATTGTCAATAAATAATAATTTTCACGTGTGGGTGGCCCCCTTCAAAAAAGGTGGGGGCTACCATTTGCTGACATTTGCTGTGTCTTTCTTGTCCACACTTGAAGAGTGTGTCTGCCCCTCAACTTTAAAATTAAAATTCTGGATTTTATGCTAATTGCACTTGGTTGTTGCATGCCCACTTCTGAATCAAATCACTTTGATCAAATGGATAAGGTTATGCCGAGTGATTTAGACTAATAAACGTCCACCGTTGGATCTGAGTAAGAACTCGATTCATCCAAACCCATATGGTTCAATACGGGGGAAGTTTACCACCACTCCCCCCCCCCCCCCCAGTGAAAATCTTGGGGCTCATACGACATTGAGTAAAAAAACAGCAATTATCATCTATCCCATATGAAAATTCTCTCCCCTCAAATCATATGAATCCTAAAATGAGAAAGCCTATTATTTGCATCTGACTTTTAAAAAGATTATATTGATTACCCTCTTTCAGAGGCAGGGACAGCCAGTGTTGAATATCGTTAGTTATAAACCAAATCCATTTTTCACCTTTTATAGACCATGGTGAACATCATGGCTGCTTACTGAATATTGACAGCTCTCTAACTTCAGGGTACAAAGACCTTGAGACTAGTTCTGGCCAACAGTTTGTTCTTTCTTTCTTTCTTTGCCGGTGAAATATCAATGGAAGCGAGATTCAGCACTAGGGGGCCAGAGCATATAAATGAAAGACTCTTAAGATGTTTGTCCTTATTGCAGCATCTGGGATAGATCCAGGGAACAACTGTACAAGCATTGGGTATCTCAAAGTAAGGACAGAGAGAAAATATTGAGCAGAGCTCCCAGTTGACCCATGATGGACGTGGAGAATGGGTAAGAAATAAAAGTGTTCTTTTAAGCCACTGAGAGCTTAACCTGGCCGATTCTAATCTATACATAATGATCAAGTTATAGCCTACTGTCACCTAGCGATGGCAGGAGCTACATTTTCCAGTTCGCCCTTCTTGTCATAGGAGTATCTATGTTTTTCCCAACAGAATGGGAAAAGAATGAATGTATTCAACTTCTACACTGCTTGTTTGAAAGCTGTCTATTTCTCTGGGTTACTGTTTTACTTCAATCCTGGTTTGGAATGGTGATGTCTATGGTAAGTGTGAAAGCCTCATGTTAAGGAAGGCAGAGCCTAGCCCATATCTTTGGTCCATGGGTGACTTAGTTGATCAATAGCAAAATGCAGCCTATTAGATCAGTGCTTTATGAGAGAGAGAAATAAAACTTCTATATTTTTCAAGTCTCTGCATTTTTGGGTGTTTACTGAAGTAGATGATTATATATATATATACACACACACACACACACATATACACACACACATATATTATACTATATATAGTATAATGTATAAAATATATACAATATGTATAATGTATAAATATACAAATTATATATCAATCTGAACATCTAATCAGTCAGCAAAAATTTATATACATAAATTTATACCATATTGCTCTTCAGGGATTGAAAAATAAGCAAAAAATGTGGCCTTTATTTTTACTATCTAATTCATTTATTCGTGTATATGTTCAATAAAAATTACTAAATTATTACAATGTGGATAGGACATTATCTGATGTGAAGAGTGATATTAAGAATACAATGCAGGGAGGGCGCCTGGATGGCTCAGTTGGTTGGGCGTCCGACTTCGGCTCAGGATATGATCTCTCGGTCCGTGAGTTCGAGCCCCGCGTGGGGCTCTGTGCTGACAGTCAGCTCAGAGCCTAGAGCCTGTTTCAGATTCTGTGTCTCCCTCTCTCTGACCCTCCCTCGTTCATGCTCTGTCTCTCTCTGTCTCAAAAATAAATAAACGTTAAAAAAAAATACAATGCATGGTACTGCCTAGTACATGCTTATAATTTAATAGGAAAGTTAGGAGACATTAAAATAAAGCCTTTAGAGAAAACGGGGAAGCAGAATAAGGCCAACACACCCTGGAATGGTGAAAGGACCCTGCACTTTGAAGGTAAACAAAAGCAAGATCTGCATTTAGACTATACTACCTGCTAATTGCATGATGTGGGGTAAGTGACTATAAAATGCACAATATTGTTGTTTTGTATGGTCAGTGTGGTTATGAGCAGTCTTATAAGTTACTGCCTAGAAAATTAATGGAAAATAGGAGGCACTCAATTGATGTAGCTTTTGTTAATGTTATTTCCAAGTAGTTGGGATAAGCAATGAAATGTCAAAGAAAGGATACATTTGCAAGGGGCAGCAGAAGTACAGTCTGTGTAGCTAAAACTGGGAGGAAAACTGAAGTTTTTAAGTTCCAAATGACTTGCCCCAGGAAAGGAGATCGACAACTGTAGGCAGTCAGTGCATGGGAGCGCGAGGCGAAGTGCGCGTGGTGGGGGTGGGGCATGGGAACAGCAGGAAAGGTATGTTAGAACAGAGTTGAGGCAGAGGATGGGAATGCATTTTAACTCTTGTCTTGCATGTAGCAGTCAGGGATGGATCCTATTCTGAAGGGTCTTGAAAGATATCATTTGGGAGCCCCCCTTTTTTAGAAAAAAGACCCCTCATGATAACAAATACAAATTTACGCACTGTCAGGTAAATGGTAAGCAGCAGGTCTATAATGCCTTCTACCCCTTTTCCAGGGCAAAGGGCTGCTTTCAGGAAAGAAACATGGTGACTTCATCAGATTTCACTGGCAACTTTCTGATGGCAGGCCTCTTAGCAAGCAAACCAGTGGTATTTGCTAACAGGAGAGTTACTATGTTTGGAACTCTTTTCTAAAGGAAAGATGTTTTTTTAGGATTGCTTGTGCTCAACAAACATGGAAGTTCGAGTTTTATGAGATGGCTCTGGGGAAAATGTCACAGTAACTATGTAGGTATCTGAATATAAAATGGAGACATTTTCATGCCAAGAATGCCTCCTTCTATGTAAGGGGTGTGACTATCTACATCGCTTGGAGGTCTCATATATAAATATAGGCCCAGGACACATGTGGGGAACCTTATCAGAGTCGCTGGACCTCGTTGCTTTGCCTGAGCCTCATGATTACTCGAATTTTCTATTAGTAAAGCTTGATACTGGGTAATATCTCTGGTGTGTGTGTGTGTGAGTCTACTTTTCCAACGTGATCCCTCATGTGATTTTGGATTTGTGGTTTAAGCAATGTTATGTTTCAGATCCACTAATCACAACAGCCGTTTAGTATCATTTTGGCAAAAAAAATGAGGAAAATATGATGAGCACTTAATGGCAAGTTAGCCACTACTGACCTTTGCATGAAATGCTGAAAACCCAAAGTATATTACTGGGATAAGTCTTATCAGTGGAATTTGTAGGAAATCCTTCTAGATCTGGCATAGACGACTAAATGGCTAGACAAGGAGTAGCAGGAAAAAAGGCAAATTAATTAAGCATTCTACTCCTGGCCATTGTTAGCAGCCTTGATAAAAGCTAGACTTGTAAAAGGAGAGCAAATGGCAGTGGGAAAAAATGAAATCAGTAAGATTAGATTTTTCAGTTCGAGAAAGTTTCTCACGTGTCTTCTATCATCAGGGGAGATGTTACTTTCCCTTGCGAAGTAACTCAACTATGACTGTTGATGAACCAAAAAATGATATAAGCTTCTAAAGTCCAGGTTCAAGTAACTGTAGGATCCTGAGGGGATTCCTGCTGCTCAAGAATTAGGACAATTAAAAACAAAATATTAGAAAAGCCTGGAAAATAATTATTGGCATGAGGAGGCATGCTGCCGACCCTCCATACTGCTAAGTGACCATTTGGGTTATGGCTGATTCTCAAGTGACAGGACTTTTATGAGCAAAGTCATCTGGATGGTCTGTGACTAACCAGCTGTTTCGTGGATGAAGGTGAGAGAGCTTCCTCAACTTCACTCTTACCTCTTAAAGGGCTGTGGTAAATTTCCTCTAGCTGTCCTGCGTGGACAAATTTAATCCCTCAGTTAAAGTCTAAACCATAAAATCTGGAAAAGATTGACTGAAAGGCCAAGATCTGCTTGCTTAATCTCTGGCAAGGGATTTTAGACTGTGTGCAATGATTAGGTCAAGTGGCCTGGGGCCGGTAAGCAAAGCTTTCTTAGGAATGTTAGATATGGGTGCCCAGCGTAAAATAATTCCTATGTTGCGGGGAGTGGGGAGTGTAGGAACTGTGCTCTGAAAGGCATTAGAGGTGTTAGGATGAGAGGTGTTGCTGGAGAGAACCAAGGTGGGGTGGAATTATAATTTGGAAAATGTGACTGGAGAAGGGTCATTTCTTTCCCTTTTCCTGAATGCATGCATAGCATGGGTATTATGTGCAAATCAGGCATGTTTACTCTTTACAAAAAAAAATCTGTTAAATCCATCTTTCATGTGATTTCAATTGGCCATGGTAAATGGGAATTTTTGGAACCAAGCCTTCCTCAGCAATAAACATTAAACTACAGAGAATTCCAAGAGAGAAATGAAATTGCTGCTCTCATCAAGAAATGGTTGGGGTGGGAGTTTTAATTCCTCTAGCTCCCTTTTTTAATAGTCCTGTCTGGCCAGTACTTAGGGAAGATAGTGTTTAGAGGTTAATACTAGACTACTGAGCATTAGCCAATGTGGTTCCTTTGATTGCTTTAGCTGTACTTGATACAGTGGGGACTACCCAAGAGGGGCAGCGGACCAGCGGGGACTGGTATGATGTTACCTACTTGGCTGATGAATTCTTTTCAGACCAGCTTTGGAGTTCAGCCAGGTACAATTTGTGGTCTTGTGGAATGGAAATCAGCATGCATTTGCTGTTTTGATACAGGGAAATTTGAATTCTCAGGCATATGGCCACACTTTAATGAGGTAGAACTTGAACTTGCTAACCATTAGAGCAAGTTAGTACGTTGCTTTGATGACATGATTATCACTGATGTCTCAGATAAAGAGGCTCTGCAGAACAAACAGAGGCTGGCTGACATAGCTAGCTGAAAGTCAAGGTTTGGTTTAGTCTGTGAAATTCCTGGGAATCACATAGGCTGGAACAGCCAAGGACATTCCTGTAACTGACAAATACGTTCTCAGACTCTGCCAATAAGAAAGACACTAGAAGTCCAGTAGGACTATTCAGGTTTTAATGAAATAATATTCCTTTCTAGGAATCCTAATGGCCCCTATTCACAAAGTGAATAGGTTATGAAAGAAAGGAAGAAGGAAAGAAAGAAGGAAAGAAAGAAGGAAAGAAAGAAGGAAAGAAAGAAGGAAAGAAAGAAAGAAAGAAAGAAAGAAAGAAAGAAAGAAAGAAAGAAAAGGAAGGAAGAGGGTCCTGAACAGAAATACAGATTAAATAATTAGAGAAAATGGTGCAGGCAGTCCCATTTAGTTGATATGAACCATAACTACGTATGAACCATACAGAGGCCAGGGCCTTTGTCAGAAATCAGACATGGCAAAGACATCCTGGGTTTTGCATTTGTAATCTGTCTGAAGCAGCTGCTCGTTGTAGACCCTTATAAAACAGTTGTCAGCTTGTTACTAGGTGGCAGTGAATACTACCCACGTCAGAGAAGTCTCAGGTGAGAAATACCGATCATGTCTTGGGTGATGTCAAAGCAATTTGAATAGGAATGGAGAAGCCAGAAAAATCAATGATAAAGTGGTAGTGATGTAGTAAAAGCATTCTGAGGGTGACAAGTCACGGGAAAGGGGGCAGATATTAATCACGTGCACTGGGAAGTTGACTTTATAGAGCCCTGATAGTAAATAAACTTGGAGTCTATGAATTTACTGGAAAATGTCTCCTGAACTGTGTAACTATTTATATATAAAATGGAGATATGTTAGGATCAAAATGGGTCTCTCTGTAAGTGAGGGGCCTGCGCACTTTGCCTATTGATATCCTTATTAATTTGGACCCAAATGGGAGAAGAAAGTCCCTGGGGAGCTGCATTATAGGTCTTGGCTGTTTCTCTGCTTTGTCCCTGCCTCACAAATGCTCAATCTCTGAAACTATTCGTGAGGTATGATAACTGAATTCTAGGAGTCTGATTTGGCAATACAAAAATATTTACCTGGATTAAGAAAAGTAAGTACAAGAAACCACAAATCTGAAAAGCTAATGAAAATCCAGAAAAATGATATGATAGTTTTGTTACTTAGTGCCAGGTGTGCTTCTATGACCTCTTTTTTTCCTGCATGATTTGGTGTAATCCTCCAGAATCACCTCTTCACATGATACCGATTTTGAAGTATCACTCTGTGTAAGAAGAGTAGAAAGATACAGTTCTGCCTTTCTTCTAGCCTGGCTATTTTCTTTTGCATAATTGATGAGTTAGATTAGGGGCTCACGAGAAATAAATCCTCTGCTTACAGTTGTAAATTACGGAAGATTGCAAAATCCTACACAAAATGTTCCTTGGTACATTTCAACCTTGTTTCTCCCCCACTACACTCATATTTTGGCTGCAGGCACTGTAGGACATCTACATATCACCTGACCTTGAATTTCTTTTCATGACACTGGGTGTGTTGGTACAGTGGGTGGCAGAAGCAATACTGGAGACCATTCCTTTCCTCGTTGGCTGGCGATAACTTAAATATGCATGATAGTGACCGTGAACTGCACAGAGGCACCCCACTAAATACAAAGTAAATATCCTGCTATGGGCTCACCTTCCCTTTAGCTGGATCCCCCAAATCCCTAGTCACTTCAACACTGCTTGCCATGAGGGCAAATGTGACAAATGGGAGGGAGGGGAGGAAAGGGCAGACCAACTATGTAAAAAATTGCTTCATTTTTGTCAATTTCATATATGATACTATGAACACAGAGCTAGGGGGCTCTTCCCTCTGTACAAGCAGGGAGCCCTTGATATTAAACTTCATTACTTTCATGGTAAATCTGTTTCTGAGTGAGGCCAGATCAGGAAATGATTTGAAAACTTGGCAGGGAGAGCTGGGTTTGATTCAGTCTGTATCTAATATATACAAGGGACGATATTATGACCAGATAGTTTAGAAGTTCAGGTTGAGTCAAAGATAAGTAAGATGGTTTCCATGTTAAAATGATCAATTCAGTACTCATAAAATTATTATAATATCAAAGCTCCTCAGAGAAAAATGTTTCATCTTAAAAAAAATTTTAATGTGTATTTATTTTTGAGAGATAGAGAAAGCACAAGCAGGGGAGGGGCAGAGAGAGAGGAAGACACAGAATGTGAAGAAGGCTCCAGGGTCTGAGCTGTCGGCACAGAGTCCAACGTGGAGCTCGAACTCACAAACCACGAGATCATGACCTGAGCCCAAGTTGACACTTAACCTACTGAGCCACCCAGGCGCCCTGAGAAATATTTCATCTTTGCTAAAGTTTCCTAATAATGGGATACTGGGTGAATACAGGTTGGTTTCATTAGGGTTAAATACATTGGCGATGCATTAAATCATCCCCTAGCTACATCAAACGGTTCTCACTCTCCTAAAATACCAACAAAGAGATTCTAGCTCAAACTTACATCTAGGTCACCACCCATTTCAGACTTAAACAATCCAGCACCCTTATTCTGATGTATTTTCTAATGCTGTCTAAACAAATTATCAACCGCAAACCTGTTTCTTCCTTTGTTCAAATTAAATGTGTGTTTGAAAACAGGGTTAAAATGCTTACCCTTTGTTGCCATTATCAGGAACAGCTCCTTTGGTTGCCAAAACTGAAAGAGTAATGCTGCAGTGGAAGAAGCAGCCTTAGTGATTAATTCATCTGACTGATGATTTATGGTAGAGAAATTTATGCTGGCAAAGAAATGGAAACATTGAGAAGTCAGTGGAATGTGGACCCTTCTGGCAGCAGCAAACCACCCCCTTGGAATGGAGAGGAGGCCAAAATAGCCTAGTTGGATTTATTCCCCCCTCCCAGCTTGGTGACACTACGTTAGACATGGCCCAGTGCACATTGGGGTTGAGCTGGTGAGTATTCCCTACTCTGACTTGAGATCTGCTTATTGAACGGCTTATCATGCCGTCCGTTTAGGCTATCACTGGCACTTCAAATTAACGTGTCTACCACCAAATTTCTCCCCAATTTATATTTCCCACATCAGTAAATGCTCCTGCCTCCAGTTGAGTATCCAGCTGAGTAACAGTGAACACCGTTCTCTCTGACTCTATTTTATTGTAGCGTTTTATTATTTTTCATGTGTTTCCCATGGTAGCTTCCTCACCAGCCTCTCTGCCTTCAGCTTTTTTTTTTTTCAAATCCATATTTCAAAACACAACCAGAATATTCTTAAAAGGCAAAACGAAAACAAATCTAACCATGTCAGTCATCAACTTAAAATTGTTTAACGGTTCCTTCTTGCCATCAGTATAACATCCAACTTTCATAATGGCATAAAAAGGTTTCTGTGTCTGGTCCTTGCCAAGTTTTCTAGCGTTATTGACTGCTGCAGTAAGGTTCTCACCCTTGCCCATTCTAGCTATACCAAAGTACAGTAAAACCTTGGTTTGGGAGCGTAATTCATTCCGAAAACATGCTTGTAATCCAAAGCATTTGTATAGCAAAACGAATTTCCCCATAAGAAATAATAGAAACTCAGATTTGCTCCACAACCCACAAATGTTCATATAAGAATGATTACAATACTGTAATATAATACAAAATAATAAAGAAAATACAAAATATAAAGAAAAATAAACATATTAACCTGCACTTACCTTTGAAAACATTCATGGCCGGTGTGAGGGAGACAAGAGAAAGGAGGGTTATTGTGACAGACAACTTTCACTGTTGATAACGGGATCACTGCTATCTATTGTCTCAATGGAATCTTTTTCTTTTCACACAGCTTTAACAAGGAACCTATCCAATGACCTAGAATGAGGCATAGTATTCCTAAGCTTACTCTTGTATGGAAAGGCACAGGATTGTCCATAGGTGCTTTAAAGTGACAAAAAATACACTAATGCCACTCGTGGGCTCCTTCAACGTTTTGAAAAATCAGATTTCTGTCAAACACCACAGCCTGAGACCAAGCATCTGAGCATGGGAGATGATCACCCACAGTCCCACAGTGAGAGAGAGAGAGAGAGAGAGAGAGAGAGAGAGAGAGAGAAGAACTAAGGACCATTGACTCAGTTGTGATCATGTGATGTTTGGCATCACATACTCCTCATATTGAAAGACATCACTTGTTTCTCAAGTTAAAATTTATTGGAAATATTTGCTTGTCTTGTGGAACACTCACAGAACAAATCACTTGTGATCCAAGGTTTTACTGTACTTGTACAGTATTCATGGTTTTGTTTTCTACAGTTTCAGTTATCCATGGTCAACCTTGGTCTGGAGCAGATGGTCTGCCCTCTGACATATCATCAGAAGGTCAACAGTAGCCTATGCTTTGTAATTCATCTCACTTGACCTCATCACATAGGCATTTTATCATCTCATGTAACACAAAGAGGAAAAGGGTGAGTACAGGACAATAAGATATTTTGAGAGAGATCACATTCACATGATATTTATTACAGTATATTGTTATAATTGTTCTATTATTCGTTATTGTTGTTAATCTCTTACTGTGCCTAATTTATATATTAAACTTTATTATTTAAACTTTATGCAGAGGAAAAAACACAGCATATCCAGGGTTCTGTTCTATCCGTGGTTTCAGGCATCTTCTGGGGGTCTGAGAACATCTCCCCTGTGGATAGGGTGGCACTACTATAATTTGCTTTTTATCCTCTGTGCCTTTGCATAAACTATTTCTGTCTACTTGCAGTGTTGTTCCTCCAGTTCTCTACTACAAGGCTAACATTTCTTCACCCTATAATCTGTCTCTTCTCTATCTTGAAAGTACCCTGTGCTCTAAGTATTTTTTTAAATTTCCCTTATGCAAGTTATCAAACTATATCAAAACTATGTGTTTCATTATTTATAAGGACAGGAACGATCTTACTCACTTTGTATTCCTAATACCCAGACCACCCTTGGAACATGTTAATGAATCAAAAAATGGATGTGTTTTGGATGAATGAATAAATGTAGGCTATAACTAACAGAGACCACTCACTCACCAAGACAGATGTTATTTTTTTAAATCCATCAGATATTTATAAAGCAGGTCAACCTTGCTGAAAAACACCCTATAGACACAGCATAAAATATGATTCTAACAAAACAGAAGATAAATCATACCAAATATTAAATACCCTTGTGTTTGATTTTTTTTACTGACCATAGAGGATCACTACGTTAGATTCATCTGGGAATGTTTGGTCGTTCAAACCCAGTATGATACGAGTGTGTTGCCTGAGAGGAACACAAAGCAAGTGGAATCCATGAGTGAGATATACAGAAGGTTTTCAGGGAAGATCCAGGAGAAATGAAACATGAGACATGGATTTGACAGACATTTGGGAGTGGTGACCATTTGGTCATGGAAAAGTAAACATGGTCCATTAACGTGGTCATACACCTATGGGAGAAGACAATACCAGTCCTCAGTCTTATTCTGATACAATAATTGATTTACAGTGGTTGGTTTAGAGGGGCTGCAACCCCCATTATAAAACTGAAAAGAGTTTTTTAAACCCTCCATTTGATAGTAATCGTACCTTAAGGCTATGTTTTTGGGGATAACGACTTATTAAAACCTACTCAGTATTTAAAATATTTTTAAATGTTATTGTATTAATTTTGTATTATCATAGATAATGAAAAAAAAACCACAGTAGTATGTAGAGGTGTGCAAGATACAATGGATCAGTTTATGGACAAAGCTTGGTGCTCACATGGATTCATAGGGGTCTCTGTATTATCGAAGAAAAGTTATTTCCTTCTCACGTATAACCATTTTGGAAACCCTTGAGAAAAGCATTATTAGTCCATTTCTGTAGCATGTAATGGTTTCTTCGGCACTATCATAATTTTCCATGTAAATGCATATTTTGATATGTTTTGAAATGAATTAAAAATAGGTAAAAGGGGCGCCTGGGTGGCTCAGTCGGTTGAGCGGCCGACTTCGGCTCAGGTCACGATCTCGTGGTCCATGAGTTCGAGCCCCACGTCGGGCTCTGTGCTGACAGCTCAGAGCCTGGAGCCTGTTTCAGATTCTGTGTCTCCCTCTCTCTGACCCTCCCCCATTCATGCTCTGTCTCTCTCTGTCTCAAAAATAAATAAAAAAAAAAAAAGTTAAAAAAATGAAAAAAAAAAAGGTCATATATTTAACTATGAATCTTACCTCTCCAAACCTTTGGGATTTATTGTGTAAAAAATTATAAACACCAAGTTTAAAGGAAGAATTTTAAATATATATTTTATTTTACATAAATACTAAATATTTATATATGTGTGGATCACTGGCCTATTAGATGTTTAAAATAACTGTTTCATTTTATCTTCTTGGATAAATATATCTGGAGTTCCTTTGTATGTGCCCCAATTTTACTACAAGCTTATTGAATAATATGAGACCAGAAGTACAACTGGATTTTCCTAATTACTTAAGCAATGTTTCTGCCTCTACATTAGGTTGTATCCAAGAACTAATTGAGGGTGAAGCTTTCTTCCTTAATCACATATCAATAGGCTGAGTATCTAAATGTACTAGTAGAATGATTATCCTAATTTCACCACACATATCCCCATAGAGCTAAAACTATTAGCTAGTAATCTTGATTTTTCTGTATTTTAAATCATGCAAGTTTAGACCAATGTGGAAAGGAATTAAAACCTAGTCTTAAATGGATTATGTTTATAAAAGCTTTGCCTCAGGTATTTTCATAAACCCGAGTCAGCAAGAATTTTAATTGGAAGGATATAACCTAGGGGAATATCTAAAAGCAATGCCCTTAGAATGGCAGTAATCTACAGCGTCTCTTTGTTGCTGCACTGGTGAAATCCAAATACCCATATCTAGTAAAAACCTCCCTCAATAAGCTATCCTATTTTTTGTCCCGGCTCTCATTTTCAATGTATCTTCGTCCAAAATGATATTTGCTTACTTGAACATTAATTTTTACATTTTTTCAATTTTAATTTCTTTTCTAATTTAAAGGTTTTATATGCACAACGTAAAACAAATAACACCATTAAAGTTTATGAAATCCTCGCTCTCCTTTTGTGCATCGAATCCCTACTGAAGAATGTAGCTCCTGAAAGTGCCCCTCCCTTCACTTTCGTTTCTGCCACATTAATTTTTTCCCTTTCTTTTGGATTGATATCACCCTGATATAAAGAAATTATAATGGCCCTATATTTATAACAGAATTCCCTTTACTCTATTTGATTGTCTGGTTCTTTCTGCTGCCCTCATTTTATCTAGTGCCTTATGCTGTGTTTTTTAATACTCAATACTATATTTCCAAGATCTATTCATTTTGAAAGATTTAGAGCACTCATTTTAACTACTGTGTGGTGTTCCTTTATATGAAAATACCATAACTTATTTACTCATTTCACTATTGAAAACCAGATAAATTCCCAGTTATTTATTTGTACTTAGAATGCTTCAATGAAAATACTTGATTTTTATTCCTTGGGTAAAATATGAGTGAGATATTCACAAGACTATATTAGTAGAAATGGAATTGCTGGGTCATAAGATGTGACAAAGTTAGATATATTAGGTATTGGGAAATTTCTGTGTTGGTTGTACCATTTTACAACCTTGCTAGAAGTGTGTAAGGTTTCCAATTTCCTCACATCCTTGCCAGTGTGCTTGGAAATTTGATGGGCATGAAATGGTATGCTATTTTTGTCAGTTTCATTGAAACATAATTTATATACAAAAAATTACACTTTCCTGGGATTGGGTCTTGGATCCCTAGATGATGGGAGGGAAAAGGGAGGCCATGGGATGGGACCACCCCCTCCCTGCTTGAGGCATCAAGTGCTCTATGCTAGGAGCACTGGGCAGAGAAGGGAGGGCAGCTGTCTGACTCAGCTGCGGGAGTTCGGTTTCTCTAGTCTCTGGCAAGTCCAGACCCCACATATATGCTCCCCAAGAATTCAGAGAACACCACAAGGGCCAGAGAGGTCTTCACTGGGCTCCAGGCTAGCATACATATTCAGCTTACCTCCCAAAGAAGGGACAGATTCAGGTCTTTGGGTGACCCTGAGCTCTTGGGATCCAGGACTGGCACCCATTCCAGAATATCTTATAGACTCTGGGAAGTCCCAGTGAACCAGACTATTTTTAAGGCAGTTTGATGAGTTTTGTCAAAGGTATATTGCTGTGAAACAACCATCACAGTGAGGATAAAGAGCATTTAAATCACCCCAACAAGGTGCCTGGTAACTCTTCCTCACTCGGCACCTCCCACTCACCAATGGCTTAACAAAAACTGATCTGCTTTCCATCATTGCAGACAAATTATTTTCTCCCTTAGAGTTTCAACAAGGGAAATCATACAATAAGTACTCAATTCTATCTGTCTTCTCTCACTCACCATGTTTCTGACATTTATCCAGGAAGGAGTTCATTCCCTTTTACTTCTAGGTAAATTCCATCTTATGTATACATTCAAATGCATTTGTTTATCCACTTGTTGATTGACCTTTTGGTAAATTTCACTTTTTGGTTGTGTTAATAGAGCTAATATAGATATTGTGTATATGAATCCTTTCACCATATGTTTTTACCTTTATTAGGTAAATACTTAGGAGATGTGCCACGTGGCAAGCATATGTCTAACCTTTAAAGAAAATGCCAAAGAATATTCGAAAATCACTGTACTATTTTACATTCCCACCAATAACATATGAGCGTTCTCGATGCTTCTTATCCTCACCAACACCAACACCAATACTATTGATATCGAATGACCTTTTATGAGTTTATTTCAAATATCTTGTTTGGCAAAACATCTTTTTAAGTATTTGGTCATTAATTTGTGAACTTTTATATAGAAGTATACTTCAAATTAATTTTTGTTCATATTGTGAGTTAAGGGTGAAAGCTTATTGTTTCTATGTGGATATGTTGTTCCAGAAAAATATATTGAAAAGCAATCTTTAATCCACTGGATTATATTAGCACGTCTGTTGAAAATCAGTTGACCATGTATGTGTGTATCAATATATTTCAGCACTCTCTATTATGTTCCACTGGCTTATATGTCCATCCTTATGGATATGATCCATATGATCATAGTTATTGTACTTTATTACTGAAATTCAGAAGTGTATATCCCCTAACTTGATTCTTCTGCTTCAAAATTGTTTTGGCCATTCTTAGGTCTTTTGAGTTTTCATTTAAAAAATTAGAAACATCCTTTTGTAATATTGAGAGAATTAACATTTCAACATTATTTGATCTTCCAATCCATGAGCATTGTACATTTCTTCACTTTGCTATGATTTCTTTAAATTTTCAGTAATTTTTTGTGCTTTTCAAAGTTCTTGCAAATATTTTGCATTCGTAAACATTTTCAACTTTCAATACTATTTAAAACTTATTCTTAATTTTATGTACGATATTTTCTTTCCTATATGAAGATATACAATTTATTTTATATTTTTTGTCCCATAATTATCCTGTATTCATTTAATGCTAGTGTTTGTAATATCCTTAGGGTTTTTTTTAACTTCTTTTTTTTGATCTTTATGTATGTCTTTTTCTTTTTCTTGACTTGTTGGACTGCCTTGATTTTCAGCATAATGCTTTTTTTTTAATGTTTGTTTTGTTTAATGTTTATTTATATTTGAGAGAGAGAGAGAGAGAGAGAGACAGTGTGCAAGCAGGGGAGGGGCAGAGAGAGAGAGAGAGAGAGAGAGAGAGAGAGAGAGAGAGAGAGAGATGGAGACAGAATCGTAAGCAGGCTCCAGGCTCTGAGCTGTCAGCACAAAGCCCTATATACAGGGCTGGAACCCATGAGCCGTGAGATCATGACCTGAGCTGAAGTCCTGCACTTAACCTACTGAGCCACCCAGGCGCCCCTATGTTTATTTAGTTTTGAGGGACAGAACAGGAATGGGGAGTGACAGAGAGAGAGAGGGAGACACAGAATCCAAATCAGGCAGCAGGCTCTGAGCTATCAGCACAGAGCCCTATGTGGGGCTTGAACTCACAAATTGAGAGATCATGACCTGAGCCGAAGTCGGACACTTAACCAACTTAGCCACCGAGGCGCCCCACCATAATTCTTAAAAGAAGTGTGAAAACAAGATATTCTTTCTTTTTCCTAAATCTGAGAAGCAAAATTTTGACTACTTCATCATTAATTATGATACCAGATGCATTTATCATAGATGTTCTTTTTCAGACTGAGGCTGTTTCTTTCTCTTCTCAGTTTATTGAAGTGTTTAACATAAATTACTGTTGGATTTTGTTGAGTAATTTTTTCTATATTGACATTACCATGTGATTTTTTTCTCTTTATTTTGTTACTATGGCAGTATTATGATTGATTTCCAAATGATAAATGGACCTTGCATCCTTGAATAAAACCCGCTTTGTCATTATGTATTATTCTTTTAAAATATCACTCTCTTAGTTAATATTTTGTTAAGGATTTTTTATATTTGTATTCATGTGTGATATTGGTCTATAATTTTCTTTTGCTTCGTTTCTTTCTTTTTAAAATTTTTTTTAACGTTTTTATTTTAGAGAGACAGAGAGAGAGAACTCTGGAACTCTCTCTTGAGCTCAGGAACTGTGAGATCATGACCCAAACCATAGCCAGTCACCTAACCGACTGAGCCACCCAGGCACCCCTTCTTAGTTTCTTATGATTGATGTTTGCCTGGCACATTCTTTTCCATTCTTTTAATTTTAATTAATACATATGCCTGTATATTTAAGCCATGTTTTCTAGAGATAGCATATTAGTTGCATCTCACATTTTTATTCAAATTATCCCCCTTTTCATTATAATTTTTACTGTATTTTCTTTTCTTTCATGTTCGTATTTAAGTCTATTGTGATGCTATTTGTTGTTCCTTCATCCCATATATGTTTTTTTTTTTTTTTAATTTCTTTCCTTCTTTTTGTTTAAACATATGTAATTAAATATACTATTTATTTCATTTAATAATTGTGCTTAATTAAAATAAACATATTTATTTATTTTATTTTTTCTCTTAGCACTTTAGCCATTGTGTTTACTCAGTTATCATGCCCTTAACTTATCGTTGTCTACTTAGCGTTAATGTTATGTTACTGCATACCAAATTGAGACGTTTCCAAAAATTCCTCTAGCATGTTTTCTTCTTCAGGGCTATTGTGTCATATACTTTAGATTTACATACATGTAAAATTTCTCACACAAAATAGTTTTTACTTGAAACAGTATGTTAACTTAGAGAAATAGGTAGAATGGAAAAGAGGAGAACATTTCGTACTTATCTGCAAACGTAACATCTTCACTCCAGCTGGTGTTCTTTGTTTCCTCTGGAGTCATTTACCTTCAGTCTAAAGGCAGAGTTTAGCATTTGATGGAATACAGGATTGCTAGCAATGAATTATCCCAGCTAGTGTTTATCTAAAAACATTTTCTTTCATTCTTGTTTTGAAAGGTATTTTTACCGGAAATTGCCTTGTTTGATCCCTACTTCTTTTCCTTTCAACACTATTATTCATTTAATTTTAAATCAGAGCTTTCATTTATTTTTTTAAAAAATGTTTACTTATTCTTTACAAATCGCTTTACACCAATTTTTGGAGATGTCTGGCCATTTTTTTACATAGTGAATTCCACCCCATTCTTTTTCTCCTCTCCCTCTGAAACTCAAATTTTTCAAATTAGACCACATGACACTTTTTCCACTCATTGAGGCTTTGTTTTGTTTTTAATTTTGTAATGTTTTCTCCCTGTTCTTCAGGTTCGAGTCAGATTGCTTTCGGTCCACTGCTCTTTCTTCTGTTGATGTCAAACTTAAAAAAAATCATTTTTATTTCAGAATGTCATCTCCCAAGTTTTACTTTTGATTAATTTTGATTAATAAATTGTTCGCACTTCTCTGCTGAGATTTGCCATCACGCATCTGACCACATTTTCTTTGAAGTCCTTGGGTATGTTTGTAATACCTGCTTTCAGATTCTGGTCTGCCGCTTGGAGCATCTGTGTCCTATAGGATCTATTTCCATTGGCGTTTTTAAAAATCATATTTCCATAGTTTTTCAAGTCTAGCATTTTATAAAATTCTAAACTGGATATTATAAGTCATGGAGACTTTTTTTTCTCTAAATAATACCGTGTTCTATCCTAGCAAGCAGTTACATTACGGACTGAGATCCTTGCATTTATAGTTTTGATTTTACCCTTGGTTAATGTGAGTTTGTAAAAAGTATTTCCCAAATGCCTACGATGTGACATAACTCAAACTCCAAACTGTGTCTCTCCTGTACTCTGGGGAGCCCTTCATTTCCTTCAGCCTTTAAGCTGCTGTTTTCCTCGGGATACATGGAGTCTCTCCCATGCACAATTCAGAGTTCAGGAAAATATTTGAGGGTGACTATCCCTTTGTGGTTTCCATCCTCTCTGGTGTTTCCCTTCCATTTACAATTCTCCTGTAACCCCTTAGTCCATTCTCTGACACATCAAGCCAATAAGACCGAAGTTTTTCTCATTCGATTCTATCCACCCTGATTGATAAAGATTGCAGCGTGACTTCAAGATAAAACCATACATGTTTTGGGGTGTCCGGGTGGCTCAGTGGGTTAAGATACCGACTTTGGCTCAGATCAGGATCTCACGGTTCATGAGTTCGAGCTGGCATCCGGTTCTCTGCTGTCAGCGCAGGGCCCACTTTGGATCCTCTGTCTCCCTCTCTCTGCACCTCTCCCGTGTGCTCTCTCAAAAAATAAACATTTAAAAAAACATACAGGTTTTTCTCACCCAGTGCATGTCCCGCTTCAAATTCCCTGTGGGTTTTGTGCAGTGTCATCAGATAGCTGATTTTTATATACTGTCCAGAGTTTATAATTTTTATCCGTAGGACAGTGAGTCTGATATTAGTACATTACCATAGCGGGAACAGAAATAACATTAAATTTTAAGCTAAGACTGTCGCTTGTTCACTTAGGGCTTTTTAATGTCCAAAGACCAACAACAGTCATGAAATGAAGTCACCCTATTATCAGGGTAATTGGCTCTGCCTATGAGGATGATGTAGGGATGTGGGTATTCAATTGGTTCAGGGGAAAACATATTTGGCATCTGGTAAGAGACGTGCTGAAGTCACAAACTGAGAAGGGCATTATGACCATGGAGTCAGATACCTCAGCAGCAAGCCATCCTGGCCAGCAAGGCTAGAAAACATCTAGAATGAATAACAGAGGAGGGAGGCAATGAAGAGCTGTCACATCCCTGTGACCAGATGCAGCGAGAGGAATGTATTCATTCAAGCAAATTTTTTCTCCTAATTTTACCAGGAAAAGAGCCAGCCAGAATCCTGGAGAGCGATTTCCAGGTTAGATGAACTTACTATCCAGAGAAGGTGGATAGGAGAGGCAAAATGGAGTGGTTTGGGGAGATACTGTGGGACACTGAGTACACATCCCACTTGGGAACTGAAGGCACTCATTCCCCAAATTGTCAGCAGCTTGGGACGCAAAGGAAATACAGCTAGTGGATTACATGCTAATGTCCCTCTCAAGGCAATGCCCTCAGTTTAGGAGAGCTGCTTCAGGAAATGTTACACTTTGTTCTCAGGCAAAGTGCAGAGCCTACTGGTAGACCAGTGGGTACACAGTACTGGACCTCTTGCCACACTTTGGGATATCTCTGAAGGACTGTTATAGCTTGAGCTGTTCACAGTTTTGAGCTGTTCGTTGTAGCCACAACACAAGATGTCCCCAAGGGGATCTTCCTGCCCTCACACATTTCAAGTTCTTTTTCCTATGAGGGCCCTCTAGAAACTGTCCAGCACGTCTATCTCCATCTCAGGGTCTGTTTCTGGGAATGCAACCTAAGATATCTTTTAGTAAAATTGGATCATGAGTACTATAAATATTTTACTTATCTTTTTTTAGATTTGTTACTCCTAGGCATATTTTCTTTCATTTTTTAATTTTTTAATAATTTTTTAATGTTTATCTTTGCGAGAGAGACCGAGAGAGAGAGCAAGAGGTGGAGGGGCAGAGAGAGAGGGAGACACAGAATCCAAAGCAGGGTCCAGGCTCTGAGCTGTCAGCACAGAGCCTGATGCAGGGCTCGAACTTACAACTGTGAGATCACGACCTGAAATCGGATGCTTGACTGACTGAGCCACCTCGGCACCCCTTTTATTTTATTTTATTTATTATATTTTATTTTTGAGAGAGAAAGAGAGAGCACGTGTGTGCACACATAAACTAGGGTGAGGAGCAGAGGGAGAGACAGAGAGAGAGACAGACAGAGAGAGAGACAGAGAGAGAGAGAATCTTAAGCAGGCTCCATGCCAGCAAGGAGCCCAGTTCAGCGCATGATCTCACCACCATCAGATCGTGACCTGAGCCAAAATCAAGAGTTGGATGCTTAACCCACTAAGTCATCCAGGCGCCCCTCCTAGGCACATTTTAGATTTTTGTAGTTATTATCTGTTAAGAAAGAGATTATATGATACTATCTGTATCTATTCTATTTTTTTGGTGGTATTTTATTAAATATGTTATATATAATTTGTTCTTAATAGTTTTAATAGGTTTTTGTAAAATTTAAAAATCATGCTTGAGACTTCAGTATTTACCCAGTGTGGAGTTTCAGGGGTTGAATTCACTTCTCCCTTTTGTTAAATTTCTGCTGGTACAATAGATAACAAATTACCACAAATTTAGTAGCTTAAAACTTCAGAAATTAAATTTACTACAGTTTTGGGATCAGAAATTTTGAAATGAGTCTCACTGGCATAAATCAAATGTAAGGGCTGCATTCCTCTCTGGGGGCTCTAGGGGAGGATTCTTTCCTTGCCTTTTCCAGCTTCCAGAGGCTCTCCACACTCCTTTTCTCATGGCCACCTTCCATCTTTCAAACCAGTAATGGCTGACCAGGCCTTTCTTACTATGCTCTCTTTTTTTTCACTTTTCTTCTTCCCTCCTCCTCATTTAAAGGTACTTGTGATGACCTTGGACACACTCAGATAATCCAGGAAAATTGTCTTATTTTAAGGTCACCTAATTAACAACTATAATTTCATCTGAAGCCTTCGTTCTTCTTTGATATTAACATAACATATTCACAAATTCTGGGAATTAGGATGTGGGCATCTTTGGGGGGGGCTAGTATTCTGTAAATCTCACACTTGAAGCAAAAAAAAAAAAACGCAGAGAAAGACATATAGCAATGGTTTTAAAGACACTGAACATCAGGCAGTGAATGACAGTGATCTCTGAGTTACAGAAAATGAATAAAGCCCAATGCCTGGCCCAACTTACTGCACTAAGAGAGTTTCTGAGCCACAGGGCAGGGAGGAAAATCCCAGATAAATCTCAGAAATTTCTCTGAATTGAGCAGATGGGGTTGAGAGTTTATGGAGACCCAGCTAGCCTAGACAGGACAAAATACCAGAGAAAAAAAGAGGTATACTTACAGAAAACTGGAGATCTTTGGACATCTCTGTGAAGAGTTCAGCTAAGTACCAGTGGGTGCATATAGGTGAGGAAACTACCCAAGACTGGAGAAGAGGCATCTGAAAAGATTAAAGGTAACCGTGCTTAGCTTTCGCATCGGGTCGGATGTAATGTCCATTCCCAGAAGACTGACATGGAAACCTCACCACTCCGGGAACACTGGGAAGAGTACCAGTAAGGCTGTTGGCTCAGTAGTGAAGAGTAATGGACACTAAGTTGAATGCTGCTCTAGTCACAGCCAAGAAATCTTAAAAATAAAACCCCAAATGATCAAAAATTTCCAAGTAACTGCAACTCAGAACAAATTTCAGAATATTTATCGGAATTCAAAAACATCTTCCGCTTAAGAAGTTAAAGTTCAAACAATAATTGGCATTCAATAAAAGGCGCCCAGGCATGCAAAGAAGAAGGAAAGTACAAACCAGAAAGAGGAGGGAACAACTCAATCAATTAAAAGTGACTCAGCAATGCAAAGGACACAGAAAACTATGCTGGATGAGGACATAGCAATAGAAACCGTCCCAAATGAAACGACACTTAGATAGTTGAACAGGGCAACATAATACCTGTATAAATGGAGTCCATAAAAGAAAGGGAGGGGGTATACAGAAAATATATTTGAAGAAGTAACAACTGAAATGTTTCTGAATTTGTGGAAAAGTGTACCCACAAACTACAAGAGGCTCAATAAAGTCCAACCACAAGAAAATGAAGAAAATGGCACCAATACGTATAATAACTAAATTACTCAAAACCAGTGATAAAGAGAAGTCTTAAACAGCGAAAAATGAGACTCTATGTACACAGGAACAGACCTAAAAATGTGGCAGATTTTCTGTCAGGAACAATGTAAGTGAGAAGAGAGTTCTGTAACATCTCAGAGTACTGGAAAAAAAAAAAAAAAAGCTATGCTCATAGAAATCTATCTTTAGAGAAACACCTTATGAAAATGAAGGCAAAATAAAGATGTTTTTCAGAAATTCAAAAGCTGAAATGATTCATCACCAGCAGACCCACGCTATGAGAAATGTTAAAGGAAAGCCTTGAGGCCAAAGGAAAATGATACCAGATTGAAATAAGGATCTACACAAAAGAATGAAGGCCATGGGAGATAGCAGGCCAACGAGTAAACGCATGTGTTTGTTTGTTAGGACTGCCTTAGTACAGGGTGCTTGAAACAAAGTACTACAGGGTGGCTTGAAACATCACAACTTTAACCCCAACTTTAGCTACCAGCACAGAGCCTGCTTGGGATTCATTGTGTCTGTCTCTCTCTCTCTCTCTCTCTCTCCTTCCCTCCCTCTGACTTATCCCCCACTCATGATCTGTCTCCCTCAAAGATAAATAAATAAACATGACAAAAAATTTAAAAACAAAACAAAACACGACTTGATTGTCTGTCAGCTCTGGAGTCTGGAAGTCCAAAACTGACATGTCTCAGAGTCATACGCTCTCTGAAATCTGCACAGAAGCATTCTTCCTTGCCTCTTCCTTCCTACCTTCTGGTAGTTTCCTGACAATCCTTGGAATTCCTTGGTTTGTAGCTGCATTGCTCAGTCTTTCATGTGGTGTTCTCCCTTGTATGTCTGTGTATCTCCCTCTCTACATCTCTGTGTCTCTTCTTCTCTCTAATAAGGACACCAGTCATATTGGTTTAAGGGCTCCCTCTGCTCCAGTATGACCTCATCTTAACAAATTACACCTGCAATGACACGATTTCCAAAGTCACATTCTGAGGTACTAGATATTCAGATTTCAACGTATCATTTTGCAGGGCACAATTCAACAAAGGACAAAGCATGAGACTTTTTTTCTTATTACTTAAATTTCGTTTTAAAAATAACCGTTGAAACAATAAGAAATGCAGTATGAGTTTATTCTGTGTAGGAATTCCAGGCCTCCTGTTAAATGAATGTAATTGTTTACACGTCTAAGTTACTTCAGTATAAAATGTATACATTTATGGATGGTATTGTGTGTGTGTGTGTGTGTGTGTGTGTGTGTGTTAATTTGAATTGAAATATGGAGACAATCTGCTAGCAAGTATATATAATCCCATCTATGTGGACCCCTGCTTATTATATATGAATATACTATGGTCACAGTATTTTTAAGTTCCCTGGGAAATAAGTTGGCAAATCAGAGATATGTAGCTACACAGAATGTAGTATTAGTTAAAACTCAGCACCTCAGAAGTACAAACTAAAATGTGTCTGGCTCAATGATTTGCTTCAGCTTCAGAGGGAGAGCTCTGTAATGTATACACAAATAGTGAATGAGGAATCTTTAAGACTTCTAGGGAAAAGCTATAAAGTTATAATCCTTAAATTAAAATATCAAGATAATGTTTTTTCTCCCAACCATCCCTACCCCAACTATAATCTATACCTCAAAGTGACTACAGTTCATCCATCAGAATGGCAGAGGGAAGGGTAAAGTGCTATTTTTCAACTTCATCATTTGAAAATCATCTGCCTTGCAATAACGATGGTCCTGTGAGCTCTCCTTGCAGTGTTTCATAAGTGTTAGCACCCGTGAGTTAGCTCTCTCATTTTTAAATGGTGAAACCACGTCAGTCCACTTTTTCAGTTTAACCACCCGGCCAGGAAAATCATGATTTCAAGGGTCAAATACACTTTAAATAGAAAGCAATCATTTAACCTCCTGTAGGAGGTCTTTCTGGAATGGGTCAGAATAGCCTTTTCCAAGTGCCATGGACGTCTGGAGAAAGAAGATATTTATAAACCTATTTCCCAATGCCTTGAACTGCTGTAAGATATTTTATGAAGAACCAGAGACCATTTTAGCTTGTTATAATCTCACAGAGGAGATCTCAAAATCTTGAAAGAGAGGATTCTCTCTCCACTGACCTTATCATAGAATCATCTAGGCTAAAGCTGCTTAGGAGATGCTATAGAATGAAAATGCTCTAAAAGGGCTGATTCAACTGAAATTGGTAATGATAAGCAAAATAAGAAGGTTTTTCTATAAGACAAAAATAAAGCAATGTATCATTAAAATAATATGGCATTGATAATGCTTTGGGAAGTGTTTTTGACTATTTGGCTTGAAATATGAGCTGCTTGGAATACAGTTCACAACTTAAGACTCAAGAATAATTATGCTCTATCTATATTAGTTGGCAAAAAACAAAAAACAAAAAACAAAACCCTTTAACTGATGTTAAAACCATAACCAACTCTGAATTACAGGGACTGCCATGATAAGAAAAATAAAGAAATAACACTAAACTCAGGGCCGTATAAGCCAAATTACTTTGAGACCACAGAAATGTTAGGAAGGCAAACACAGGGGTAGGAAAACTATCAGCCTGAACTTCTGATAGGCCAAATGTCCAAATTGAACTCCCACTTCATATTCTTGATTAGCATATCCTGGAGAGCTGCAATTTTATCTCTGCTCTATCACCCGTTGTTAGAACAATCTAGGTTTTTACATTCTTGCATACACTAACATGCCCATTGCATATCAACATAATTGCAAGCAACTCCATTCTTAGAAACCAAGATTCCCTAGTCTTTCCTCGTTTACTAAAGCTTTTAATGCCATACACATTCTGTCCCTCACCCTACAAGTGTTTCTTTAGGTCTTTTACCGATGGATGTGTATTGTACCAATGCTTTCCTTTCTTTATTACTTCCTACTCATTACACAAAGGGTAAAACTGTGTTTACAGGTTTGAGGACCATCTATTCATTGTGAGATGAAATCTACTCAATTTTTCAGTAAAAAGTCTCAGAGCTTGCTGCCCCGAGTCCCTACCCACAGTTGATGGTCCCAGTGACGACTTACAAGAGATTTCTCTTTTTATACCTCCTATTTGTTTCATTGTGCTTATATGGTTGGATTATGAGGCTGACCATTCCATGACCACCAGACTAAATATTACAGACATCTTTCCTAAGGTGCTTCAATATTTTCTTTGGCCAGAGAACAGGATAACATTCAATGTGTAAATCCAATTTCTCTTGCAAAAAAAGACAGTTATGATGAGGAGCCATTCCAATACCCCTATCACCAATTAGAAAAGATGTTTTATTTGTACAACAACTCTGGGTACTAAATGAAGTAATATTGCTTTCTTTTCTATTTGTCCCTGATCTAGCTGTTCTGTTTTTTATGCATACTACCTACTGCGATTTCACAGTTGTATATTTATGTTCTATCTTTTATTCTGTCCCATCTCATCCTGCTAGCAAATTTTTATTTGTTTCATTTTATTTTTCAAATAAAATTTTCCAGAATGCACGTATTACAAGGCCACATGGAAAGCCCTTTATTCTCTCAAATCTTCAAAGAGATGTGGATGCTACAATGCTTCTTGTTATTCTGTCCTTATATATTTGTTAATCTTCCATGAACCTTCTTTCAAAGAGGCTTATAAATAAGGTGCCTCTATTTTACTTTTTTCCTCTATCCTGAAAGGATCACAGAGGTTCTAAAATAAAACTACACTTAAAAAAATCCTAAGTTTGCTTCTTAGGCCCAAAGTGCCTTTGGTCTTCCAAAGTCAAGTCACAAGCCAACAATAAATTCAAAAACTGCCCACCATTCTGGACATGGATAGCTATTGTCATGAACAGATTGTGAGACGTGCCTTATTTATTAAGCCTCTTTTACTATAATTAAGACTGTCACTGCCAAACAACTATCTTGTGAAGAAGAAGAAGAAGAAGGAGGAGGAGGAGGAGAAAAAGAAGAAGAAGAAAAAATAATTCTCTTTTTCCGGAAAGATCAGACTCCATACCCAGAGAGTTTCTCAGGGATTAAAATAAAATTTTTGTACCAAATCACTTTTATGACCCTTTAAAAGAGTGTGTGAGATCACCTAAGAATATTCTCCTCCTCTTCACTCATAGAAGCCATCGGATGACATACAAGAACAAAGAGGAAATGGGAGAAATAAGGAAATGTAATTTGTATGCTTCCAATCTGCTAACATGGCTCAATAGATTGCCAATCCAGCCCATTTGTTAATCCCATAATGTAGTTTATTATGTAAAGAAAAGAAAGGCAGATAAATTTCCATCGTAATTGCATTTTGTAAATATACATTTGGATTTCATCCAGAGAAGAAAGGTCGTTCATATTAATCTGTTTTCATAACTACATGAAAAATTTCAGGATTGCATTTAGTTTATCAAGAAGCACATAACATGGTCAATGTCAAAAACAAATGTTTAGGGGTACCTGGGTGGCTCAGGGGGTTGAGTGTCCGACTGTGGCTCAGGTCATGATCTCATGGTTCATGGGTTCATGCCCCACGTGGGGTTGTGTGCTGACAGCTCGGAGCCTGGAGCCTGCTTCTGATTCTGTGTCTCCCTCTCTCTCTGCCCTTCCCCCCCCCGCCACCCCCCTCCCCGTTCACACTTTGTCTCTCTCTCAAAAATAAACATTAAAAAAAAAAATAAAAAAAATGTTTGAGATCCCCATACGTACTCTGTTTAAATGCCAATTTACAAAAGAAGTTTGTCACACCTTTGAGAGTCAACTACACATTGACTACATACTTCAGCCAGAGTCACCTGGGAGAGTAGAATGACAAGTTATAATTCTGAAAAATGAACTGTTGTGATTTTCATTTCCAAGAATGGCCAAATAGGTTATTCATACCAAATGTCCTGCTGTACACAACAAAAATCTTCAGATGGAATACATTTAAATACCTCCTTTGTAGAAACAAAGACCTGACAGGTTTGAATGAGATTATATGAAATTGAAGGGAAAATCAGAATGCAGAAATACTGATAAGGTAAGAAGCCTCTTTTCCCAAAGGGTATTTGCTGATTCAGGAAAATCTGTATGTTTGTCTTGCTTTCACGATTTGTAGACCACCATTACTTCTCACCTCACTTGTCACTATTTACTCTTGTTTTCTCTGTTCTAGACACACTGTCATTTAAATATTTTGTGATTGTCCTGGTAATCACTATGTGATTTATTAACCATTTATCATTATGTTAATAACCTTACAGCATAAATATAGGATAATCACACCAGGAATCAGCTCGGTCCAAAAAGAAAATCTACCAAATAATACACTGAGGTTTTCAGTGTATGAAAATATATGACTCTCTGGTATAGGTATTTGGTTGAGACCATGGAGTGAAGAATGTTAATCATATTTTACTATTTCCATAATTTCCCCTTTGCTCTTGTGTGCCATCCAATTGCTTTCACAAGAAAGCAAAGATTTGTCAATATAAACTGATTAAGACTGATCCCAGGGAATGTGAGTACAAATCTAGTTACCATTAATGTCTTTTGTTTGTTCATACCCAAAGACAAAAGGAAATACGTTTCTCTAATTTTTATATTGGTACGTCAAGTAGATGCTGTGATGTGAGGCACTCTAGTGAACGCTAACGGCTGACATACCTTCTGCCGTCAGGAATTGCCCTCAGCCAAAGAAAGCTGCTTCATCCGTGTTCATGTCCTTTTCCCAGGATGGTCTATGGCCAATGACTGGTCGACACAGTGGGCACAAAGACTTTTCCATAATATGAAGGGCCATACCAGCTCCTAACTCCCCCATGGCATATTTTGAGGCCTCTATTGTGACTACAGCATAGTTCAAATTTCCCCTTTGCCTAATGCTGCTGTCACTGCTTTCTTGTATACACTGTTCCTGAATGCACTTTGCGAAGCAAAGAAATCTCTTCCTTAGACCCTCCAGAGAAACTTATATAAGATAGTTGGTATCAGAAGTTGTCCTAGGAAACAGCCATAAAATGAGATTTGCTAAATGGGTTACCCCCGGTTAGATGGCGATACAGACCCGAACTTTGGTCTTCCTCTGGCATGCTTTAGTGTGCAATTGTTAAAATTCTCAATAGTTGTTAACTGAATGAAATGTACTTGCTCTTATGTGAGCAGTATGGGGGAAGGAATAATTCTAAGTATTAAGAAAACAGATGGCTATTGCTGGGTACAATCAATGCATTGGAAAAAGACAATGAAAAGCTGAGAATGATTAATCACCGATTTAAGACCAAATGTGAAAGTCACAGGGCCTCTTGGCAGTATATAAAAAGAAATTGATCTTTTTCATTAAGAGGACCGAAAAAGCTGAGAATTAGGCCTTGGGCTTGATTTGAAAGTTAGCTGATCTCTCGAAAAGATTTAATTCTTGACTTTAGCAAGTCTGTTATGCGAGGGTCATGGTCTAAATTTGGATGGAATAGGAAACAAATTTGGAAGGGGGATATCTAGGGCAATACACCTGAGAACATTGAAAGCTGAGACCACTGGGCCTTCCTTATACTGAAGGCTAACACTCCCCATTACTGTAAAACAATGTAGAAACCTCTGCTTTCCAAAACATTATGACCTACCCTGAGAATTCCTCCTGGTCACCAGAATGATAATTAAAGTCAAGTTACGGCATAAACCAATCGACAAAGTATTAGATCGGCTAAGGGAAGAAAGAAACTATGCCCTAGAAGAGTTGTAGGACCTGTGTCAGCTAACATGTGTCAGCAGGAATTAGAAGACTAATGTATGCTACTGGAATATAAGGCCGTGGGGACAAGTGGGATTTGATATAAACTCGGATAAGGAAGAATTTATTGATGTGAAGACACTCAACTGGAACCTAGGCAAGGACCTTAAGAGAATGCGATAACATGTTCCTAGGCTGGCCCTTGAAAGCTTGCAAAAAACAGTAGCACACTTAATGAAGGAGAAAGATAAGCCATAGCATGGGGGCACCTGGGTGGCTCGGTCAGTTGAACCCCCGACTTCGGCTCAGGTCATGATCTCACAGTTTGGGGGTTTGAGCCCCACATCAGGCTCTGCGCTGACCGCTTGCTCAGAGCCTGGAGCCCGCTTCAGATTCTGTGTCTCCTTCTGTCTCTGCCCCTCCCCCACGCACGCTTTTTCTCACTCTGTTTCTCAAAAATAAAAGTAAAAAAAATAAAAAGACATAGCGTGGTAGATGATGGAATAAGACATCGATATCTCATAGAAATAGGCTGACTGGAGTAGACGTACTACATAAGACTAGAAAATCTACCAGTCAACTAGGCTCCATATGAAGGCCCATAAAACCTACAATTACCAGCGTTTTAAGTTACATGCTGGTGAAAGTGCTACCGAGATTAAGAAGCTCAGTGGTGACTATCCTTTCTCGACTGGACCTGAGGATAGAAGCTGCTGTTACAGAACCGTGGATGGTAGAACCTTAAAATAATAAAGTCTAGGCAGTGATACTTATTCATAGGTAATGACATGGACACAAACATATTAGTGTCAAAGTCACAATCCAAGAGAATTGGCCTGCAGCAAGCTCTGCAGATAGGTCTCAGATCTTAGTGTACCCGGGAGCAAGAGAGATGGACACACAATGTAAGATTTGCTGAAAATGGACATCGAAAAAAATCTAGATTGCAAAATACATCAATGTCAGGAATCTTAAGGCCACTTCTCCAATAAAAAGTCAGGATTTATTGCTTAGTTTCTGGACCTGAACCAGGTTTCAGACCCAGAACCGTTGCCTGCAGGAAGAACCCTGCAACACCAGAGCAAATGTATCCTAAAATGATTCCCCCAGGACTTCCCCTAAGGGCAGTTTGGGTCATTATAGCTGGGAAAGAATATCCAACCATTTCCAAAATTTTTGGATGAAGAGCATGAGGTGTTAGCTGGAGGAATCGAAGCATTATCATAACCCTCTTGTTAAACACAGGAATTATGGGAGCCAGATAATAAACGGAATCCTGAAAAGTCTGGTCCACAGAAGGTTCATTGGGTTCACGCACCTATGAAGTGGGCATTACTTTGGCCCAATGTATAAGTGGAATGGACAAATCATGGACTTCGTGGAACATCACAACTGTTTTTTTTTTTGTCCTGTGCGGTAAGAGCCATTGTAGTATCATAAGTCTGGCCAAACTCGTGAATCAAAAACAGTGTTACGTCCCAGGAAGGATGACCGATTTCAGTGTTCTTCCCTTTAATGATGTAATGATGCAGGTTGATGGTCTTTACTATACCTCCACTTAATTCACCAGTCTGGATCCTGGATTCTGGGTGATGACAGTGGAATAATGCAAATTGAAACAAGTAGTAGTCCTGTACGTACTCATGATGACAGATATGATATCTGTGCTATACTGGATAACAAAGCCTTAAGTGTATGGTAATGCAATTAAGAACCTAGTAGGGTTTTTTCCCATACCACTCAGGAAGGAGTATTTGAAGAGTTTGCATACTATGAAATTATCCATTTATAGTCTTGTTCAGAACTATGTGGATTTTCCTGCTTTTTTCACAATTATTTTCTGAAAGAAACTGACCTAGCTAGATTTTCTGTACAATAACACATTAGCCCAGTGTATCAATGGCATTCTATTAATTTTGAATCAGCAAGAAATGGAAAGTACATTGGAGGTCTTGTGAAGATACATGCATTCCAGAGGCTGAATAATAAGCCCTATGAAAATATAGGTCTCCCCCATATCAATGTATCCCATGCAGAGTTCAACTTCTGTTCAGTCTTGTTTTCCTCACTGTCCTACAAGTGTCCCTAGTGCACTCCTCAATAAAGTTCCTGAATGACGTCTCTGTCTCAGAAACTGTTTTGGCAAAAAAGAATCTAGAACACTTACAAGTTTGTATATGGTACTTACTTTCTTATACTCAAAGCTCTAAATTTAAAATCTTCAGGATACCAGAATTTTCCAGGGGTTGTTCATAATGAAATGGAACACGACTGGCAGGTCTTTGGCATAGTGTTGTTGGACTAGTTTGTGACTATAACTTTCCCAAAAATGACCCCGTTACTTTTAGAAATTAGATTCTTGGCTTACATTTTAGAGCCCGTTGATATAAGCACAATCAACACTTTATTATAAATTATAAAGTAAATCTGAATAACAGAACTATGCTTTTATAGAACAATAGATTCTTGATTTTATTCTGGTTAAAAAAAATGGATGTGTAGTCTCATGGGAGATAAATGCTACACGTGCATTGGAAAAACTGCTACACTATATTCCAGATAGCTTAAAATCCAACTACGATGTGGATTTTGAAAATAAAATTTAGGATTTTAAGGGTAAAAATCCTAAAATATGTAGGATCATGGACTGAACCTATAATCATGGACAAGAAACACACTTAGCATGTAAGTGTCTGTAATACTGATGAGATGCTATTTAAGCTAAATCGTTAATAAAATGCAAAGAAGCTCATCTCACTAAGACTCTGGACAAGTATCATATAACGTGTAATTGGAAAGAGTCGAAAAGTGGGTCAAAGTAGAATGAAACTATTTACCCTCTACAGATCTAATTCGGAAAAAGAGGGCTGTTGAAAATCACCCAAGGAAGATTGTGAAACAAGGGATATGTCTACTTTTTATTAAGACAGGGTAAAATAAAAATTAAATACAGTGTGGTCCCCAGTTCTCCTCAACTATGATTAAACGTGAAGAGTAGACAAAAGGTTTGCACAAAAAAGAACAAATTTTCTGAGAACTTAAATATTTTGTAGCTGGTATATCTGAAAGGTCTCACCATGAGCTGTTAAGAAATCTGTAGTTAAATAAAGGAGTTTACTTAGTTGATTAATCAGTTTGAAATAAGTATCAAAGTGGGGTTAAATTTAACTATGCTTTACTTTATTACACAACTCCAGGATTATTGTGATTCTTTCAGAAAAGAAACGAAGACTCATTTGATTTAGTAGACATCTTAAGCACCTACAATTTAATCTTTTTCCTTTTGTTTTTTGGTTTTCTGAAATATTTCATAATGAAGTAGAAATCATATAATTTTGCATATTTGAAGGGTATAATATATTCATTTATACAAATTAGTATAACACACATTGAAACAAAACAATGAATTTAGCGCTTGTAAAACTTCCACTGAGCCTTATCTATGCAGCTAATGTTCTCTCTAGCCCCTGACAAAACCAATCTACTTTTTCCTCCAGAAGTAACGCTTCAGTTAAATTTTGTGTCCTTCATCATTTTGCATTCATCCATTTCATTTTTAACATTATGGTTTCCTTCAAATGGATATATCTGTGTATAAAACATTATCATTTTAGTTTAGTGGCATAGAGGTGGTGACATACTCTACTCTCTCTTTTCATTCATCATTTGACATTATGCTTTAAGACTCAGCCATGTTGATTTGTGTGGTTCTAATTAAATCAACTTAATTGGTCTGTAATATTTAATCATAAACTTTTAAAAATAATCTCAATTCTTCAGAGTAGCTTTGGGTTCACAGCAAAGTTGACAGCAAAGGCACAGAGATTTCCCCATACACTCTCTGCCTCCAAACCTGCATAGTTTCTTCCATTATCAACATCCCCTGCCAGAATGGCATATTCATTAAAATCCATGAATTCACGTTGACATGTAATTATCACTTGAAGTCCATAGTTTACATTAGAGTTTACCCTTGGTGTTGTACGTTCTATGGGTTTCAAAAAATGTATAATGATATGTATCTGCCATTTTAATAGTTTTCCTCCCCTAAAAAGATCCTCACGCTCTGCCTATTCATCCCTTTCTCTCCCTTAATTCCTGGCAAACACTGATCTTTTTATGCTCCAAAGTTTTGCCTCTTCCAGGCTGTCATATAGCAGGAATCATACAGCATACGGCCTTTGCAGATTGGCTCCTTTCACTTAGCAATATGTATTTAAATTTCTTCCATGGATTTTCATGGCTCGATAGCTTTTTGTTGTTGTTGTTTTTAGTGCTGGTTAATATCTCATCGTCTGGATTGCCACAGTTTATTTATCCATTTACCTAATTATCATCTTGATTGCTTTTAAGTTTTAGCATTATGAATAGAGCTGCTATAAATACATACATGTAGATGTTGTGTGACTTGTGTTCAATTCCTTTAGGTAAATACCAAAGAGGGCAATTGCTGGATCATATGGTAAGAATATATTTAGTTTTGTAGGACACTAATTGTCTTCCAAAGTGGCTGTACTGAATTGCATTCCCATCAACAATGGAGGAGGATTCCTATTGCTCTGCATCCTTCACAGCATTTGGTGTTGTCAGTGTTCCAGATTTCAGCCGTTCTAATAGGTATGTAGTGGTATTTATTGTCATAATTTGCATTTCTCTGATGACATATGATAAGGAGCATTTTTTAATATGCTTATTTGCCATCTCTATATCTCCTTTGGTGAAGTGTCCGAATCTTTGGCTCATTTTCAGTCAGGTTGCCTGTTCTTTTGAGTTTTAAGGGTCCTTAGTATATCTTAGATAATAGTCCTTTATCAGATGTATCTTTTACAAATATTTTCTCTGAGTCTGTGGCTTGTCTTTTCATTCTTTTGACAGTGTTATTTGCAAAAAAGAAAAAAAAGGTTCTTTACTGCCATCCAGATTATCCATTCTTTATTTCATAGAGTGTGCCTTTGGTGTTGTATATAAAAGGTCATCATCAAACACAAAGGATTTTTTCTTATGCGATCTTCTCAAGATTTAATACTTTTGTGTTTTGCATTAGTTCTGTGATCCATTTTGAGTTTATTTTTGTGAAGAATGTAAAGTCTGTGTCTAATCTATTTATAATAGCTATTTTGAAGTTCTTTTCTGTCATTTTATCATCTCTGTCATTTTGGGGTCCATTTCTATGGTCTGATGTGCCTCCTGGCTACGAATCAGATTTTCTGCTTCTTGGCCAGTCTTGAGATTTTTGAATAGATGTTAGACATTCCAATTTTACTCTTACTGAGTGCTTGATTTGGTAGTTTTATTCTAAGGAGCATTGGATTTTGTCCTTTCAGCAAGTTAAGTTACACATACATTAGTTTGATTAGTTTAAAGGCTTGTTGTTAAGCTCTTTAAGGTCCAGAGTAGCCCATAGTCTCAGGCTAACTTAGCCATACTACTAACACATTGCTAATGAACACTTCATGTATTTATTTATCAAGTTTTTTTTTCCATTCTATCTATTGGAAACTTAAATAATTTATAGTCTTGTGTGAGTTCCAGGAGTTATTTAATTTATATTTCACTCACATGTGTTGTTTCCCCCAGAAGGTGTTTTATGTTCTGTCATGGGTGTTCACCCTATGCATGTGCAAACTGGTGTTCAAAGAATGAATGGAAAGCTATGGAGATCTGATTTCTGGGGTTCTTTCTTCAACTCCTTTTTCTCCGGTACTACTTCTTGCATATTCTTAGCTGCCTTAGTCTTCACAACTCTGATGTCTGTCTCCTCAACTCAGTGAGACTAGTGGATTCTGCCTGAGTTTCATCTCTCTGCACTTTAGTCCAGAAATGGCCTCGAGGCAGAAAGTGAAGGCCATCAATCACAGTTCTCACCTTGTATATTTCTCTTTTCTCACAGATTACAATCCTGTGTTGCCTGCTGTCCAATGTCTTAAAATCATCTGTCAAATTTTATGGGTTTGGGAGTATAGGGGTATTTCTGGATCCTGTTTATTCATCATGCCTGTAAGTGGAAGTTTATTGCAATACCATTTTTCCATCTAATCTGGTGAAAACATTTTGGAATCCGAAAACATACATCATTTTTAAAAAGTGTCAACAAAATATATGCATTTATTATTTATACACATTGAAAATGTCATCACCAATGCATTGGTTTTATTATTGATTCATTTCTTTGCTTGTCCAAAATATCGACTCAATAGAGACAAAGTAATTTTCCCACAGAAGCTGCCAGTTTATTTAGAGTAAGAATACTTCATTTTGATTCTGATTTATAGAATACCAAGCATAGTTTCTTTGGCACATCCAAACATTTAAATTATGAGATTAAAGTCCTTTTAGGTAAAGATTATGACTTTTACAATTTCTTCTCTGTTTTTAACTATGGACGTTTTCATTCTAATATTATCTGTTTCTTTTTTCTTTTATTCTTCTTGTTCAAACTTGAAATAGGTATATCTATTTGTTTAGCCTCTACAGACAGCGAGATTTTAATTTTGTTTCAGTCTCTATTAATTCTTTTTTATAGTTCATTAATTTATTTATTTATTTTTATTTTATTTTTTAAAATTTTTTAAATGTTTTATTTATTTTTGAGACAGGGAGAGACAGAGCATGAACAGGGGAGGGTCAGAGAGAGGGAGACACAGAATCTGAAGCAGGCTCCAGGCTCTGAGCTGTCAGCACAGAGCCAGACGCGGGGCTCGAACTCACGGATCGAGAGATCGTGACCTGAGCCGAAGTCGGCCGCTTAACCGACTGAGCCACCCAGGCGCCCCATAGTTCATTAATTTATTTCCTCTTTTTCTTCTTCTTCTACTTTTTTTTTTTTTCTGCAGGGAGTTGTAGTTTGGTCTGTTAGCCATTCTTCCCCTACCCCACCCCACACATCAATTTCTTGAGTTAAATTCTTAGCTTGTTAATTAGCAGCATTCTACATTTAAATACACTTAAATGTATATTGACACAAGTTTCCTAGAATCTTATAGAGCTAGACTGAGGCTTTCAATTCCGGACCTTGTGCTTTGAGCAAAATAATATGTGGTACTTACAACTGGGGGCAGTTGAAAATATATTTGAGCTTGCTGGGTACTCTTCTGTCATATTCTGGTGACCACAGAGGCCGTATGCTTTATTTTCAACATTACAATTGATCAAAATTCTCTCAGCCTAGATTTTAAACAAGTAGGTGAAACCACTCACCTCTTTACTCTCCCTGCTGTTATCAACCAGCACACAACGAACATGCTGATGGGTGACCCAGTGGTGGGTACAGGGGGAATCTGTATGACTACAAATTGTCTTAAATTTTTTTTTTTTTAATTGAGATATAGTTGGCATGCAACATTATGTAAACTTCAAAGTACAGAACAGGATGATTTGATACATTTATCTAGCAATAGCCCGCTTAGGCCACTTTTAATTAATGTAGTGCAGGAAGTCCCAGCCAAAACAATTTGGCAAGAAAAAGAAATAAAAGTCATCCAAATTAGAAAAAGAAGAAGTAGGGTCACCTGGGTGGCTTAGTCAGTTAAGCGTCTGACTTTGGCTCAGGTCATGATCTTGCTTTCCATGAGTTTGAGCCCCGTGTCAGGCTCTGTGCTGACAGCTCAGAGCCTGGAGCCAGTTTCAGATTCTGTGTCTCCCTCTCTCTCTGCCCCTGCCCTGTTCATGCTCTCTCTCTCTGTCTCAAAAATAAATAAACATTAAAAAAAAAATTAAAAAAAAATAAAAGAAAAGAAGAAGCAAAACTCACAGATGACATAATCTTATATGTATAAAACCCTAAAGATTCTGCAAGAACACTGTTAGAAATAATAAATTAACAAACTTGGGAGATAAAAAACTAACACGCAAAAATCAGTTGCACTTCTATACATAATAAGAAACAATGCTGAAATAAAATTAAGAAAACAGTCCTATGTAAAATACAATAAAAAAGAATAAAGTAGTTAGAAATAAATTAACCAACGAAGCAAAAGACTTGCACACTGAAAAGTAAAACACATTGCCTGAGACATTACAGAATATGCAAAAAAAAAAAAACAACAACAAAAAAAAACCAAAAACAAAAACGCAAAAACAAACCACGCAAGGGGTTAATATCCAGAATTTATAAAGAAAGACAACTCAACAACAGAAAAACAAATAACCCAAATCTACAAAATAAGCAAAGGACTTAAATAGATACTTGTTCAAAGAAGGTGTACAAATGGCCAATAAGCAGATGAAAAGATACTCACCGTCACTAATTATAAGTGAAATGCAAATCAAAACCACAGTGAGATATCAGCTCACATGTGTTAGAACGATCACCACCAAAAAATCAGAAAGTAACAAGTATTCATTAGACTGTGGAGAGTTTGGCGCTTTTTTTTTTTTTTTTTTTTTTTTTGGTGAGATTGTAGAGTTGTGCAGCGGCTTTAGAAAATAGCATAGAAAGCCCACACCTGGATCCTGGGAAGATGGCGGCGTAGGAGGACGCTGGGCTCACCTTGTGTCCTGCTGATCACTTAGATTCCACCTACACCTGCCTAAATAACCTGGAAAACCACCAGAAGACTAGCAGAACGGAGACTCCGGAGCCCAGCGCAGACGAGAGGCCCACGGAAGAGGGCAGGAAGGGCGGAGAGGCTGTGCGCGCATCACGGACTGGCGGGAGGGAGCCGGGGCAGAGGGGCGGCCCGCTGGCCAAGCAGAGCCCTTGACTCTGGCTGGAAAAGCAGAGGGGCTGGACGTAGTGTGTTCCGACAGCAAGCACGACTTGACATCTGGAAGGTTATAAGCTAACAGCTCTGCTTGGAGAGCGGGAAGGCTGGGGGACAACAGGAGGAGAGTTGTTGAGCCCCGGACGACAGAGCTCAGCTTGGCGGGGAACAAAGGCGCTCGCCAGTGCCACCTCCCTCACCCATCCCCCAGCCAAAATCCCAAAGGGAACCAGTTCCTGCCAGGGAACTTGCTTGCTCCGAGCAAACACCCAACGCTGTGCTTCTGCGGATCCATCCCTCAGGCGGGTCTGACTCCCTCCCGGTGCCACAGAGCCCCTCCTGCAGTGGATCACCTAAGAAGAAGTGAGCTAAGCCTACCCCTCCTGCCCCCGTGCACCTTGCCTACCCACCCCAGCTAATACGCCAGATCCCCAGCTCCACAAGCCTGGCAGTGTGCAAGTAGCCCAGACGGGCCACGCCACCCCACAGGGAATCCTGCCCCTAGGAGAGGGGAAGAGAAGGCACACACCAGTCTGACTGTGGCCCCCGAGGTGGGCTGGGGGCAGACATCAGGTCGGACTGCGGCCCCGCCCACCAACTCCAGTTATACACCACAGCACAGGGGAAGTGCCCTGCAGGTCCGCACCACTACAGGGACTATCCAAAATGACCAAACGGAAGAATTCCCCTCAAAAGAATCTCCAGAAAATAACAACAGCTAATGAACTGATCAAAAAGGATTTAAATAATATAACAGAAAGTGAATTTAGAATAATAGTCATAAAATTAATCACTGGGCTTGAAAACAGTATAGAGGACAGCAGAGAATCTCTTGCTACAGAGATCAAGGGACTAAGGAATAGTCAGGAGGAGCTGAAAAACGCTTTAAACGAGATGCAAAATAAAATGGAGACAATTACGGCTCAGATTGAAGAGGCAGAGGAGAGAATAGGTGACCTAGAAGATAAAATTATGGAAAAAGAGGAAGCTGAGAAAAAGAGATAAAAAAATCCAGGAGTATGAGGGGAAAATTAGAGAACTAAGTGATACACTAAAGAGAAATAATATACGCATAATTGGTATCCCAGAGGAGGAAGAGAGAGGGAAAGGTGCTGAAGGTGCACTTGAAGAAATCATAACTGAGAACTTCCCTGAACTGGGGAAGGAAAAAAGCATTGAAATCCAAGAGGCACAGAGAACTCCCTTCAGACGTAAATTGAATCGATCTTCTGCATGACATATCATAGTGAGACTGGCAAAATACAAGGATAAAGAGAAAATTCTGAAAGCAGCAAGGGATAAACGTGCCCTCACATATAAAGGGAGACCTATAAGACTCGTGACTGATCTCTCATTTGAAACTTGGCAGGCCAGAAAGGCATGGCACGATATCTTCAGTGTGCTAAACAGAAAAAATATGCAGCCGAGAATCCTTTATCCAGCAAGTCTGCCATTTAGAATAGAAGGAGAGATAAAGGTCTTCCTAAACAAACAAAAACTGAAGGAATTTGTCACCACTAAACCAGCTCTACAAGAGATCCTAAGGGGGATCCTGTGAGACAAAGTACCAGAGACATCGCTACAAGCATAAAACATACAGACATCACAATGACTCTAAACCCATATCTTTCTATAACACTGAATGTAAATGGACTAAATGTGCCAACCAAAAGACATAGGGTATCAGAATGGATAAAAAAACAAGGCCCATCTATTTGCTGTCTACAAGAGACTCATTTTAGACCTGAGGACACCTTTAGATGGAGAGTGAGGGGATGGAGAACTATTTATCATGCCACTGGAAGTCAAAAGAAAGCTGGAATAGCCATACTTATATCAGACAAACTAGACTTTAAATTAAAGGCTGTAACAAGAGAAAAGAAGGGCATTATATAATAATCACAGGGTCTATCCATCAGGAAGAGCTAACAATTATAAATGTCTATGCACCGAATACAGAAGCCCCAAAATATATAAAAAAATTATTCACAAGCATAAGCAAACTTATTGATAAGAATGTGGTAATTGCAGGGGACTTTAACACTCCACTTACAGAAATGGATAGATCATCTAGACACACGGTCAATAAAGAAACAAGGGCTCTGAATGATACATTGGATCAGACGGACTTGACAGATATATTTAGAACTCTGCATCCCAAAGCAATAGAATATACTTTCTTCTCGAGTGCACATGGAACATTCTCCAAGATAGATCACATACTGGGTCACAGAACAGCCCTTCATAAGTATAAAAGAATTGAAATCATACCATGCATACTTTCAGACCACAATGCTATGAAGCTTGAAATCAACCACAGGAAAAAGTCTGGAAAACCTCCAAAAGCATGGAGGTTAAAGAACACCCTACTAAAGAATGAATAGGTCAACCAGGCAATTAGAGAAGAAATTAAAAAATATATGGAAACAAACGAAAATGAAAATACAACAATCCAAACGCTTTGGGATGCAGCGAAGGCAGTCCTGAGAGGAAAATACATTGCAATCCAGGCCTATCTCAAGAAACAAGAAAAATCCCAAATACAAAATCTAACAGCACACCTAAAGGAACTAGAAGCAGAACAGCAAAGACAGCCTAAATCCAGCAGAAGAAGAGAAATAATAAGTATCAGAGCAGAAATAAACAATATAGAATCCAACAAAACAAAACAAAACAAAACAGTAGAACAGATCAATGAAACAAAGAGTTGGTTTTTTGAAAACATAAACAAAATTGACAAACCTCTAGCCAGGCTTCTCAAAAAGAAAAGGGAGATGACCCAAATAGATAAAATCATGAATGAAAATGGAATTATGACAACCAATCCCTCAGAGATACAAGCAATTATCAGAGAATACTATGAAAAATTATATGCCAACAAACTGGACAACCAGGAAGAAATGGACAAATTCCTAAACACCCACACACTTCCAAAACTCAATCAGGAGGAAATAGAAAGCTTGAACAGACCCATAACCAGTGAAGAAATTGAATCAGTCATCAAAAATCTCCCTACAAATAAGAGTCCAGGATCAGATGGCTTCCCAGGGGAGTTCTACCAGACATTTAAAGCAGAGAAAATACCTATTCTTCTCAAGCTGTTCCAGAAAATAGAAAGGGAAGGAAAACTTCCAGACTCATTCTATGAAGCCAGTATTACTTTGATTCCTAAACCAGACAGAGACCCAGAAAAAAAAAAAAGAGAACTATAGGCCAATATCCCTGATGAATATGGATGCAAAAATTCTCAATAAGATACTAGCAAATAGAATTCAACAGCATATAAAAAGAATTATTCACCATGATCAAGTGGGATTCATTCCTGGGATGCAGAGCTGGTTCAACATTCGCAAATCAATCAACGTGATAGATCACATTAATAAAAGAAAAGATAAGAACCATATGATCCTGTCAATCGATGCAGAAAAGGCCTTTGACAAAATTCAGCAACCTTTCCTAATAAAAACCCTCGAGAAAGTCGGGATAGAAGGAACATACTTAAAGATCATAAAAGCCATTTATGAAAAGCCCACAGCTAACATCATCCTCAACGGGGAAAAACTGAGAGCTTTTTCCCTGAGATCAGGAACACGACAGGGATGTCCACTCTCACTGCTGTTGTTTAACATAGTGTTGGAAGTTCTAGCATCAGCAATCAGACAACAAAAGGAAATCAAAGGCATCAAAATTGGCAAAGATGAATTCAAACTTTCACTTTTTGCAGATGACATGATGGTATACATGGAAAACCTGACAGACTCCACCAAAAGTCTGCTAGAACTGATACATGAATTCAGCAAAGTTGCAGGATACAAAATCAATGTACAGAAATCAGTTGCATTCTTATACACTCATAATGAAGCAACAGAAAGACAAATAAAGAAACTGATCCCATTCACAATTGCACCAAGAAGCATAAAATACCTAGGGATAAATCTAACCAAAGATGTAAAATATCTGTATGCTGAAAACTATAGAAAGCTTATGAAGGAAATTGAAGAAGATACAAAGAAATGGAAAAACATTCCATGCTCATGGATTGGAAGAATATTGTCAAAATCTCAATACTACCCAAAGCTATCTACACATTCAATGCAATCCCAATCAAAATTGCACCAGCATTCTTCTCAAAACTAGAACAAGCAATCCTAAAATTCCTTTGGAACCACAAAAGGCCCCGAATAGCCAAAGTAATTTTGAAGAAGAAGACCAAAGCAGGAGGCATCACAATCCCAGACTTTAGCCTCTACTACAAAGCTGTCATCATCAAGACAGCATGGTATTGGCATAAAAACAGACACATAGACCAATGGAATAGAATAGAAACCCCAGAACTAGACCCACAAACGTATGGCCAACTCATCTTTGACAAAGCAAGAAAGAACATCCAATGGAAAAAAGACAGTCTCTTTAACAAATGGTGCTGGGAGAACTGGACAGCAACATGCAGAAGGTGGAAACTAGACCACTTTCTCACACCATTCACAAAAATAAACTCAAAATGGATAAAGGACCTGAATGTGAGACAGGAAACCATCAAAACCTTAGAGGAGAAAGCAGGAAAAGACCTCTCTGACCTCAGCCGTAGCAATCTCTTACTTGACACATCCCCAAAGGCAAGGGAATTAAAAGCAAAGATGAATTACTGGGACCTTATGAAGATAAAAAGCTTCTGCACAGCAAAGGAAACAACCAACAAAACTAAAAGGCAACCAACGGAATGGGAAAAGATATTTGCAAATGACACATCGGACAAAGGGCTAGTATCCAAAATCTATAAAGAGCTCACCAAACTCGACACCTGAAAAACAAATAACCCGGTGAAGAAATGGGCAGAAAACATGAATAGACACTTCTCTAAAGAAGACATCCGGATGGCCAACAGGCACATGAAAAGATGCTCAACGTTGCTCCTCATCAGGGAAATACAAATCAAAACCACACTCAGATATCACCTCATGCCAGTCAGAGTGGCCAAAATGAACAAATCAGGAGACTATAGATGCTGGCGAGGATGTGGAGAAACGGGAACCCTCTTGCACTGTTGGTGGGAATGCAAATTTGTGCAGCTGCTCTGGAAAACAGTGTGGAGGTTCCTCAAAAAATTAAAAGTATACCTACCCTATGACCCAGCAATAGCACTGCTAGTAATTTACCCAAGGGATACAGGAGTACTGATGCATAGGGGCACTTGTACCTCAATGTTTATAGCAGCACTCTCAACAATAGCCAAATTATGGAAAGAGCCTAAATGTGTGTCAACTGATGAATAGATAAAGAAATTGTGGCTTATTTACACAATGGAGTACTACGTGGCAATGAGAAAGAGTGAAATATGGCCCTTTGTAGCAACATGGATGGAACTGGAGAGTGTGATGCTAAGTGAAATAAGCCATACAGAGAAAGACAGATACCATATGTTTTCACTCTTATGTGAATCCTGAGAAACTTAACAGAAATCCATGGGGGAGGGGAAGGAAAAAAAAACAAAAAGGAGGTTAGAGTGGGAGAGATCCAAAGAATAAGAGACTCTTAAAAACTGAGAACTGAGGGTTGATGGGAGGCGGGAGGGAGGGGAGGGTGGGTGATATGTATTGAGGAGGTCACCTTTTGGGATGAACACTGGGTGTTGTATGGAAACCAATTTGACAATAAACTTCATATATTGAAAAAATAAAAATAAAAAAAAATAAAAGCCCACACCTAAAAAAAAAAAAAAAGAAAATAGCATAGAGGTTCCTCAAATGTATAGTTTCAGTTTTCAAGATGTAGAAGTTCTAGAGATTTGTTGTACAATAATGTACATGTAGTTAACATTACTTTGTTGTACACCTAAAAATAGTTATGATGGTAAATTTTATGTTATATGTTTTTACCACAATAAAGGAATGCATAGTTGTATACTGACCATTTCCTTTGTTTTTTGTTTTCTTCTTAAATGTTTTTATTTATTTTTGAGATGAGAGAGACAGAGCATGATCAGGGGAGGGGCAGAGAGAAAGGGAGACACAGAATCCAAAGCAGGCTCCAGGCTCTGAGCTGTCAGCATAGAGCCTGGCACAGGGCTCAAACTCATGGACTGTGAGATCATGACCTGAGCTGAAGTTGGACGCTTAACTGACTGAGCCACCCAGGCACCCCCTGACCATTTCCTTTGTGACCAATTCATTACTAATGTATTGGTCCTCTTCATGTGTTTAAATTCTTGATTTTGTTCTAAATAGCAACCATGGAGAGAAGTTTTAGGCATCTTACCTTTAATACGTTCATGTCATCAATACGAATGATGGCGCCATAGTCAAGGATTATAGAATCCTTGATTGTTCAGGAATCCTAAACTTATTTTGGTAAGAAAGTCACAGTTTATATTGTACCAAAGCCACTTCTACTACTCTCTCTGTTTGAAAAGACATAAACCTTTAATTTCTATATAAAATTTCCAATTACCTAGGAAGTATCAAAGAGAGAATGTATATTTTTGAGAAAAAGTTTGGTTGGTTTTAGGTAGAGGGTAGTAAAAGTGAACTCTTTGACAGGAAATGGTGTATTTAAACAAAACAGGCAACTACATAACACATCACCACATATGTTTAAAATGTCAAAATAAATTAACAAATGTATCTGATAACTAGACTGAGCTAGATGAATAAACCCATTTTAAAAAACAACAATACTTGCGCTATTGAGGCAATGATAAGGGATTATTAATTAAAGAATGGTTAGAAGGGGCACCTGGCTGGTTCAGTACAGCATGTGACTCTTGATCTCAGGGTTGTGACTTCAAGCGCCATGTTGTGTGTAGAGATTACTTAAAAATAAAATCTTAAAAAAAAAAGGAATGGTGGGGAGAGACTTTATCTTGGACTTTGCTAACAACAACTAAGTTTTAACCCTATCAATTGTGAAATTAAAATAAATCTACCTTTCTTCGATAACTAGTGCACTTTTTAGCTTGGAAGGAGAGACTGATGCAAGTTGGTTAAAAATGTCTGAAGTGTATTATTGAAAAATTTTAGTGGGAAGCACCTAGAACCCAATAAAGGAATAAGAGTACTAAACAATACAAGGATCCAGCTGGCAGAATAAATACATATTGGGATAAATTGACACAATTGTGTAGCTTTTCCAAAGCTCAATTATTGCAGAGAAAGAGAACAAAACTTAAAGGTTTACTTATGTTGACCAGGTATGTGTTTGGAAACGAAATGAGCATGTTAGCAAGATGACAATGGAACTGAAATGAGCATGGGTCTATATTGAAATGGACATCAACAGGAACCAGAAAGAGGCAAAGTAGTAGACTAAAAGGGAAGAGAAAACGAAACTGTGAAATAAAGATAAAATAAATGACAAAAAAGGAAGGCCAAGATAAGGTGGTTTTGACCAGTTATAGGAGGTGGATGTCCTTTGTAATCACTGCTGCAAGATAACACTATACTAATAGGTGGCCCAATAAGGTGGAAATAAGTACCATGAAAAAAATTTTAGGAGTGTGAATTCAAAAGTTAGAAAAGCCTTCAATGTGAATGATGATGTTCCCTGGATTGAAAATAGGTAACAGAGGGAGGGAAAAATCTGGATTCAAGTAATAAAATCACTAGGATATGTTGAGAAGTGTGCTGGATATATTAGCAGTAAGGGAGAAATGAACTTCCTTGGAAAGTATTGTAAGTGAAAGAAGTAATCAGGGGAGCCTGGGTGGCTCATTCGGTTGAGTGCGTATTTCAGCTCAGGTCATGATCTCACCGTTCCTGAGTTCTAGCCCCACATCAGGCTCTGTGCTGACAGCTCAGAGCCTGGAGCTATTTCATATTCTGTGTCTCTCTCTCTGTCTCTTCCCCTCCCTGACTTGTGCTCTGTCTCTGTCTCAAAAATAAATAAACATTAAAAAAAAAAAACTTTAATAAAAAAAAAGAAAGAAAGAAGTAATCAGGAAAAGAGCTTAGGAAGCTAAAAGTAGACTAACAGAAAAGAAGAAGGTGGAAGAGATTATAAATGCTGATAGAGATACTTGGAAAGAAGCAAAAAATTAAAATTTTTATTTTAATTGACTAATTATGATAGAATAGTAAAATTCCCCTTTTTAAGAGATTTCCAGGGAAGATGGCAGAGTAGGATGACCCTATGTTTACCTCATCCCATGGATATAACTAGATAACACCCACATCAGTGTAAATAACCCAGAAAATGACTCAAAGCCTGGCAGAACGGACTCGGAAAATTGAATATAGAGAAGAGGTCTCATGGCTTGAGGGATGCATGGGCATGAAGAAGAGGGAGACACCATACCCTCATGCCAAGAATTCTGGGCATGGGGAGCCTGCAAGGGAAGACAAGTCCCCATGGCATTTGGCTTTGAAAACCAGAGGACTAACTTTGTGAGTTCTTATAATCAATGGAGCTTAACACCTGGAACTTTATTTTTTTTAATGTTTTTTAAATGTTTTTATTTAGTTTTGAGGGAGAGAGAGAGAGACAGAGCATGAGTGGGGGAGGAGCAGAAAGAGAGGGAGACACAGAATTTGAAGCAGGCTCCAGGCTCTGAGCTGTCAGCACAGAGCCCAATGCAGGGCTCGAGCCCACAAACTGAGATCATGACCTGAGCTGAAGCTGGAGGCTCAACCGACTGAGCCACCCAGGTGCCCCAACACCTAGAACTTTAAAGATTGGTGGGCTTGGCTCTGGGAGAGTCAGAGGGCAATAGGAAGCTGAGTCCTTGCCCTTAAAGAAACAGCACAACAAACAGCCTTGCTGAGATACAGCATAAAAGAAGCAGTTTGAAAAGTGCCTGGGGTATACCAAATGATTTATTTATTAATCTCACAGCCTGTACTGGAGGGGTGGGGATCTTTGGGAAACTTCTCTAGGAGCAAAGGGGCTGGTGGGGGAGCCAATTTCCTCCCCCACCTCTCAGCCTAAACACATGGACACCTGTGGGAAACGCAGAGAACCACCACTCTCCACCTAACTCACTAACAGCACACTCTTCCCCCATATTCTCCTGTGGACATGCCCCTCCAGCCCTGCAATACGAGTTTTCTAAAGCAGTTCCGGTTTCCCTTCCACAACAGATCTGCCCACCTTCAATATGCCCTTGGCTGGAGCCCATCCAAAGGGGTGCCACAAAACTGGGAGTGTGCAAGCAGCCCTGATAGAGACAGTACCACTCCAAAGTGACCTCTGCCCCTGGTAGAGGGGGAGATAACAACACACACCAGTTCCACTGTGGACTCAGCAGTGAGCTTGGGGCAGACATCTGGTCTGACTGCAGGCCCTACCCGCCAACGAAAGCTTCTCAGGGGCTAATGTAGGCAAAGCCCCTTGCAGTTCAGTGATACTGCATTTTTAGCAAACACCTGGTCTCAAGTCAAGCCCACAGTGGCCTGAGACTGGCCCACCAACAACCCAGGAACAAAACCTTGCCCACAACAAGCAAAGAATACCATCACAGATGACTGGACTGAAAGAAAAAGCAACTCTGCCACAACAGTAGGGTGCATGCAACACATACAGGAAATACCTCAAAAGTGCCAATTTCTGGTGAACAAGAGATATTGTGCTGCAGGGTACTAAAGGACCTTTTCTTAATAAGGCCACTACTTTCATGAGCAGGAGATGTAGCTGTCTTTGTAACACACAGAAACAGACACAGAGTTAAACAAAGGGAGACAAAAGAATATGCCCCAGATGAAAGAACAAGACAAAATCACAGCAAAAGAAACAAATGAAATGGAGATAAATAATATGGCTGATAGAGAATTTAAGTAAGGGTCAGGAAGATAGTGGACATGAGAAAAAGGTGAAGGATCTCAATGAGAACCTCAACAAAGAGATAGAAAATGTAAAAATTAATCATAGATGAAGAACTCAATAACTGAAATAAAAAATACACTCGATGGAATAAACAATAGACTAGAGGAAGTAGAGAAGCAGATTAGGGACATATTGGTCGGAGTAATGGAAAGCAATCAAGCTGAACAAGAGAGAGAAAAAAATGAAAATAGATTAAGAGAACTCAGTGACAGCATCAAGCATAATAATATTTGCATTCTAGGGTTCCCAGAAGACAGAGGAAGGCGGCAGAAAATTTATTTGAAGAACTAATAACTGAAAACTTCTTGAATCTGGGGAAGGAAACAGAAATCCAGATCCAGGATGCACAGAGAGCCCTCAAAAAAATCAATTCAAGCAGGTCCACACCAAGATGCATAGTAATTAAAATGTTAAAAAGTAGTGATAAAGAATTTTAAAAGCAGCAAGAGAAAAGAACACAGTTACATACAAGGGAAACCTTATAAGGCTATCAGCTGACTTTTCAGCAGAAACTTTGGAGGACAGAGGGAGTGTCATGACATATTCAAATTGCTGAAGGGAAAACAAAACAAAACAAAACAAAATCTGTAACCAAGAATACTCTATCCAGTAAGGTTGTCATTCAAAATAGGAGAGATAGTTTCCCAGACAAACAAACATTAAATGAATTCATCACCACTAAACCAGCCTTAAACAAATGCTAAAGGGGACTGACTTGATGAGTAGAAAGGAAAGACCATAAGTAGGAGGAAGAAAAGTAGGAAGCACAAAAGCAGTAAAATTAGGTATATCTATATAAATCATTCAAGAGATACACAAAATAAAAGGATGTAAAGTATAACACCATATACCTGAAATGTGGAAAGGAGAGGAGTAAAAAATGCAACAAATTTAAGTGACCATCCACTTAATGTAATCTGCTATAGGCATAACATGTTGTATATATAAACATTATGGTAACCACAAATCAAAAACCACTAATAGAGATGCAAAAAAAAAATTAAAGAGAAAAGAATCCAAGACTATTACTAAAGAAACAGAGAAGAAAGCGAGAGGAAATAGAAAAGAACTACAAAAACAACCATAAAACAAGTAATAAACTGGCAATAGGTATGTGACTTTCAATAATTACTTTGAATTTAAATAGATTAGATGGTCCAATCAAAAGACACAGGCTAACAGAATGGATAAAAAAAGCAAGACCCATCATATGCTGCTTACATGTGACTCATTTAAGACCTAAACACATACAGATTGAAAGTGAAGGGACAGAAAAAGCATTTACCATGCAAATGGAAGCAAAAAGAAAGCTGGGGTAGCAATGCTTGTATCAGACAAAACAGACTTTAAAACAAAGACTGTAACAAAAGACAAAGGACACTATATAATCATAAAGGGAATAATCCAACAAGAAGATATAACAATTGTGAATATTTATGTACCCAACATGAAAGCACTCGAATACATAAAACAGCCATTAACAAACATAAAGAAAGGACTTGATAATAATACAGTAATAGTAGGGGACTTTAACACCCTGCTTACATCAATGGATAGATCTCCCAAACAGAAAATCAATAAGGAAATAGTGGCTCTGAATGACACATTGGATCAGATAGATTTAACAGATATATTCAGAACATTCTATCCTAAAACAGCAGAATACACATTCTTTCATGTGCACATGGAATATTCTCCAGAATAGATCATGTCAGGCCACAAAACAAATCTCAAAAAATTCAAAAAATCAAATTCATACCATGCATCTTTTCCAACTACAACACTATGAAACTATAAAGGAACTAGAAGGAAAAAATCTGGAAAAAACACAAATACCTGGAGTTTAAATAACATGCTACTAAACAATTAATGGGTAAACCTACAAATCAAAGAAGAAATTAAAAACTACATGAAGACAAATGAAAATGAAAAAATAATGTTCTAAAATCTTTGGAATGCAGTGAAAGTTGTTCTAAGAGGGATGTTTATAGCAATACAGGCCTAGCTCAAGAAGCAAGAAAAATCTCAAATACAACCTAACTTTACATCTAATGGAACCAGAAAAAGAAGAACCAACAAAACTATCCAGTGGAAGGAAGGAAGGAATAAACATTAGAGCAGAAATAAATGAAATAGAATAAAAAATAAAATAAAATAAAAACAATAAAAAATAGAACAGATCAAGGAAACCAGGAGCTGGTTTTTTGAAAAGATGAACAAAATTAATAAACCTTACCCAGACTCACCAAAGAGAGAGAAAGAGAGAGAGACAGAGAGACACAGAGAGACAGAGGACTCAAATAACAAATATAGAAAAGAAACGGGAGAAATAAAAAGCAACACCAGAGAAATACAAAGGATTCTAAGAGAATATTATGAAAAAGTATATGCCACGAAACTGGGCAACCTAGATAAAAATGTATACATTCCTAGAAACATATAACCTCTACATCTGAATCAAGAAGAACGAGAAGATTTGAACAGACCAATTACCAGTAATGAAATTGAAACAGTAATAAAAACTCCCAACAAAATTCTAGACCAGATAGCTTTACAGGTAAATTCTACTAACCACTTAAAGGGGAGTTAATACTTATTCTTCTGCAAGTATTCCAAAAAAAAGAAGAGGAAGGAAATCTTCCAGATCATTTTATGAGGCCAGAAATATCCTGATACCAAAACCAGATAAAGACATCACCAAAAAAGAGAAGTATAGGACAATATCTCTGATGAGCATAGATAAGAAAATCCTCAAGAAAACATCAGCAAACTGAATCTAAAACTACATTAAAAAAATCATTCACCAGGGGCATCTGGGTGACTCAGTCGGTTAAGTGTTGGACTCTTGATTTTGGCTCAGGTCATGATCTCACAATCTGTGAGATTGAGCCTCACACTGGGCTGGGCTCCATGTTGACAGTGTGGAGTTTGCTTGGAATTCTCTTTCTCTCTCTCTCTCTCTCTCTTCCTCCGTCCCTCCCTCCCTTTCTCAAAATAAGTAAATAAACTTAAAAAAATCATTCAGCACAATCAAGTGGGATTTATTCCTGGGATGCAAGGGTAGTTCAATATTCACAAATCAATCAGTGTGATACATCACATCAGTAAAGAAAGGATAAAAACTCCATGATCATTTCAACAGACACAGAAAATGCATTGGACAAGTGCAACATCCATTCATCACAAAAGACTTCAAGAAAGTAGTTTTAGAGGGAACATACCTCAACATAAAAAAGGCCTTATATGAAAATGCACAGCCAACAACATCCTCAATGGGGAAAAACTGAGAGCTTATCCCCTAAGGTAAGGAACAAGACAGAGAGGTCCACTCTCACCACTTTTATTCAATATAGTACTGGAAATCCTAGCCACAACAGTCAGACAACAAAAAGGAAGAAGTCAAATTTTCACTATTTTCAGATGACATACTATATATAGAAAACCCTAAAAACACCACCAAAAAAAATACTAGAACTGATAAATGAATTCAGTTAGGTTGCAGGAAACAAGGTCAATATAAAGAAATCTGTTGCATTTCGATACACTAATAATGAAACAGAAGAGAAATTAAGAAAACAATTCCATTTACACCAATATAATAAGACCTAGGAATTAACCTAACCACAGAAATTATATATTTTTAAGATTTTATTTGGTCTCATATTTGTTATGCTTACTTCATGACACTTCATTGGAAAGTTTTCTCAATAAAGAGAGGAATTCAGTAAAAGTGAACATATATCTAAGAATTAAAAAAGAAAAAGAAATTCCTTACAGGTCAGTTGACTTTTCAAAATTAAAAAAAATTGCCATCTGGCTTTTTCTCAAGTTATAATTTTAGTTCAATGGAGGACAACACTTTGTAGCTATGATAGAGATTAGTACTTATGACAAGAATAGCTGGGGAAGCCAGTTAAAAACACAAAACAGATCTGTTGGAAGGTATCGAAGGACTATCAAGACAGCCAGGCATTGAGGGGCAGACTCCAGAGAGAAGGAACTATGGCAACATTCTTCTAGCTTCTTTACCTTCTGGAGCATTTGTTGATTTTCAGAGCAGGAGAAGAGGCTGAGAACCCTAGAAGAAAAAGAAAATCCAGTAGCGCTTTTGACAATATCATGTGTACTGGAAAACAGAATTCCAAGCTCCTGATTGTCAAACTGGACAATACTTGAGGAATAATATCCTGAAAACATAGATGGTGCAGAGATGTGAAACTAAAATTTGGGGTTTTACCCTTCTAGGCATGGACTGTTTACTTACACTAAGCAGAGCAATGAGACAAGACACTCAAAGTTTCTGGAAGGGAGAATGGAGGTTTTGGCAAGCTCACCATCCCAAAGAAGCCAAAATTTAGAGGTTAGGATATATCAGTTTTGTAGAGACAAAATAAACACTGCAGAGTCTCAGATAGGACTTCTAGAAAGGAATATTCTCAGAGTAAAGGCTAACCACAGATAGACTGAGAACTAGAAAACTTCAATCCAGCCTGGAGACAGTCAAGTCCTGTATTTGATCAAGACAGTTAGAAACCATTCTAGCTTCATATCAGAGGTTAAGATAAACAATTTCTGGGTAAGAAAATGGCACACAGAACTTCTATAATTTTTATACATGACATTCAACAATCAATAAAAATATCACCAAACATAAAAAATAAGGCCAATAGCAAGATCAGATCATAGAAAAGACCCACAGGTGACCAAGGTTTTGGAGTTATGAAACACAGACTTTTTAGCTAATATGTTTAAGAGAATGGATATTTAAGATACAGATATAGATGGATACAGAGTCACAGAGAATAGTTGTGTATAATAAATAATCAAATGGAAATTCTAAAATTAAACAATACATTAACTGCACTTAATCACTAGACAAAATCAGCCACATAGTGAAAAAAGAAAAATATTAGTGAACTTGATGATGGGGTTGTGTAAAAAATGTCCAGTAAGAAGCAAAGAGAGCAAATAAGTATGAGGCATGAAGATAAGAATACTACAGGCAAAAGTGTGTGAAATTGGGAGTCCAGACAGAAAGGAGAGAATGGGGCACAAGCTAGATTTAATGAGAAATTACTAAATGTTTCTAAAACCATAGAAACACTTAGCTATGAGAACAGTAAATGCTGAAAACCAAAAGTGGAATGGATACCTTAACGTAAAAATTTGTAACAAACAAAAAAAACCCAAACCAACAAAAGACAGGAAAATATTAAAAGTGATTAGAGAAAAGAGATAGAATGCATTCAATGAAAAACATTATAGTGATTTCCCAAGAGTCAAGAGAAAATGGAAAGATATCTGTACAATGCTGAAAAAAATTCCCCAAACAATAACTGTCTAGAATTCCATAGAAGAGAAAACATTCCTCAAAGTTAAGGCTATAAAAACTCATTTCCAAGAAAAAAAGAAAACTTGAGAGAATGTGTTGCTAGGAGAACTTCACTAAAAGAAAAAAAAAGAATTTATGGGAATTTCTAGGGCAAAGGAACAATAGTTGTTAAAGGAAACAAGGAAACACAGGGAAAAATAAAGAGCAAAACATAGTCAGATCTAAGTGAGTTTTGGCTCTATCAAGCAGTTGTAGGGAAAGTCTTGTTTGGCTCAAAAATACATGTAAAATTAAACACACAATAAGAAGAAGCCAGGAAGTGTGTAGAGGTGAAGTGTTCTAAGATCTTACGTTATCTTAGAAGAGAATAAATTTGTTAATTTATACAACATTGCAGTCAGTCAAGTTATCTTAAAGAACCATTAAAATAGCAACAACAGGGGTGATTCAGTGGCTCAGTCGGTTAAGTGCCTGACTTTGGCTGAGGTCATGATCTCAGGGCTTATGGGCCCGAACTCTGTGTTGGGGTCTGTACTGACAGCTCAGAGCCTGGAGTCTGCTTTGGATTCTCTGTCTTCCTCTCACTCTGCCCCTCGCCCCATTCACACCCAGTCTCTCTGTTTCTCTCAAAAATAAATAAACATTAAAAAAAAAAGCATAAATAACAAACTAATTGATATAGCCACCTTCAAAAATAGTTTGGTACTTTAAAAATGTTAGATACATCTACCATATGGTCCATCTATTCCATTCCTAGGTATTTACTTAAGATAAAAATTATTATGTTTTGGGGTGCCTGGGTGGCTCAGTTGATTAAGCATCCAACTTTGGCTCAGGTCATGATCTTGAGGTTTGTGAGTTTGAGCCCCACGTCTGAATCCCTGCTGTCAGCACTGAGCCACATCAGATCCTCTGTTTTCCTCTCTCTGCCTCTCCCCCACTCATGCAAAAACAAACATTAAAAAATTATTGTTCTATGTTATAAATGTATATACTAATATTTATTATATAATAAAAGTAATATATATTAAAGTATATATCTTTATAAAATCTTGCATATAATGTTCATAATAGCTTTAGTTGTAATAACTACAAACTAGAAACAACCCAGATGTCCACTAATAGGTGAATGAACATTTATATATTCATATAATGAATACTAAAAAAAAGGAATGGACTCTTAATAAATGCTATAATGTAATGAATCTTAATTATGTTGAATAAAAGAAGGAAGACATAAGAATATCTATTATCAGGTGGCTTTTATATAAAATTGAAAAAGTGCATATTAATTCTCTATGAAGGGAACTAGGATGGGGATTGTGAATGGGGGAGGAGAGAGAGGGAAGGGCAAAAGGGAAAGATTCCAAATAGGTCCTAGGAACCTTTTGGAGATGATGGATATGTTCATTATCTTGATTGTGTTGATGAGTTGCTGGCATACATATGGCAAAACTTATGATGTAAACAAATATGTGGCCTTCATTATATGCCAATTATCTCAAAATTATTTAAATCAGGAGATGTCTTTATTATAAAATGTTCATACAAAAAATCTAAAGCAAATGTCATGCTTATTTTTCCCTATTTTTAAAGTTTATTTATTTTAAGAGACAGTGAGAGAGAGTCAGGGAGGAGCAGAGAGAGAAGGAGAGAGAATCCCAAGCAGGCTCCATTTTGTTAGCATGGAGCCTGACTGGGGACTCGATCTCATGAACCATGAAATCATGACCTGAGCTGAAATCAAGAGTCTTATGTTCAACTGAGCCATCCAGGCACCTCTTTTGCTTTGAAATAAAGAAAACAATGCCTGATACCACTCTTACTAAACATTTTAGGAAAGTGTTATTCTTCAGAAAATTTAAAAAATATATAATATTTTATCTCACTAAAAATATTATTACCTACATGAGAAAATCTTTACACACACACACACACACACACACAAATTATCAAGAGAAATTATGGCAGGCCTAAGTAATGGTGTGATATATGACGAATATGAAGATTCAATCTTTTATTGATGTCAATTCTCTCCACATCAGTCTAGAGAGTCAATGCATTACAATTAAAAATATCATGGACAGTTTTTCAAAATTTATAATCTGCTGTAAAAATTTCATACTAAATAAATCACCAGAAATGACCAGGCAATCTTGAAGAATAATAACAAAGTTGGAAGACTTAGACCACCGTATGTTAAGACATACAGCTATAAAGTTAATAACGCAAGAATAGAAAATAGACCAATGGATAGAATAGAGGATCTACATATTGCTTGATTTGTTTATTTATCATTTTTTAATTAAAAGTTTTTTTAATGTTAGTTTAGTTTTGAGAGAGACAGAGACAGAGCATGAGCAGGGGAGGGACGGAGAGGGAGGGAGACACAGAATCTGAAGCAAGCTCCAGGCTCCGCGGGGTCAGCATAGAGCCTGATGCGAGGCTCAAACTCACAAACCATGATATTATGACCCGAGCCAAAGTAGGACACTTAGCTGACTGAGTCACCCAGGCGCCCATTGCTTGATTTAAATAAAGGTTCTCTCTTGTCAATTGGGAAATTGTTTCAATCACCTGGATGCCCGTTAAAAAAAAAAAGACCATTTTCCACACCATTAACAAAGTAATTCCAGATAGATCGTTGAACTAAAATGTGAAATTTAAGATAATAATAATTCCAGAACAAAGTATATAAGAATACATAAATGACTTTGGAGAAGGAAATGTTTCTTGAACAGGGAAAGAGTTTTAACAATAAAGTTAGAAATTGCTAAATTACATCACATAAAATGATGGACTTCTGTTCACCAAAAAAACATCAAGAGAAAGAAAAGTAAGAAACAGAATGAAAAATGTTTACAATTCATATATCTGACAAAGGTATTATAAGTTGAATAAAGAACTCCTACCAAAAACAAAATAAATAAACAAATGAATAAAAAGAAAGAAAGAAAGAAAGAAAGAAAGAAAGAAAGAAAGAAAGAAAGAAAGAAAGAAAAGGAAAGGAAAGAAAGGAAACCCTCTGGACAAAAACTTGAATAGATCTTCATACAAGAGGATAAATAAATGACAATAAATGTATTGTTTCTCTAGTATCAGACATTGGGAAATTGTAACTTAGAAATACAATGAGAGGGTGCTTGGGTGGCTCAGTCATTCTGAGTGCCTGACTCTTGATTTCAGCTCAAGTCATGATCCCAGGGTCATAGGATCAAGTCCCGTGTCAGGCTCTGTGCTGAGCATGGAATCTGCTTAAGATTCTCTATCTTTCTCTGCCCCTCTCCCCCACTCACATTCTCTTTCTCCCTCTCTCTCTCTTTAAAATACAAAAGAAAAAAAGTTTTTAAATACAATGAGGTACTACTACACACACATAATGTAATAAATGTTCAAACCTCAATGTTCCTCCTCAATATGGAAAGCATTGAAAACTTTGACATCTTAATTCTTCTCCACTCTTCGCTGTAACTTTTTAATATGACTTTTAATTGTGATTCTGTCTCAAAAAAGTATAAAACGTTATAGTTTTGTCATCTGAGAAAAGAATCAGAAATTGATAATGAAAATTATAATTCAAGACTTTATGAATCATATCGTATGGTTGTAAACAGAAATATGGCAGGGTATAAATAAGCATGTATTCCAGATTTTATCCATTGTCTCCATTTGTCTAGGTAGCCTGTTAATAATCATGTCTCCTGCAGCTAGGGAGAACTGTAGATTGGACTTCCAGCTGTCAAAGCTTTAATAGTGCTTTTTATTTTCAGAGCAGCTACAAAAATATTTGCTCCATTTCGTTTGCAATGTTCATTTTGCTGAAAAAAAACTTCAGGAAAAAAACCTGGAGTAATTAAAATGTTTGGGTAAAATGTTTATATATATATTTTTTCATTCTCACAAATGACTTCACATTTGATTGGACTTCGATGCATTCTATTGCAGGTTTGTAGGTCCCCTTCAGCAAAAGGTGTTCATATTATAATGTTATTGCTTTCACCAGTAACAGTTTGGTTTTGAGACATACAAGTTACTTTTCCATTAAATTACAGACTCAGACTAAATGTGCTACATTTTCACCATGGAATGAACACTGTGGATTCATAATTAGTAGACCTGAGTTAGTTTTCACAAGCTTTTTGGATATCTATTTTGTCCCCTCGAGACTGCAACCTTCAGAGGTGGGGCATGGGACTGTGCATATCTGAAATTATTTCTCAAGAGAATTGAAGACAACACTCCTCTTTCAGGCATGTATTCTTTCGATCAATGGTCCTCAATATTAGCTACACAAAGTATCTCCAGGGGTACTTTTAAAACTCCCTATGACTAGGTATTATAGCAGACCAATTGCGTTAAAAAATACTGAGTGTGGAGCCCAGGCATCAGTATTTTGTTTTAAAAATACTCCAATAAGATTCCAATGAGCAGGTAAAGCTGTTAACCAAAACTGTTAGATGCTTTTGTGAGTAGTTATTTCACCTGGCATAGGGAATGACGGCCTGCCTGCATTTTAACAGAGGATAAAATCGAGTTTCAGAAGAGAAATACTTTGTGTAAATTCCTGTTGTGAATCTCGGCTTTATTAGAATAGTGAGGGCACCAAATGAGAGGGTTCAGTCTTCCTGGTTATAAAGACAATCTACCTACCTCAGAGAGGGCCAGTTCTATTTATAAAAAGCTACAGGTCTTTTTCATGACTAAGAATTGCCAGGCAAAAGGTAACAGTGGACCAGTTGGCCATTAATAAGTAGAAAGAGTTGCCTAAAATAGAAGCCATAGGAGCTGTACATGCCTCAAAGGATCGTTCCAGAGGTTACGTGGGTCTTGACATGGGATATCTCACCTTCAATGACTGAATGAACTGAAGTGATATATTCTACAGAATGCTGAGAGATAATAGGACTTTGTGAGGCCTCAGGAAGCTGTAAAAATTGCGAGACTTGAAGATCCTTGTTTTCACTTTATGGGTAACATAAAGTTGATGTTTAATGGGAAATATTTCTCTTTCTTAACATAACGTTTGAGAATCTGTCAGGCAGAAGTTTTGGAAGTTTCAACAAATGTTGAAGGACTGGCTGTAGCTAAAAGTGAATATGACATAACCCTTCTATAAAGTAATCTCAAGGGCAAATTTTATTTTGGGAATTCCTGACACAGGATTTGGAAAATTGAAATTTATTTGTCCCAAAAAGTCTGTAAAAATGTTCAGTACAGGGCTTTTTCTGGAAAATACGGTGTTTTTTTTTTTTTTTTTTGCCTTTACCTTTGCAGTTGAGTAATTTGAATCCTTTCTCTTGAAATGGAAGATCCAGTCAGGCCATGCGCCATCAATCCCAAACAACTTAGGACAACTCAAGCAATGTCATCACTTACAATTCACCACAAGCAATTCATCTTTCAGTCACATTCTTACATGATCATCATCTGAATGTTACCATTTTTGAAATTATTTTAAAATTTCTATTGTATGACCATACCCTTTTAAAACACTCCCCCTACCCCCTGCCCATGATACCCTCTTCCATCTTTGTGGAACTTCGTGAGCAGGTACTTCTTACCCTCTAACAGCCCACTCTTGTCTTCACCCCCCTTGCAGTTCAGTTTGGATTCTAAGGCTCATTTAAAAAAATTTACTCCCCTGCCACTATTCTAATGGTCTTTAACCCAACGAAACTCCAAGCCTTAATGAACTCTAGTAACTACATTCTCAGTACTTGTACTTGAGCAGCTGATGACATCTAGAGGAAATGGATGGCAGGTTTCAATGTAAACCGTGCTACTAACCTCAATCTGACATATGGTACTGCCAGTCACAACTGACATATCTTTCTAGTTACCTCCATGGTTTGGATTGGAAAATCTTTAGAAATGGTTACTGGTGGTTCTCTCATTTTAGAAGACCCTCGACTTCCCTTGTAGTCTCATCCAATGATCCTGCTCCTTGTGACACAGAAAAAGTAAAATACATGCTATTATTTTGTTAACTATCATATTGACAAAACCAGCTGTGGCTACACCTACTTTTGAAAAATTTCCTCCATATTACAATAGAAGAAGTTCTCTTGTTTATCCACATCTAATTCTTTTATGTGTGCCTTGGGTTCTGTCACTTACCTTTTCAAGGTCATTGAATTATCATTTATTCCCCCTCTTATAAATCTCTAATTTCTCTTATATCAGCGTTTAGAGCATATAAACAATTTACTAGGAAGGAATTTGGCATTCTCAAGGAACTGTGATGTGATGAGCCGGTCAGAGAATGGCACGGAATGAGTTTAAGACATGGGAAGGGGGAGACGTATGTAAAGACACATAGGCCATGTAAAGTTTAGATTTCATTCCCAAAACAGGAGAATCCACTGGAAGTTTCTAAGAAAGGAAATGATATGATCTGGTATAGATTTTAAGAAGAGCACTCTGTATTTTGAGAAGAAGGTGAAGGGAGATAAGAGCAGAAGGAGTCGAGAAGTTAGGAGGGTGCTACACTAGTTGAAACAAGAAATACTAGTGCTCGCTTAGGAGTGGTAGCTGAGAGACAAGTGTCATTGACATATTTTAAATATATGTTCATGGAGGAACTAAATGCCATTGCAGATGGTTTAGATACATATTGGGAAGGAAAGGAAACATCTGGAAATCAGACGAGAAGTATGAACTGAGAACACAAATTTGAAAGCTGCCATAAGGTATAGTATAGTGTTTCTGAACCCTGACCACCATTAGAAAGAATAGAGAAACATATAAACAAGAAAAACAAAGAACAAAATTAAAAAGCAATGTCTTCTCTCTCAACATGCACACACAGATTCCTAGAACACTTTCCCAAAACTTTTGATTGAATTGTCATGAGATGGGAAGGCTTAGCCATGGGTATTTTTTGTTTCTGTTGTTTGCTTATTTATTTTGAGAGAGAGCACAAGAAGGGGACAGTCTGAGAGAGAGGGAGTGGGAGAATCCCAAGCAGACTCTGCACCATCAGGGCAGAGCCCGGCACAAGGCTCCATCCCACAAACCACGAGATCATGACCTGAACTGAATTCAAGACTTAGATGCCAAACCGACTGAGCCACCCAAAAGCCCCAGTCATGGGTATATTTTAAAGCCCCAGATAATTGTAATGTGCAGTCAGTATTCAGAGCTACTGCTGAGCATTGTAAAGAAAGCCATGGCAATGAAAGGCATCGCCAAGAAAGCACTTAGTGTTAAAGAGGAAAGAGGACCAAGTCAAGGGCTAGAAGAGTATCAACACTTAGACACTTGTTACAGGAACAGAAAACAAGAATAAACAAAAACCCAAAGTGGAATACTCTGAAATTAAGGTGTCATGGAAGCTAAGAAAAGGAGGGGGGTAATGTTTCAAAAAAAAGAATTAGCAAGCAACTGAATGCTGCTGAGAGAATGTGGGGACAGAGTCTATACATAACAACTAGCAAGATGGACTGGAGTGGCTTTGACAAGAACATTTCTGCATAGCAGTTATAGGCCAGATTGGCATAGATCTAGGTGAGAAACTGGGATTGACAAAGCAGAGAACTCTCAAGATGTTTTGCAAGAAAGAAGACAGGGAGAGGATGTGAAAGCAAAGGAACGTTTTCTATATGTTTTTGCTAAAAAGCGGAAAGCATTAGGGCATGTTCCTAGGCTGATGGGGATGATCCAGTGTCAAAGACATTGATGATGTAGAAGAGGTGAGAGTAGATAAAGAGGTCAAGCTGAGAGTCTGGCCTTTCACAGAAACCGGGAGAGAAAGAGGATGGTGGAGTGTGCAAGTAGGTTTTGCCACAATGGTGAGAGGATGAGGGAGTTCAAACCAGGTAGTTCTATCTCATTGAACAGGAGGTAAACTTCTCAGTTGATTGTGACAGTTGTAGAAGGGTTGTGAGAGATTTTAGGAAAGAAGGCATGAAATAGAGATTTATGGGATATCTATATCTATAATGGGATTGCCATGTGGTATCATGCTCTTGAAGCTTATTATCATACATTTAAAGTAAAAATAGCTTGTGTGTGTGCGTGTGTTTTCCAACAACGTTCAGTGTTTCTGGAGAAAACATTGGTATATTCTGGATTTTTTCTTCTTTTTAAGGCAAGTATTATGGGTTAGAGAAGAGCAAGGAAGTAGAAGTCATTTCTCACAGAGGACTGAAAATAAGGATTCATAGAATTACAACTGGTAAAGGTACAGACATAATTGAGACAGTAGTAGGGTTTATAAATATGATCTATCAGTAATTAGTCATCGTGACCTTGGAATATTTGAATAATGTGAAGTAGAAGAACAAGAAGGAATGCTTGGAATTTGCGTGTTTATGTTTCACATTTAGGTACACATTACTATGTTGACAAAAGTCTTCATTTGTCTGGTGTAAAGGTCCAGGAGTGTAATTTCTGGGTCATATGGTGGCTGTGTAGTTAAGAAACTGCCAAAATTTTTTAGAATGGCTATATCATTTTACATTCCCACTAGCATTATATGAGTGATATGGCTTCTCCACATCCTTACCAGCATTTGGTGTTGCCAATTTTTAAATTTTATCTATGATAGGTATATAGTGATACTGTAGCTTTAACTGGCATTTCCCCAGGGGCTAATGGTGTTGATTATCTTTTCATGTGCTGATTTGCCATTTATATATTTCTTCAGTGAAATATCTTTTCATGTCTTTTGCTCATGTTCTAATTGTACTGTTTTTATTTTTATTTCCTGTTGAGGTTGACAGTTCTTTATATGTCCTAGATACTAGTCCTTTGTCAGATATGTGGTTTCCAAATATTTTCTACCACGTTGTAGCTTTTCATCCTTTTAACAATATCTTCAGCAAAGCACACGTTTTTAATTTTTATGACATTGAATTCATCGATTTTATGAATTTTATGACTTTGAATTCTGGTGTCAGTAATAAGAACTCCTAGTCCAACATCCAAAGATATTTTTCCCATATATTTTTTCAAAAGTTTTATACTTTTACATTTTACATTTAAATCTGTGATGCAGTTTGAGCGCATTTTTTTTTAAATACGGTGTTAGGCTTAGGTTGCAATTTTTCTTTTCTTGCCTGTAGACCTGCAGTTGCTCCTTCGTCAAAAAATCATTGGGGCATGTTTGTGCGAATTGTGTATGCTTTGAAATAAATATTTTAAAACCTATTTTTCCCATGAAGGGTATATCACGTGGACAATATCTTGAGAGTAGATAGATGAGGTGGAGAACTAGTTCTCCGTAAATGAGGAAGTCATTGAATCAAAAGTGTGAGGCTTTGGTGGGTAGCTATCCAACAAGGATGTTAAAGGCATTGATAATATTGACGAGAGCCGAATGAGAAGTAATCAGGAGATCAATAGGTGGTAACCGGGAGGAGGGTTGATACCATATTTGAAAGAGGTTAAAGTCAAAGGGCCAGGGCAGTCTGCTAAAGAAAAGAGGAGCAAGGGCTGAAAGACAGCTGTGCAGAATTTAAGGAAAAAAAAATCCACTTGAGATTGGTTCCAGGAATAGTTAAGTGCAACTCAAGGCAAGGACACCTAAAGGGCACTTCGGAGGAAAGACTAGGGATGGAGTAGAGTTTGCTAATCAGAGAGAGAAGTTTCTGGAGAAGGAGAGGGAGTGAGAGATTGTGTCAGAGTTGGAGGCAGCTGTCTGGCATTGTGAGTCCAGGTGATAACAGGTGATAGCAGAGAGAGGCTGGATTTCCAGGAAGGCCTGAGGGAAAGTTTTGTGGGACATGGAAGCCATCTCTGAGACGTTCTTTTCTCACTAGGGCCTAAAGTGATCTAATGGCCCACCCCCAAACCCCTCCCCAAGCACAACCATTTGTCCTCCATGTACCCTATCTTGGTGAAGGGTGCCATCTCTCAAGCTGTTGCTCAAGCCAGGAATCCAGGGTCATATCGGAATGGATGTTCCTCAAACACATATCTAGTCTTGCTCTTTCCACTTCCAAAGTATTTCAAAATTTTGTTTAATTTTCTGTATTCTTGTGGCTTGCGACCGAATTCAAACCATCATTTTCTCCCACCAGATCATACTTGGTTAGGTTTTGCTCTCTATAAATCCATTATTACTCACATTGTAGCCAATGTGGTATTTTAAAAGTTAAATTTTGATCATTTTACTCTCTTAATTAAAACTATGCAATTGCTTCTCTTGCTCCTTAAGACAAAATCCAAAATCTTGACGGGGCTTACGATGCAAGGCATCAGGTCATTTTGCAGAATCATCATCTTTAAAAAAATTTTTTTTTAATGTTTATTTATTTTTGAGGGGGTGGGGAGGGGCAGAGGGAGAGGGAGACACAGAATCCGAAGCAGGCTCCAGGCTCCGCGTTGTCAGCACAGAGCCTGACGTGGGGCTGGAACTCACGAGCTGTGAGATCATGACATGAGCCAAAGTCAGACGCTTAATCGACTGAGCCACCCAGGCGCCCCTGAACCATCATCTTAACCCATCTTCCCTTCCTCAGTCTCTGCTCCGGCTGCCCTGGCCTTCTCTTCCCTTTCCCAGATTGCCATGCGTGTTGTACTCAGGATTTTCATACGCACTCTTCCCTGTTCTTGGAACATGCTCTCTGTTCCTCTTTAGTGAGGTTACCAGATTTAGGAAAATGTATTGGATGTTCAATTGAATTTGCTTTTCAGATAAAGAGCAAATCATTTTTTAGTGTTAAGCATGCCCCGTGCAATATCTAGGTGGCTTGTATTTTATCCGGCAACCCTATTCCTTAGTCTATCCAATTCCTCACCTTTCAAATCTCAGTTTAAATGTTACTTCCTCCCTAGTCTTTTCGGACTAACTTAGGTTTCACTTCTTACACATTCTCATAATATGCAATATGGATATTTATTTAATATTTGTCTTTCTCATTAGATCCCAGGCTCCATGATTTAAGAACGTTGTTTGGAAAAAAAAGGAAATATAAAATAAAATAAAATAAAATAAAATAAAATAAAATAAAATAAAATAAAATAAAATAAAAATAATGTTTGTCCTCCAAGTATCTAACACAATATTGACACAAGCTAGGAACTCAATAAATGTTTTGGAATGAACATTTAGCAAATAATAATTAAGCCTGGGCCTCACGGAGTATTACCCACGCAATAGACACTCAGGTAATCCTGTGCTTCCATTCCAGTGTTAAGGACCATCAAGTGAGTAATCCGGGGTAAATCTATGTTTGTTCGATATAAAATTGGGATGAGAATACCCTAATCACAGGGTTGTTGTGAGAATTAAATGTGAAGGTACACAATAAGTGTTCAAACAAATGTATAGCATTCTTCTTTCCTTATTCTCAATTTACAGAACTTTGAGGCAGCCTCATCATCCATCTCCTGTAAGTTATTTGAAAATCCCCTCCGATGCAAACGGCTTCGTGTTGCAGCAATCAACACGCTAAGTCCCTGCCCGCCCTTTCCCTCTCATTCTGTTGACTCACAGATCGGGGCTCTCATGACTCACAAATATCCTCTGTGCCACGAGTTTGCTGCGGTAAACGCATGTGAGGAAGTGAGGATTTGGCCCTGTGGGGTCCACGTGCATAAAACTGCTTCACGTCTTTTGGTTTTGCTTTATTTTTAGTCACTCTCCATGGCCCGTTGTCTGAGGCATGGCAGCAGGGGTTCAGCTTTCCCTGAACCTGCCTACGTAGCACATCGAGTGAAATCTACTCTACTCTGTGGTCTTGAAATTCCCTCTGTGTCCCAAGTTCCTAAGTAACTGGCACTGGGGTACTGCTCGCTCAATTTCCCGAGCTCCTTGCCCTCCATTCCAGGTCTCCCAGGAGTCCAGGGTACAGTGTGAGATGGAATGAAAATGGAATCTGTGTGTCAGGCTTCCTATTCTGTGCCTCCTGTCGGAGTGATAGGCTTCAAGAATTGGTTGTTTCCATCTTTACTCGCCCATACAGGTAGTCACGGAAGAAGAGAACACGGCACCTGAGTTATTAATTTAACAAAAACGGATTCCTCACAACTGTCTTGCTACATCCATCCTGTTCTTTCCCTTTCTTCCTTCCTTGCTTCCTTTCCTAGTTCCACTAGATCCTTCTTCCTCTCTTCTTATCTCCACTACCATTTTTCCACATCCCATCATCTCACCCTTTCTCTCTTTCCATATCTTCTTTCCTCTTTTTTCCTTCCTTCCATATTACAAGAAAACCTATGCCTTTATTTCAGACTTGTAATTTTTTTTTATAAAATACCCAATGCAAAAAAATCTATACATCTCTAACTCTATCAGATAGTAGAAGAACTTCCCAGCCCAAAACTCTGCTGAGCCCAGTCCTGAGAGTCACTGCAGCCCAGCCCTGAACGTCACCACAGCCGCTTTACTGTCAACCGCAGCACAGCTTTCTGCTCTGGAGCTGTGCTCCTGTCATCTGTTAACTGTTAGCCTAATATGACTACACTGGAAACCATGTCAAGTAACATAACTAAAGACTAGGCTAATTCAACCTAAAGTGCAAGATTCAAGAGTAGCACCACCAAAAGATGAAAACTCTTCACCAGCAATTCCCAATCCTTTTCACCCAAATACTGGTTGAAAAATCTTAGTGCGTTGGGAAATACAAGATATGATAAGATAGCTGAAAAATGAACTGGTCTCAAATGAATACACCGTGTGTGTGCGTGCGTGTGTGTGTGTGTGTGTGTGTGTGTGTGTGTGTGTGTGGCCAAATGAGTATTGTATTGTCTTTGGCCCTAAACTACTCCTGCACTTCCCCACTGTGACAGGTGCTTTATTAATTTGCATCTAAAACCCGGCACAGCTGGGGATAACACATGCATTTCCTCCACCTGCAAAAGCAGCCTGGAGAGATACAGGAGGGAGGACAGCAATTTTCTGAGGCTGTGATATCATCACTGAATGCCCAGTAATACTGCAAGGAGAAGGCTGTATGTGAAATAGGCAACAACCTCTATATAAAATAGAATGATCCCAGCGATAACCAGGCAGATTAATAAATCGCTTTTACAACAGAAACACAGGAACATGGGAAGGGAGATCAGCATTTTGATGCCCTCAAGATATGCTGAAAATGAGAAAAACGGCAAGTAATTTTGTAAGCTCTTATCATGGAAATCAGATTTGACCAGGGAATGGTTCATGGTCTCAGACCGAGGCCATCTGATTTCTTCTTCCTTTATTGCAGACTTCTCTTTGAACTTTCATTTTAAAAAGCAGTGTTACTTGTGGAGGCACCTCCTTTCAATCATTTGTAGGGTTTTCAAGCCTGGCACCTTGTTTGGAATATGCAATACAGGTATATATTACATGTACTATATTTAGGCAGAAAAGATGGACATACCTTCCCCAATATCACATACTAGGGCTATTTCCATAGCTTCAGAAGGCTTGCCATTATAATAGATTCTTTTTTTCTCAGAAACTTAAAAAGAAGGTTAAACTAAAGGAGTTCCATTCCAGAAATTACCCCTGCTATTTAAGATACTCCCTTTGTATCAAAGTTCCCTTCAGGAAATAGAAAACACATTAAGAATTTTAAGCAGGAAGGTACAGTATAAAGAGGAATACAGTACAAAGAGGTTGGTGTTTACAAAATAGGAAGAAGGACCAAAGGAGAGGACTCTAAGCAGGACCCGTAGGGATGACTTCTAGAACAATTCAGGATGGACTCATTGAGAAAATCACTTCTGGGATTGTGACTGAAGCCAGGCCAGAATTGGGAACCTACTCCCACAGCCTTT